>NW_011495042.1:4784506-4785073 GCF_000754665.1 Bison bison bison | reverse complement strand
ATTTGATCTCTGGTTCCTCTGCCTTTTCTAAAACCAGCTTGAACATCAGGAAGTTCACGGTTCACAAATTGCTGAAGCCTGGCTTGGAGAATTTTGAGCATTACTTTGCTAGCGTGTGAGATGAGTGCAATTGTGCGGTAGTTTGAGCATTCTTTGGCATTGCTTTTCTTTGGGATTGGAATGAAAACTGACCTTTTCCAGTCCTGTGGCCACTGCTGAGTTTCCCAAATTTGCTGGCATATTGAGTGCAGCACTTTCACAGCATCATCTTTCAGGATTTGGAATAGCTCAACTGGAATTCCATCACCTCCACTAGCTTTGTTCGTAGTGATGCTTTCTAAGGCCCACTTGACTTCACATTCCAGGATGTCTGGCTCTAGGTCAGTGATCATACCATCGTGATTATCTGGGTCGTGAAGATCTTTTTTGTACAGTTCTTCTGTGTATTATTGCCATTTCCTCTTAATATCTTCTGCTTCTGTTAGGTCCATACCATTTCTGTCCTTTATCGAGCTCATCTTTGCGTGAAATGTTCCTTTGGTATCTCTGATTTTTTGAAGAGATCCC
>NW_011495042.1:4782974-4783663 GCF_000754665.1 Bison bison bison | reverse complement strand
AAGGACATCTTTTTTGGGTGTTAGTTCTAAAAGGTCTTGTAGGTCTTCATAGAACCATTCAGCTTCAGCTTCTTCAGCGTTACTGGTCGGGGTATAGACTTGGATTACCGTGATATTGAATGGTTTGCCTTGGAAACGAACAGAGATCATTCTGTCGTTTTTGAGATTGCATCCAAGTACTGCATTTCAGACTCTTTTGTTGACCATGATGGCCACTCCATTTCTTCTGAGGGATTCCTGCCCACAGTAGTAGGTATAATGGTCATCTGAGTTAAATTCACCCATTCCAGTCCATTTCAGTCCGCTGATTCCTAGAATGTCGACATTCACTCTTGCCATCTCTTGTTTGACCACTTCCAATTTGCCTTGATTCATGGACCTGACATTCCAGGTTCCTATGCAATATTGCTCTTTACAGCATCAGACCTTGCTTCTATCACCAGTCACATCCACAGCTGGGTATTCTTTTTGCTTTGGCTTCATCCCTTCATTCTTTCTGGAGTTATTTCTCCACTGATCTCCAGTAGCATATTGGGCACCTACTGACCTGGGGAGTTTTTCTTTCAGTATCCTATCATTTTGCCTTTTCATACTGTTCATGGGGTTCTCAAGGCAAGAATACTGAAGTGGTTTGCCATTCCCTTCTCCAGTGGACCACATTCTGTCAGACCTCTCTACCATGACCCGCC
>NW_011495042.1:4758585-4782874 GCF_000754665.1 Bison bison bison | reverse complement strand
GATTTAGTTTCATTGAGTTAGACAAGGCTGTGGTCCTAGTGTGATTAGATTGACTAGTTTTCTGTGAGTATGGTTTCAGTGTGTTTGCCCTCTGATGCCCTCTTGCAACACCTACCGTCTTACTTGGGTTTCTCTTACCTTGGGTGTGGGGTATCTCTTCACGGCTGCTCCAGCAAAGTGCAGCCATTGCTCCTTACCTTGGACGAGGGGTATGTCCTCACTGCCACCCTTCCTGACCTTCAATGTGGGATAGCTCCTCTAGGCCCTCCTGCGCCCGCGCAGCCATGGCTCCTTGGACATGGGGTTGGTCCTCCCGGTCACCGCCCCTGGCCTCGGTCGTGCGGTTGCTCCTCCCTGCTGCCACCCTTGGCTTCGGGCTTAGGGGCATGGGGTAGCTCCTCCCACCCGTCGCCCCTGTCCTCAGGCTTGGGGCATGGGGTATCTCCTCCCGGCCACCGCCCCTGATCTCGGACGCGGGGTAACTCCTCTCGTCGCCGCCCCTGGCCTCGGGCGTGGGTTGTTCCTCCCGGCCATCGCCCCTGGTCTCGGGTGTCTGTGCCCTTTAAAAATGGTTAAATCAATTTTTGGGGGGCAAATTTTGTTTCAATAAAAAGTTAGAAAAAACCCAAACACTTGAGGGCTTACTCTGTATAAAATATCATCCTTACTGAAACGCATTATTATTATTTAAACTGTTTTATTTGGCGGTGCTGGAACTTCACTGTGGCATGTGGAATCTAGTGACCTGACCAGGAATCGAACCTGGGCCCCCTGCAATGGGAGGGTGGAATCTTAGCTGCTGGACTGACAGGAAAGCCCCTAAATTGCATTAGTTTTGTGACCCTCTCAACAATCTGAGGTCTTCCCTCAGACCATTCCTACGGGCCACATTAATGCAGTGCTTCTATAAGCGAGACTCCATGTAAACTATTTCATATATTGATTTAATAACCATAACTGACCCATTCTAAAGAGAACAGGGAACAGGTACAGAAACCAGGTTATCTGCAGGAAAAGGGAAAAGGCAGGGCTTGACATAGCCTGAGCTCCTGATGTGGAGCTTCCCTGCGATGTCTACAGGCCCACAGTCCTGATGGAGATGCTGGGATGGGACCTGGGCCCTGCCACCCGTGAACCCCAAGTTTGGTGCCTGCCCTACCCTCTGACCTCAGCTGTGGCCAGGGTTGCAGGGAACCCTCTAGGCTCTTGACCGCAGTGTTGGGCACCATGTCCCCACACCTTACCGCTTTTGTTCATTATTATTTTTACTTTCCTCTTTCCTGTGAAAGTCCCCACAGAGCCAGCACAAACCTTCATGCTTAGTGAATGCTATTCTGGTGTCTGTTACATAAAAATGTGATGGGAGGTTATGAAGTGGATGCTTGCCTTGCAGGTATGTGTGTGGCCAGTTTTCCCGCTCTGTTCAAAATCCATCCTTCTCTAAAAAATGGAACTCATTCACTGAAGTGGCAACAACCAGTGCTCTGCAGCAGCGTCTCCTTGTTCTGCTCACGCTTTACCCTACAACAAAAGCAGTTTTCCTAACAATTTATCTTTCATTTATTCAATCAGCTTAATTTGCAAATTATGCCTTTAAAAGGTTGTTGCTGAACCACCTAAGACGCCGGGATTCTTGGCCTCTGGAGAATTCAATCCGGGGCCAGTGACAAGGTTTGATCACTCAGAGCTTTTTTGTAATAAAGGTTTATTAAAGTATGAAAGAGATAGAGAAAGCTTCTGACATAGACATCAGAAGGGGGCAGAAAGAGTGCCCCCCTGCTAGTCTTTAGCTGGATGTTATATAGCTACTAGCAGTCTGCTAATTAGAGAAAGGAAATGTCTCAGACTCAGAGAATGGCACCAGGCCCCTCACCCACAGCATGCATTTTGAGATAACATTGGCACCAGGTGAGTCATCTCAGGCTATAAAACCACTGACATGAATCTTGAAGAAAGGCAGATTTCCAAGCAAATATACAGTTTCATTAACATAGATTAGGAGAACAATGTATAACATACTGGTTTGTCAAGTGGGTTCTGAGCCTTTAGGCGGAACCAAGTTGAAGACAGAGTCTAGGGTAAATACACAGTGCATTAACATAGCTCCAGACAAATATATCCGTAAGAAAAACGCATCGGTTAGTGCAAGAAAAGTGCATTTGAGAAAAGTTCAGTTCAGGTGGAACCAGCTGTCATTATGGCAACACAGAATTTTAAGAGAAACGTCTTTTTAAATTTGTATAGAGAAGGGGAAAAATCTTAACACTTGTTTCCTCCCGCCGCTTCTTAACACTTGTTTGTTTCCTCCCGCCACTTAAGAGAGAGATAAAAAATGTCTGACACTTGCAGCCTATTTCCTCAGTTTGGAAACCCCTGGCCTCCCTGTCTGTTACCCTCTCATCTTAAAATGAGTGATAATTGAGGCTTGATAACTTAGATTTTCATTTATGAGTTCCTTCTAAAGTAAATGTTTTAGTATTTGGGTTATACCATGATAATACCTGTATTAAAAAAGGCATAAAACTAAAAAGGTCCTGTCCTCCAGCTGGAAGATGAGAGATGGGTAAATGCTTGAGTTTTCACATGGGGATCACAGTGAACACATGAGTCAGAAACCAAGACTCTGAAACATAATTGCAGGCAGGTATTCACACTAGGTTATCAAATGGATGCCGGGGTCAAATCTCCAATTCCTAAAAGTCAACCGAGAGTCCTTAAGAACACATAATGACAGGGACTTCCCCGGTGGCTAAGACTCTGTGCTCCCAATGAAGGGGGCCTGGGTTTGATCCCTGGTTGGGCAACTAGATCCCACATACTGCAACTAAGACCTGGTACAGTAAAAAAAAAAAAAAAAAGAATAGAAGGAAAGGGTCTATAAACACACACACACGATGACAAAATAATCTTATTTTTCCTTGGGGGTTGGCGTTTTTTTGGGGGGATGTGTCTGGAGTCTTGGAAGCTTGAATACACTATGTTCTCCTACAAATGGACCTTGAGAGCTTGTCTGGAGGTCCTAGCAGGGGAGTGCAGGTACTCATATATCCTTGATCAAACAACGGTCCTCCTCGATTGGAGAAGGTTGTCCTCTTCAGCTGAACGTGCAGCTTGCCTAACCAACCAATCAGTGAAATCAACCCCAGCAGTCAGTGAGGTGACAGATGACACAGCCAGATCATCCTCACAGAAGGTGTTTTTTAATAAAAATATTTTTATTAATAGGGCTTCCCTAGTGGCTCAGTGGTAAAGAATCCACCCACCAACACAGGAGACGCAGGCTCACTCCCTGGGTCAGTAAGATTCCCTAGAGGAGGCAATGGCAACCCACTGCAGTGTTCCTGCCTGGAGAATCCCCACGGACAGAGGAACCTGGTGACCTACAGTCAGACAGGGTTGCACAGAGTTGGACACAACTTAGCGACTAAACAGCAATGGTATCATTTTCTACAGAAAGAGAGCAGAACGTCTAATCTTCCCTCAAACAAGGTTGATAGAAATTTGCTTTATATTGTCGGTAACTAAGGAGAGTTTTTTTCCAACTTCAAATCACATTTCATTATTGGAAAGTCATATACATTTACATTTTTAGGATTGTTGTCAAATAACAATTTATTTTTTCTTAAAACAAAAACCAAAAAACTCTTAAAACATGTTCCAGCACATTCAGTAGCAAAGATCTACCAGTGGTACGCACATTAAGAAAACATACAGTAGGCTGGTAGTAGCTGGGCTGATTAAAATCTATACGCCTGGAAAGGTGGTTGTGCTTAATGGAGCTCTGAAGAATCAAAGTGCAAAGCGATGTAGAAAAAACAAGTCTGAAAACTTCAAAGAGTTTTTAAGATAGACTTAATTTCTCGTGATTTTCCCAAAGCCAGTCATGATATTTATTTAACTTATGGTCTTCAGGGTGTACCTGGAAGAAATACAACACAGGAGACAGATGCCTATGTAAGTTTGTCAGAAATGCATTTATTAAATTGGCTTTTTAAAGATATAGTGGTGCTGGTGGGGGTGTTTCCCCTGGTGGCACAGTGGGTAAGAATCTACCTACCAATGAAGAGGACATAGGTTTGATCCCTGGTCTGGGAAGATCCCACACGCAGAACAACTAAACCCACGCACCACAACTACTGAAGTCCATGCACCCTAGAGCCTGTGCTCTGTAACAAGAGAAGGCGCCGCAACAAGAGAAGTCGGTGGAAGGAGAAGCCCATATACCCTAATGAAGACTAGCACCCGTTCACCGCAACCAGAGACCACACAAGGCAGAGAAGACCCAGTGCAGCCAAAAATAAGTAAGTAAAATAAATAAAAATTATTAAAAAAAAAAAAAAGATACGGTGGGAGAACAGTATCTGCTGATAATATACCTGAAAAAGTATAATAATCTGTAACCTAATGGGATTCACGAATGTTTAGGATTACACCTTACATCAAAGGAATCCTTCACAGTTTATAAGATACTTTCCAGTTTGGAACTGATCTTCCCCAGGACTCAGTGTGTGAGGTGGTGATAACGTGAGTCAAATATTAATAGGCTATTTTTCCAGAAGGAGGTTATAGACCCTGAGAGTTTTAAACGAACTGCTCAGGTCACAATACACAGTGAAGCAGGGTTGGGCTTGGCTAGGCCGAGCAGCTATATGCGTCAGGGCAAGTCACAGGCGAGGGAGTTAGCATACCAGGCTCTGAGGCAGTGCCTACCGGTGGCCAGGATGCCTCCTGGATGCCTGCAGGTTGGGCATGCTCGATAGAATGGGCAGCTGACGAAGGACCCATTGACCGTACAAACTGAGACCACCTAATCCCACACAAGCCTGCTCTCCAGGGGTGGGCTTGTGAAGGCGAGTACGACCGTGACATGAGGAAAACCGCATGGGGCCTAGAGACGGTACGTGAATGGGAACGACAGGAAAGGCTCAGAAGAGGCACACCGATGGGGTCACTCAGAGGCCAGGGAGTCTTCATCAACTCGGGAAAACCTCTAGACCCTCTCCTGCATCAATAAACCCCAAGCCTTCACTACCCCTCCAGCTTGGAGTGAAATTGGTTGTGACCGTAATAGCGAGTTAGGTCCAAGAAATCGTCTGAACCACCACGGTGGACTTATTTTGTCCCAGAGACAGAACGTGCTGGAGCTGGGCCTTACCTGCTTCCACTCATTGACGCAAAAAATTCGGTACGAGTCGTTGCCATATTTGCCAATCCCGTGAAGCTCGATCGGATACTTCCACTGCTTTGTCAGATATTCATCTGTGAATACAACACCCCAAACATCAGGTCAGCCTCTAGAAAAATCCTTTCCCTAAAAAGGAGAAAAGGACGGGAAAGCATGTCTCCTAATAGCCTAATAGCAGTGGTGACTGCTTCCTTCTGAATTCCTGCAGCACAAGTCCTGTCAGCTCTGCTCATCTACCACGAACTCATCTTATTGTCTTGAGCTGGGCTAACTGGACAGAGGTAACATCCCAGAGGTCAGCTGGGCTTTCTGCTTCACTGCCTTCTTCCCCTAATCCTGCTCACACAGCCTGACCCAGTGCTGGGCAAAGATTTATCTTCTGGGTCAGTGGGAGACCGTGGTTTGGGGCAAGCGAATGATTTTCAAACGCCTTTGGAGCTTGGGCTGAAAGATCTCTATTAATGTCACAACTGAGGACATTGAAATTTAAGGTGCGGCTCTCTCTTAAATAGCCACATTTTTATGTTTTCTCCTTTGGGTGTATGGGAAAAGTTACCGGAGAACTTGATAATGGTTTTTGCTCGAAGATCATAGAGACCAAGAGGTTTAAGAAGTTCTGAAACATCTCTCCAGTCTGCGGTCCTTGCAGCCTCAGCAGAAGGGTACTTCTCCAGAAACTGCCAGAGCACAGGGATGGCCATTTTGCCTGGGAAGTTAAAAATAAGGATGCGATTACATGCCTCCGGATGGGTTGATTTTAGGTGCAGGTACTTCCTTATCTATAAATCTCACCTGAAACTGAAAAGTGTCTCTTGCATCTCCACTGAGCCATCTGGGAAACCAATGTTTTCTAATCGGTGGTTTAACAAGAAAGAATGAAAACAAAAAACTCTCTATATGAAACTTGCTTTGGTGGCTCAGATGGTAAAGAATCTGCCTGCAATGTGGGAGACCTGAGTTTGACCCCTGGGTCAGGAAGATCCCCTGGAGAAGTGAATGACAACCCACTCCAATATTCTTGCCTGGAGAATCCCATGGGCAGAGGAGCCTGGCAAGCTACTGTTTATGGGGTTGCAAAGAGTCGGACACGACTGAGCGATCAAGCATGCACAAGAAAACATTACCTATATAAACAGCAACCATTTTCAGGGTCGAAACCTAACATCATTAACCTATTTGGTTAGTTGTCCAGATTACACTGAAACCTGACCTTGCATGATGTCAGTTTAAATAATCAAGATCATCAGATAACTAGTGTAAAAGCATACAGAACACAAAGATGCCAATGACATTAAGGAAAGTATCCAATGAAAAAGAAGTGCATTTATACATGACAGAGAGATGAGGAATGTTAAATAACTGATTTTCACTGATGACCCAAAATAATTTGGAAGCAGAAAATAAATGACAATTTGCTCCTTAATGCAAAAGAAGGCTGGTAATAGAGACAAAGACATAGTACTATAAAGCAATTATCCTTCAATTAAAAATAAATAAATTTAATTATTAAAAAAACAAAAAAGCTGCTGGAGGTTATCTAGTCTAACTTTCTCATAGGTGAAAAATTTGAGGATTACAAGAAGGCCTCACCTGAGGTGAAAATCAAACCTGAGGCCAGGCCTCCTAACCAATTCTCCTCAACACAGAGTCTTTACCAAGACAAAGATGAAAAGAATCCCAAACCTGAGGTCCTATTGAGAAATATAGTTGCAATGAGGAGCTTCCACGGATCATGAAAAAGAGTTTCCTGGACGAGATTAAAAGGTGACCGCGGAGGTGTCCACTTCTTAAAGGCCTTGCGTCGTGGGGGGCTAAGAGCTAAACAAACACACCGTATCAGAGCTGAACACCTGAAGCAGGTTTAAAGTCTGGCTTTCTGATGGGAAAAGGGATACCTTCTTTGTTGTATTTGCTGGAAAAATACAGGCTTGTTTTCCTTTTTTCTATTTGTGTCCGTGGGACGGTGTCTTCTGAAAAGGAAGAGTGAACACTGTTTACAGAATCTATGGTTCAGTCTACAGAAATATTCAGGACTGCAAATAACAGTCCACTACTACTAAAAAGCATTTAGAATGCCCCAAGCGCTACTCTAAGCTTCACAAAAATTAGCCAATTTAATCCTACTAATGAACTAGGAGCTAGGCAGGTACTATTTTATCTCCACTTTGAAGACAGGGAAATTGAGGAACAGAGAAGCTAGGTAACTTGCCCAAAGTCACACAGCTAGTAAGTGTCAGAGCTGCAATTCTTTTTTTTTTTTTTTCATTAGCTATACTTCTTTGTTCTATTTAATTAGTGGTTAGAGCTGAAATTTTAATCCAGGCAACAAGGCTCCTGAGTCCATGCCTTTAACCGCTGTTATACTAGTTCTCTTGTCATTAAAATATTTTAAGACTAGATCATGAATTTTTTCCCATGTCATTAATTTTTAAGTGAAAAAAGCAATACTCAACACATGATCCCAATTAAAAAAAAAAAAAAGAAAAAAATGATGTCGATTAGAAGGAAATAAATCAAAATGATATAATGGTTGTTGTTAACTTTTCTTGTAATTTTCTGTATTTTTCAAATATTCTGCAGTGAATACTTTTATCAGAAAAACAACAAAAAAGGATACAGGTAAAACAGAACCTGCAGAAAAACCCAAAGATTTGGACCTTACAACACCTGAGGCCACTATCTATTGGGATGTTCAATTTACCAAAGACTCTTTAACCACCGTTATTAGGCCTCTCGAGTTTCTAAAATCATCACATTTAATACTCGCTAGAGCCCTACCCTCGAAATTTGCATGTCAGTTAATAATACCTTGTGTTTGTCTAGCACAAAACCATCTTTTTCACTTTCCACTTTACAACATTCATGATGTGAAAAACAGGACTAGTGAAGGTTACCACTTGTTATTTTACAGATGAAGACTCTTAACGCTTAGAAATTAAGCAACTATCTGAACAACAGCGAGACTGACTATAGATTGGGATACGTATCCATGTCTCCAGGTAATCAGTCTGGGTTTTTTTGCTATTCTAGTTTGAATAGGCAAAGCCCAGTGGAAAGTAAAAAGAATTAGAACAACAGAAACTGCTCTTACTACCTACTTGCTAATTTCTTCTGCGGATTCCTATAAGTATATGCTGTCTAAGCCTTCTTATTAATAGGAGACTAAGTTCAGTTCACTTGGCAGTTTATAACTAAGACAATGGGGAAGTCTTTACTACTCCGTCAGACACCTATTATTACCTACAGTAAACGTATCATCTCATGTTAAGAATAGACTTTATGCATGCGATGAACAGAATACTTCCATTTTAGTCACTAAAGGATGTTTTCAATATTTTACTTGCTCATTGTACTAGCAATAAATCTACATAAACTTCAAGACTTTAGGAAGTTCAAGGTCTTTAAAGGACAGATCTGAAGAATTTTTATGCAGTTCCTAGGTGTATGTGGTCATCTTCTATTTAAGGCAGAGAAACTCCAGGCACAGCAAAGACATAATAAACCCATGAGGGGGACCAAGAGAAGGAACCAAGTCTAACCACCTGCTCTACGGGTCCGTCCACGCTGTCTCCCCATAGGACTTCAAGTAAAATTACTGTTCTTCTTTAAAGGAGTTATTCATTATATCATAATGGCATAATGAATAACTAAGAGAGGGCTGCTCAAAGGTCTCCTTTTCATCTCCTATTCACTGAAGTATCATAAAGGCAAAACTGCTAAGCTCTGAACTCTGTATTAAGAGCATATTACAAATAATAGATGAACTATGTGATTAGTTTTGAATTATTTAGAGCTCTAAAGCATTTTAGAGTAGCATTACAACAGAAAATAAAAATGATTGTGATACATGCAAAATTAAACTGGAAGTCACATATCAGTAATAATTAACAACTGGAAGTCACATATCAGTAATAAGTAACAAGGGTGCAAAGAGAAGATACTGGCTAATCTCAAACAGCTTACTTATAAAAGGAGTCTTCCTCAAACCTCAGAAGGGCAGCCTTTTCTTCCCCTCTAAAGTTATAAGATTACTGGACAAAAGGGAAGAAGGGAGACCACTATTGACAAGTCCCAGGTGTTGTACCAGGGAGCCATGGTAGCAACTGTCTGTGGCACAACTGTCCTCTGCTGGGGGCATCAGAGTGGCAGCCCGCTGATCCCTTCTCTGCCATGCAAAAGGGCTTAAACATCAGTTAGACAAAGCACTAGGACCAACTGGTAGGATGTATCTGATAACATGGCTCAAGAGCTTCATTCTGTTCCCACATCCTAACTGGCTACAGGCGGGAAGTGCCAACTCCTCATCGCGCCTTTAACAGCACTTTAGTGCACTGGATACCTTGAGATACTTTCGCAGACGTAGGGTTTTTCTGTGTTTGTGAGCTGTCGTCTGTTTCAGAGCCACCTTCTGAAATGTCCATATGCAAATGCTCCTTCCTCTCCGCAGCTTCTACTTTGGTTCTTATTTCCTCAGATTCTAAAAGGGGGTCCTCACACTTATTGTTGGGTTCCGCTTCTTTGGCCGAACATAATTTGCTTACAATGCCAGAAGGGATCTGTTCACCGTTTGATCCCAAACACGATGATTTTTTTTTACCAAGCCTCTCCTCTTCAGTGGTCACACTGAGGGCCTGTTCGCTGGCTCCGGCATCAGAGATGCAGCAAGTTCCCTCAAGGTGACTTTCCTGTGCAACAGGTTCACTTTGAGATTCTCTATTACTTTGGACAGGATCGGGAAGACTCTTGCGGCACCCTGGTTTTGTTTTCTTAGTTTGAATCTCTTTCAAAACAGTCACCTTTCTTTTGGACTTGCTAACCTTTCTGGAGGCAATATCATGAACACCCTCATCTTCTTTCAAGTTGGGTAGTTCTCCGCTATCCTGCAATTCCAAACAAGCACCTGGCAGGGGAAATACATCTTTCTCCCTCGTGCTCCGTGTCCTGAGGTTCCGGTTTGAACTGTTACTTTGGTGTTGCAGTTGGACTGTCAGAGCTGCTGTGTTTCGGCCTTTACATTCTGACTTGATGCTCCTTTCAGGACGTACACTGAAATCAAAGTCTTCTGGCTTAAGAGAAGTCTCTCCACTTTGGTGAAGATAATTAACAAGTGAAATTCTGGATCTGAACTTCTGTCCCTGTGGGCTAGAAAATGACATTAAAGGACACTTACTGCTAGTAAATAAAAGTGACTTTTAAAAAGAACTGCGTCACGTTTCAGATGTTTTATTAATAACCTCCAAATTTTGCCATGGACATTGCTATTTAAAATAAAAAACTGCTAAAAAGGTGCTTTTAAATAGCTTCCTTTTTGATAATATAGCACAATTTTACAAATATAACTCAAGTGCAGTCTTCCCAGTAACCATTTGCAGTCAGAGAAAATGTTAAGTATTTGTCCCCAGCTCACCTGATATAACTAACCAGTGACAACGAAGGAACAGAATCCATGATGGTTTTATGGTGAAGACAAAAAAGTCAAAATTTCTGCTATGTTTTCCTCCCATCTGTCTAGACAAAATTATTTGGCTGTACTGTCTTTACGGCTCTGCATGCTCACCTGATAAAATGTACGTCGTATTTGCCTGCTGTTTTCCCAGATAACCTTTGCTTCACAACTCTTTCCCATCCACATGGTACAGACTTTCGGCACTCTGTCATTGCGTTCCCACCAGATTGAGCAGAAGCAAAAGGCTCTTGTAGTGGGAGATCACATTCACTGCTGCTTTTCATCACCATTTGCTTTTCATCCTCTCCCACTCTTTCTGACCCCAGAGCAACATCTTCCTCCCTGAAAAAAAACAAAGTGCAAGTGATTAGCTCATTCAAAATTAATTTGATTCTGCTTATTCAGTTTCAGTCAGTGACAGAGAAGGAACCACATAGACTATGGGAGAGGTTAGAGTCAGTATGGATCAGTCATGCTATGAGAGTATCTTCCTATTTTTCAACACCTTCCTGTCCTCCAATATGGGTTAAAAAGGGTTGGAAATCTCTGAACAATGAAAAACTCAAGCAATTTGCTAGAAAAACATTTTTTTGTTAATCACTGAATAGCACCGTTATACAGGTTTCTGGTGACATCTGGCATAAATTGAAACATATGAATCAAGAGCCAAGTTTTTAACCTGGGGATACACAGAAAGGCTTAAAGGAGTTAGTGAGATACCCTCTTTCACCCTCCCTCCCAAATAAGTGAGGTAAAATTTTAATATATGTGCATTTTGGGGGTGGTGGGAAAGTATTACTTTCATCAGAAGTTGTAGCCCTCAAAAAAGTAAAGAACTTCTGATATAGAATTTTCAAATTCTCATTCATTCTTGATCTGATAACCTTGAGAAGATAGGTAGGATAAGGATTACTCTCATTTTATTGATAAAACTGAGTGACAGGAAGATTGTTACTTGCAGAAATGATTCCAGAACCCACGTCTACTTAAATCTTGGTCTAATACTTCTGTTCCTGTACTACTGTTGAAAAACTTCAGTAGAGGGTATCCTAATCACTCAATCATACATTTTCAAAGTTGGATGAGTGTCTAAAGATGTCTGTCTAACCAACTTCTTTTCTACAAACAGGGAAAGTAAGCATGAATCAGTGATTAACTAGAATTAGAACCAAGGTCTTCTGATGCAATTAGGGGTTAAATAATTTGCGGGATGCGGGGTGGATCTTGAGAAATTTTACCCTTTACAGCTTTGGTGATAAGGAAACTGAATTCTGGTGAAAACAGCACAAACTTTAAAATCAACAGAATGTAGTCAAATCCCAGCTCTTTCATTTACTATCTGTGTGATCCAAGAGCAAGTTACTGAACCTCTAAAAGTCTGTTTATCCACCTGTAAAAAGGAGGTGATACCTCTTTTAAGGTAGTTCTTAAGATTATATTTTTTTGAAGGGGGGAGTACGTAAGTCATCTTAGCCCCATCCCGCGCATACACAAGTACTCAAACAATGACTGCAGCTTCCTGTGTTACTTTCTCACAGTACCCATTTCTCGAGCGCTGCTGGCTGCTTAACACGACATCTCCTCCAAGGTCTTCCTCGGATCCTCCAAGATGAGTGATGATCCTCCAGTCAGATGACTGACTCCCAGGCAGTCATCTCCTTGCACCAGAAAACCTCCCAGCAACCTCGTCCAGCCCCTGCTTGCAGGAATTAACCCTGCCGGCCTCCAAGGCTCCATCCAACCTAGTTGAGAAAGGCCCACCCACCTTCTACTTCCCCCTCACCCCCAACACTCATTATATAGGTGGTGAAGCTGAGGCCCGAAAGGGGACAATGACTTGCCGGAGGTCACACAGCCGGTCTGGGACTAGGCGCTCACGGTCGACGACCGAGGGGGCAGCTCCGCAGTCCCTCAGGCTCGGACTCTCCATCCTAGACGTGCCCCTCAAGTGGGCTTCGGCGGCAGCAACAGGCCGAGAGGGGGCGTCGCTCTGGGTGTGCGGCGGAGTAAGAGGTGAAAATTTCTTCAGTTCGGAGCGCTAGGCTGGAAGCAACAGATGAGTGCAGTGCAAGTCTTTCCGATTCCTCAGCAGCTTTCCGGCCGCCCCCTCGACCGCAGCCGCTATTTCCGCGGCTCAGCCAATCAAATCCTTCGTCAAGGAAGACGCACCGTTCCGACCAATCGCGGACGCCTCTAGGTTCCCGGTCCACCGTTCCAGCCCTTTTAGACATGCGCACTCGAAACCCTGGCGCGCGCAGCTCACTGCGCATGTGCGTTGCCAGGGGTAACGCAGGTAGACAAAGTGGCTGGCTGAGAGAGGCCTATTGCCGAGGCGGGGAGGAGGGGCCCGAGTCTTCAGGGAAACCGCGATGAGGGCCGTGTTGACGTGGAGAGATAAAGTCGAACAGTGGTGAGGATCGGGGCTGTCCGGGAGGAGCGGGAGGCCCCGGCCCTCGGGGATGGCGGGCGCCTTGGCGTGAATCCCGGTGGTTGCCAAGGGCAACGGGCCTGCGGGCTGGGCTGAGGACACTGAGCCCCCGGTCTGGGCGACTCCAAGGTCGCCCTCCCACCCCTTTGCAGATGCAGAAACTGAGGCCTGGAGTGGGAGCGAGGGGTTGTACCACGTATGAGGTAGCGGCCTTTGGAGGCGGCTTCACACGTCCTCACAATCTTATCTTGTTGCCTTACTCAAAAATCCATCCTGGGCTCCTCCGTGTTTTCCCAACTTGACAACTTTTTGCCACATCCACGTGTTGCCTATAGTCTTGTTTGTTTTTTCTCAAAATTGTCTGACTTATTTTTCTTTAAATATGATTTTACATTCTACAGGAACCCTTATTACTCCGTATATGAAAACCAGTAGCAGTCGCTGTAAATGTAAGATAACTGTAGGACTTAAGGCAGGGAGAAACAAAAGGAGGTTAACAAGTTGTACGTAGATACTGTTGCTAGGGAACCTTTGAGCCTCAGGGGTACTGTCTTTAAAGCTGGAGATTTAGCAAGTGTGGTCGGAGAGGTGCTTGAGATGAATACCATCAAACCAAGACTTTGTCCTGTGTCTTGTTAGAAGGTTTGAAAGAGTCTCGAAAGAGAATGACTGTCTCACTTTATGATTCAATATTGTTTAATGTTCTGTTCCATTTTTATCACCTAAATTCATCATTTTATCACCTAAACCATCGTTGAGTGGTTCTGTGAAGACCTACAAGACCTTCTAGAACTAACATCCAAAAAAGATATCCTTTCATTACAGGGAACTGGAATGCAAAAGTAGGAAGTCAAGAAATACCTGGAGTAACAGGCAAATTTGGCCTTGGAGTACAAAACAAAGCAGGTCAAATGATAACAGAGTTTTGCCAAGAGAATGCACTGGTCATAACAAACACCCTCTTCCATCAACACAAGAGAAGACACTACACATGGACATCACCAGATGGTCAATACCAAAATCAGATTGATTATATTCTTTGTGACCAAAGATGTAGAAGCTCTATATAGTCAGCAAAAACAAGACCGGGAGCTGACTGTGGCTCAGATCATGAACTCCTTATTGCCAAATTCAGACTGAAATTAAAGAAAGTAGGGAAAAACCACTAGACCATTCAGGTATGACCTAAGTCAAATCCCTTACTATTATACAGTGGAGGTGACAAAGAGATTCACGGGATTAGATCTGATAGACAGAGTGCCTGAAGAACTATGGATGGAGGTTCATGACATTGTACATGAGGCAGTGATCAAGACCATCCCCAAGAAAAAGAAATGCAAAAAGGAAGAATGGTTGTCTGAGGAAGCCTTACAAATAGCTGAGAAAGGAAGAGGAGCTAAAGGCAAAGGAGAAAAGGAAAGATATACCCATTTGAATGCAGTGTTCCAAAGAATAGCACAGAGAGATAAGATTGATAAGATCACTTTCTCAGTGATCAATGCAAAGAGATAGAGGAAGACAATAGAATGGGAAAGACTAGAGATCTCTTCAAGAAAACTAGAGATACCAAGGAAACATTTCATGCAAAGATGTGCACAATTAAGGACAGAAATGGTATGGAGCTAACAGAAGCAGAAGATATTAAGAAGAGGTGGCAAGAATATACAGAAGAACTATACAAAAAAGATCTTTATGACCCAGATAACCACAATAGTGTGTTCACTCACCTAGAGCCAGACATCCTGGAATGCGAAGTCAAGTGGGCCTTAGAAAGCATCACTACGAGTAAAGCTAGGGGAGGTGATGAAATTCCAGTTGAGCTAGTTCAAGTCCTAAAAGATGATGCTGTGAAAATACTGCACTCCATATGCCAGCAAATTTGGAAAACTCAGCAGTGATCACAGGACTGGAAAAGGTCAGTTTTCATTCCAATCCCAAAGAAAGGCAATGCCAAAGAATGCTCAAAATACCGCACAATTGCACTCATCTCACATGCCAGCAAAGTAGTGCTCACAGTTCTCCAAGCCAGGCTTCAACAGTACGTGAACTGTGAACTTCCAGATGTTCAAGCTGGATTTAGAAAAGGCAGAGGAACCAGAGATCAAATTGCCAACATCCACTGTGTCATTGTAAAAGCAAGAGAGTTCCAGAAAAATGAGAATTCCATGAGAGTTCCAGAAAAATGTCTACTTTTGCTTTATTGACTATGCCAAGGTCTTTGACTGTGTGGATCACAACAAACTATGGAAAATTCTTCAAGAGATGAGAATACCAGACCACCTGACCTGCCTCCTGAGAATCTGTATGTAGGTCTAGAAGCAAAAGTTAGAACTGGACATGGAACAACAGACTGGTTCCAAATTGGGAAAGGAGTATGTTAAGCCTGTATATTGTGACACTGCTTATTTAATTTATATACAGAGTACATCATGCGAAATGCCAGGCTGGATGAAACACGATCTGGAATCAAGATTGCTGGGAGAAATATCAATAACCTCAGATATATAGATGACACCACCCTTATGGCAGAAAGTGAAGAAGAACTAAAGAGCCTTTTGATGAAAGTGAAAGAAGAGAGTGAAAAAGTTGGCTTAAAGCTCAACATTCAGAAAACTAAGATCATGGCATCTGGTCCCATCACTTCATGGGAAATAGATGGGGAAACAATGGAAATAGTGGCAGACTATTTTTTTGGGCTCCAAAATCACTGTAGTTGGTGACTGGAGCCATGAAATTAAAAGACGCTTGCTCCTTGAAAGAAACACCATGACCAACCTAGACAGCATATTAAAAAGCAGAGACATTACTTGGCCAACAAAAGTCCTTATAGTAAAATCTATGGTTTTTCCAGTAGTCATGTATGGATGTGAAAGTTGGTCTATAAAGAAACCTGAATGCCGAAGAATTGATGCTTTTGAACCGTGGTGTTGGAGCAGACTCTTGAGAGTCCCCTGGACTCCAAGAAGATCCAGCTAGTCCATCCTAAAGATCAGTCCTGAATATTGATTGGAAGGACTGATGTTGAAGCTGAAACTCCAATACTTTGGCCACCTGATGCGAAGAACTGACTCATTGGTAAAGACCCTGATGCTGGGAAAGATTGAAGGCAGGAGCAGGGGACGACAGAGGATGAGACGGTTGGATGACATCACCAACTCTATGGACATGAGTTTGAGCAAGCTCCGGGAGTTGGTGAAGGGCAGGGAAGCCTGGCGTACTGCAGCCCATGGGGTAGCTGAATCGGATGTGACTGAACTGAACTGAAATTCATCATATAAGGTTGCATTTGGGGGAATACTGATTTACTGGGGAGTTTTCCACAGCCTGACTTTCAAAATCTTCCTTCATGATCTTTTCAGCTTCATTGTGAAGCCTCTGTTTTAGCTTCTGGAACAGGGCCATTCCCCCTCTGTCTTTTCTTAGGCCTCTCTGTGTGAGGAAAGCATGCCTTCATCTCACAGTGAAGTCCTGAACATCCTTAAGGCTCCTTTTGGAAGTAGTTGCTCTCTTTGTACTCTGTACCAGTAATAGCTAATGCTCACTCTGTGCCAAGCGCTGGTTAAGAACTTCATATTTTTTATCTCATTGTCACTTCACAGCAACCCGCTGACATAGGTACTGTACTTATTTCCGTTTTACAAAGGAGGCGACTGAAGCACAGAGAGGGTAAGTAATTTGTCAAGGTCACACAGTAAGTGATGGAGGTAGTTTTCTGGCTCACTCCAGAGCCAATGCTCTTAGCCACTAATTCATTATTCCCAGTGTTCCAGGGAACAGCAGGCTGAAATGCCTTTAGGAGTCAAGCAGGCAACAGAAGTAGGAGATGTTTATTTGTATCTTAAACACAAGGAATTGTCTGTTTTCGGTAAGGGTATTTCTCTTTTCTGTACTGCTCTTTTCTTAAAACATATAGCCTTTCTACTGTATCTTTCACTTCTACTTTTTAGAGATTTGAGTTAAAAAAATTTTAACTTATCTTTTAACTCTGTTATAAAAGTGCTCATAGCACAAGCTGCTGATAGCTAGCAACTGACCACTGGATTTGAGTTCTGGCTCTAACTGCATTGAGTGCATGCTCAGTCCACTCAGTAGCTGTGTATTTTCAAGCAGGTTAGTTAATTTTTTTTACCTGTTTTCTCATGTGTGAAACAGATATAGGGTTGTTATGAAAATTAAGGAAGTTAAGATGTGTAAAGCATTTAAACTGTACTTTGCACACACGTAAATAAATGTGCTTAATAAATATCAGTCACTGGTTTTAAAGTACTGAGAGCAGCCACAATTTGTTAAAATTGATAGTAACTCAGGAGAGTGGAAGGAGGGACAGCACAGACTCTAGAGTCAGACCTGAGTTAAAATTCTGGCCCTTTCACTGCTGACTGTGTGATGCTGGGCAAGATGCTTGACCTCTGTGAGCTGGGTGCCCTCAAGTGAAAGTGCAAGTGTTAGTCGCTCAGTTGTGTCCAGTTCTTTGCGACCCCATGGACTGTAGCCCATCAGGCTCCTCCATCCATGGAATTCTCCAGACAAGAATACTGGGGTGGGTTGCCATTTCCTTCTCAACCAGGGATCTTCCCAACCCAGGGATCAAACCTGGGTGTCCCGCGTTGCAGGCAGATTCTTTTCCACTAGCGCCACCTGTAGTCGAGTAGTAATTCTTACCTCACAGAATTGTGAGGACGCCATAAAATAATGCATTTGAAGAGATGAACATGAGGTGTCTCTGTGGTAAATGCTCTTAAGTAGTTACCAGAGTGTTTTGTTTGTGTGTTTTTGGCCACACCTTGAGGCTTGCGGGGTCTTAGTTCCCTCTGCTTAGTCCCTCAGTCGTGTCTGACTCTTTGCGACCCTTTGGACTGTAGTCCTCCAGGCTCCTCTGTCTGTGGGGTTTTCCAGGCAAGTATACTGGATACTGGAGTGGGGATTTTCCCAACCCAGGGATTGAATCTGTGTCTCCTGCATTGCAAGCGGATTCTTTACTGGCTGCGCTGGTTCCCTGCTTGCTGTTGTTCAGTCACTAAGTCGTGTCTGACTCTTGGAGATCCCATGGACTGCAGCACGCCAGGCTTCCCTGTCCTTTACTATCTTCTGGAAAAGTGAAAGTGAAGTCACTCAGTTGTGTCCAACTCTTTGTGACCCTATGGACTGTAGCCTACCAAACTCCTCCACCCATGGGATTTTCCAGGCAAGAATACTGGAGTGGGTCACCATTTCCTTCTCCAGGGGATCATCCCGACCCAGGGATCGGACCCAGGGATCGAACCCTGGTCTTCTGCACCACAGGCAGACTCTTTACTGTCTGAGCCACCAGGGAAGCCCTCACTATCTCCTGGAGTTTACGCAAACTCATGTCCTTTGATTCGGTGATGCCATCCAACCATCTCATCCTCTGTTGCTCTTCTCCCCCTGCTCTTAATCAGGGATTAAGGGATCAAGCCTATGCCCTTGGCAATAAAATCTCTGTCTTAACACTGGTCAGCCGGGGAATTCCCCAGGGTGTCTAGTTTTGGTCCCTCACAGGTGCCCGGTTAATTTACCCACGCTTAGCTTTTACAGTTGGCCATCGTGGCAGTGCTGTCTGACACAGTCTTCCTAGGGTCACTGGAACTAATAAAGTTGCTGCCTGGAGGCATTTGAGAATCTTTGTCATATGGCTGCAGTCTCTTTTCTCCGGCCTTATCCCTTGCTCCCTGTCGCCCTGCCCTGGCCACGTTTCAGTCAAATTAGGTTGTTTGCATGTTTGCTCTTCCCGCCGTCCGGTCTTTGCTTGGTTTTCTCTGCCTGAAATGCTGCGCTTGCCCAGTCTCCCCCTGCCTGTCTCTAAAGCCCTGCCTTTTTCACAGGTTGTGTTCTTTGTGAAGCTTTTTCTGATCCTCTTCAAATCAGAATACTCTGTCTTCCTGCTTGGAATCCCACAATATATGCTTTACTGTATCTCCTAAAGCCTTTATCACGGTCTTATTCTACACTCCATCCAATCTAAGAGGTCACTGTTTGTAAAATATTATTTTCTGTATGATTTAAGAGAGCAAAGTATGCTGCCAACTAAACTGACACATTATCAATTATAAGACGCATCCCAGCATCAGACATGTTCAAATGTGAAAAAAAAATGTGTGCTTTAGACTTGATGACACGTGGTTCTTTCTGAGTGTGTCTGAGCCTTGCCTTCCTACAGGGTGGTCATTTCATGACGGCAGGGAGGGACTGATTTTGTCATCTTGTAGCTGTTAGTTCTTAACATGGAAGAGGCACTTGGTAAACATCGGATTAATTGGAGGAAGTAATGATATTTTAGTAAATGACCTGTGGATTTTCTGGCCCTCACACATTTGTTTGTGTAGCCTTTATGGTTTCATGATGAGATAGTGCCCCCCACTGTTGACCCTTTGAATCGAGTCTGGCGTCTGGCTTCTGGACAAGTGGTAAGTGGGATACAACCCTAGCTGCCAAGTGAATTGCAATGGAAGGTGTGGTGATTGAATGGAATTTGCAACCGAACGCAATTCTTAGCTATTATTTTTCTTCCTCCTACACAAGCCGTGCTTTGTAATGGACATAACATTTGCTTTCCTGGCCGTTAGCCGGCCTCGTCATTTTGGCTGCTAATTGTCCCTTTGCCTTGTCTTGTCTCCTGTTTAGTGTATATGACCTCGCGTTCAAGCCCGATGGAACCCAGCTGATTGTGGCTGCGGGAAACAGATTACTGGTAGGATTTTGTCTGTTTCCTTTTTAAGTGCTTTTTTCCCCTCTCCCTCGTGTAAGTGCTCTGAAATTTGACCCGGTTTTTAAGATAAAAAAGGCAAGGGCGGAAAAACCAGTCATTACTTTTTAATAGGGAAGGAAATGGGCTATTTAAAACAGGTAGGTAAACTGTCTATCAGCTAGGAACCTGTGAACAATGCCTCCTTTGGAGTCATTAATCTTTCACATTTTACTTTGAGACACCCGTGAACGAGTTGAAAAATAATTAATCAAAATGCCTTTGAAACGGAGCCATTTGTCAGTTCACATTTGTGTCGCCCTGAAAAATTCAAACAACAGGACTCAAGGGGCTCCCTCCATGAAAAGCCAGACAGCCTGACCCCAATTTTAGGCACAGGCCCTTCCTAAAGAGTTCCATATGGATGTAGTCCTATTTTTCATATTCTCAAAGAATATAAGCTCCCACTGGAAGCTGTCCCAGTGTATAACAGTCGTTTTCAGAGAACACTTTATGTTTGACCTGAGAACCTTTGCCTGTTCGCCCCTTCCTCCTGCGTAAGTCCACTTCCTCTTGCTCTGTCGTCTCTAGATGTGCAGACGGCCTGCTTTCCACTGTCCGCGGGAAACCACATAATCTTAAAGCCCTGAGTCAGTTGTTCCACAGACTTCTTCTCCAGGGTAAACAGTCCAAATCCTTTTAGGTTTTTCCAGTAGGTTATCTTCTCCAACACGGATCCTTTCTGGAGGGTCTTGCCTTTATTTCCCAGACGGTGTGTTTTTTGCAGTCTCCACAAAATGTATGGATATCACACAGCTCTAAAATTCTACGTCCACGTTACAGCTGGGCTTTGGAACACTCCCTCCCACTTGCAGACCCCGAGCCCAGGTCTGTGACTCTCAGACTCTCGGGAGCAAGTGTGAAATGCCTCTGTGATGTCAGCAGTAGGGGCAGGGTTGCACTGGCGTTTCTTCCTGCTCACACTGGGCTCTTTGTGCTGGCTTTCTCTGGGAGGGTCTAGCTTGATTGGTCGCAGATCCAGATTCACGCAGGGGAGTGAATTTTGCAGGGAAGTTCCACGGACTGAACTTTTGTTTTCTTGAGCATTAATGGTACATTCCCAGCCACATAACGTGCAGAATCGTGGCCTCTACTTCTTGGGTTCCCCAACTTTCACAGCCAGTCTGGTTTCTCTGTGTAGTTTCTGCTTGGTACAAACTGAGAATATTGACACATGTTTTGTTATGAAAATAAAAATAGCGGCAGTGACCTGCAGGAATTCTGACTCATGGATGCCACGTGGGTAACCTGCAGTTTCGTCTCCTTTGCCAGGTTTATGACACATCTGATGGCACCTTGCTTCAGCCCCTAAAGGGACACAAGGACACGGTATACTGTGTGGCATATGCAAAGGATGGTAAGCGGCTGCTCGGCTTCAGTCTCTGTCACGGCCTCACAGCCGCTCGTCTCTCTCCTTGCCTGGGCCCACGTCGTTAGTGAGCTCAAGCACCACTTCCGGTTTCGGAAGACAGTCAGTCTCTTAGACTTCAGTCATTCAGCTTAATTCAGTCATTTAAGTATTTATTGAGGCCTGTCTGTGGGCCAAGTATTGTTCTAGCTGCTTGAGGTACTTCAGAGACCAAAACAAAGATCCCTGCCCTTGTGGGACTCATGTCTATGTTGTGGGAGGGGAAGGGGAGAGAGTATGAGGAAAGACATACAATGAATGTACTCAATAAGTAGATTAAACAGTACGCTGGAAGGTGGTGAGTGTTAGGAAGAAGAGAAGGGCACAATAAGAGGGCTTGAGAGTGCTGGGCGGGTCAGGGCGCTGGGTGCAGGATGGGGCAGGGGAGTCAGGATGGCTTGTCGAGATGGGGACCAGTAAGCAAAGATTGAAGGTGGGGAGCTAGGGAAGTAAGGACAGCTAGTACCAGGGGGAGGGGAGCTCCTCGTAGAGGGAACAGCCATTGCAGAGGTCCTCAGGTGGTTGTGCCTTCCTGGGGCTGGGACAGAGCATCGGTGGGAGCAGCAGGGGACGAGGGCAGAGAGGTAACAGGCGTGGGCTGGCTGGTTAACGTGCGCTGCCGCAGGATTTTGATCCTCACTGAAAATGGGGAACCGTTTCTCTGAGCAGAGGAGAAATCTGATCTGATTTCTGTTTTAAATACTGGGAACAGCCTGCAGGGGGTGAGGGTAGAAGCAGAAGGACAAGTGAAGAACTGTCATCTTGTCATCCGGGCAGATATTATCACACTGGTGATGGCGGCTCAGATCCCTGTAGAAGCAGAGCAGGTCGTGAGGAGTGGATAGAGCTGGGAGGCAGAAGCAGTAGGATTGGCTGACAGTTGCATGTGGGGTGTGAAGGAAGGAGTCGGGGTGACTCCTGGGTTTTTGACCTGAGGGACTAAAAGGATGGAGTTGCCCTCCACTGAGATGAGGAAGGCTGCAACTTACCGTGAAAGGTCAGGAGCTCAGTTTCGGACACACTGAATTTGGAGACAGTTGATGCTGTAGGGAGGAGAGTGGGAAATGCCAGAGCAGTGTGGTTGAGTGAGAGGAGGGGAGGAGATCCAGGGCAGAGATGGGCATGGCGGGAAGCTGGGGGGTGTCCCTGCAGGTCCTGGCAATGGAATTCTGTCCCATCCTTTCAGTGAAGCAGGGAGCAGCAACATCTGAGAGTGAGGATGGGGAAGGAGGTGTCTGAGAGTTGAGGGCAAAGGAAGAAAGTCAGTCACCACCTGCCCAAGGGGCTGAGTAAATGGCCCCAGGAGGTGTCGTGAGACGCCAGCTACCTGAAAGGCCCACCCGAAGCTGGTGATCATGGATTGAAAGTGAACTCAGCGGTGTGATGATGTCTTTTTCTCCTTCACTTAGAGCTGCATAGATACGGAAGGGGCAGAGCAATTGGAGATGGGGATTTAACCACAGTGGTAGGTTTACAGGCTCCTCTTAAAGATGAAGTTCGAGGGCAGGGTCAGAGGATGTATGCAAACGAGTGATTATCTACATTGACCTTGAACTGTTGCTGAGTCATGAGGGGAGAGAGGACCACAAGGCTGAGGGGCAGTGGAGAGGGAGGTTCTAGTGGAGTTGAAAGGTCATTGGAGTTAGGGCACCAGGTGGCGTGAGGAAGAAGAGAGATGGTTGTCACACCAGCTGCATGAAACTGATGTTGAGAGTTAAAGTAAATCCGTGCTTCCCATAGCTGAGTGTCTGTGGGAGGAACATGGGCTTTGGGATAAGACAGTTCCAACCCCAAAAGCTCTGTGAGTCGGAGGTGGTGGTTGACTCTGAGTCTCGACTTCCTCCTGTGTCATGTGGCCCTAGGATTAGAGATGGGCCTCTGTGACCACTGCTGGGAAGGTGCCGGACCAGGGGCACAGGGTGCAGATGGACCACGGAGATCACTCAGGCTCCAGGATTTTCACTTCCTTTAGATGACGGGCCCCTTTGAGAATCTGATGAAAGCTACACAGCCCTCTCAGAAATGCATCCGCTGCGTGTGTACGTGCAATTCCACGCACCCAGTGTTAGCCTGACCTAGTCCATTCTCTTCACCTTAGACCTCCACAGTGGCCGAGGGAAGTCACGCGAGTTTCTGTCACGTGACAGCAAGTCAGTGGCAGAGACGGTGCTGGTTCTTGCCTGATAGTCAGGTGTGCTGTCCCATGTCGTCCTGTTTTTTTTATGTGCCTATTCGAGTTCAAGTTCTCAGTAACACCAGGGGGCGACCTGTGAGGTCTCAGAATTCATAAGTCTAGGGCCTCTGGCCTGCGGCACCGTGACGGCCCTTGGGGCTGTCAGAGCAAGCTCTGCAGTCAGGGGCGTTTCTCAGCATTTTGCAAAGTCCTGCCACACATGTCATCTCACTTGGCCTCCCAGTAGCCTCTGCAGTGGGTAGGGAAGGGGTGAGAAAATAGGCTTGGAGCCCATTCCAGTGTTCTTGCCTGGAGAAGCCCGTGGACAGAGGAGCCTGGCAGGCCACGGTCCACAGGATCACAGAGAGTCAGACACGACTGAAGCGACTTAGCATGTTACAGCAGACTTGGCAGAGCAGGCCTGACGTGGGTCCTCTGACTGCAGAGCCCGCATTCTTCCCAGTGCCTTATGCCGCCCCTCGTAACACCCGAGTAGTGATGACAAAGTCCCTCCCCACTGGATCTAGAAGTAAGGATACACCGAATTATGGTTTTGCTGTTTAAAACATGATGACTTTGCTTGTTTCTGATTTCTCCCTTAAGTTTACTAAATAATAAGCAGCCATGACACAGAGGTGTGTAAGAACTAGTTTTTTTCCTTCAAGGAAAGCGATACAAGACGATGTGAGGAGATAATAGTGATAATGGTAGCTGATCTTGTTCAGCGTCGATCCCAGGCCAGTTCAGTTCAGTTCAGTCAATCAGTCGTGTCCGACTCGTTCCGACCCCATGAATCGCAGCACGCCAGGCCTCCCTGTCCATCACCAACTCCTGGAGTTCACTCAGACTCATGTCCATCGAGTCGGTGATGCCATCCAGCCATCTC
>NW_011495042.1:4738983-4757999 GCF_000754665.1 Bison bison bison | reverse complement strand
AGTTCCTCTTCACTTTCTGCCGTAAGGGTGGTGTCATCTGCATATCTGAGGTTATTGGTATTTCTCCCGGCAATCTTGATTCCAGCTTGTGCTTCTTCCAGCCCAGAATTTCTCATGATGTACTCTGCATATAAGTTAAACAAGCAGGGTGACAATATACAGCCTTGATGTACTCCTTTTCCTATTTGGAACCAGTCTGTTGTTCCATGTCCAGTTCTAACTGTTGCTTCCTGACCTGCATACAGATTTCTCAAGAGGCAGGTCAGGTGGTCTGGTATTCCCATCTCTTTCAGAAGGCCAGTCCTAAGCACTGTAATCTCATTGCGTCCTCACAACAGCCGAGAGGTAAACACTGTTGTTGCTTCCGCTTTTCCGATGAGGAAACGAGGGCCTGGGGATGCTCAGTGGCTCCTGGCGCTCCCGCAGCTGGCGGGTGACGTCACGGGGAATTCCCGCTCAGACTGAGCCCGGAGCCCACTCTCTCCCTGCCCTGCTGCCTGCCGGGGTAGGGGAGCAGTGACAGGAAGAAGAAACAAGAGCAGCTCTTCTGGCTTAGTGTTTGCAGCGGTGCCACCCAGCCAAAGCAGTGTGAGAATGAAAGCCTAACCTGGCCTCATTTGCTTGAAGCCTTTCCTTGGGACAGAGAGCTGGGTCTTAACGTGGCCTCGAAGCCCCAAGAGATCCCGCCACCACCCACCTCGCCCTTTGCCAGTGATGTTCCAGGCTGGCTGCTCTCAGCCCTCCAGATGTGCACTGTTTTCCTGCCTCAGGGCCTTTGCACATCTGTTCGACCCATGTGGATGGGCCTTTCTGCTCTCTTTGCACCTGGCTAAGCTTGGCTCAACCTTCAGGTCTTTTTTCTTTGTTTTTCCTAATAATTCTGTTTATTTATTTTTGCCTTTGTTGCCCTGTAGGCTTAGTTGTGCTGTGGCATGTGAGATCTTCCCAGATCAGGGATTGAACCCGTGTCTCCTGCATTGCAGGCAGATTCTTATTCAGTGAACCATCAGGGAAGCCCTCAGCCTTCAGGTCTTAATGAATGATCCCGTTCTCAGAGAAACCTCCATCACCGAAATGAGGTCCGCATGTATTCTCTTTCATAGAGCTGCTTTTTTTTCTCTCCACATTGTGTTTGAATTGGATTAATTTAATTTAATGCCTGCTTTACCCACCAGACAAACTCTGTGAAGGTAGGGATCACATATGCTTTAATCATGACTTAATCCTGAGCATAGGACGTGATGCTGGCTTGCAACAGGCCCTCCATACATCTCCATGAGTTTCAGACAAAACTGGAAATGAGCTCAAATTTCCTGACTCCAAAGTGCTGCCACCCAGCACTGATAAGAAGGGTTGCAGAAGCAACTGATACTTCCTAGGGACCTGAAAGAAGCAGCTTTCTAAGAAATACTGTCTGCAAAATGCCGGCCTAAAGACAAGTGAAATTTATTTTCTTTTTAAAAACACTTTCAGGCAAACGCTTTGCTTCTGGATCAGCTGACAAAAGTGTAATAATCTGGACGTCAAAACTGGAAGGCATTCTGAAGTACACGTGAGTGATCGTTTATGCGCACGGTATTATTAGTTGGCCTCTCACTGAGGGACTGAGCACAAGCCCCTTAGAAAAGAAGTCAGGAAGGACTTTTTTCCGTGTGACTGAAGTTCAGTTGTGGGGCTGTGTGCTGAGAAGGTCAGGGAGTGAGTGAGTGAGGGAGCAGTCTGGAGCTCTGCTGGCTCGGCCGGCGCTGGCTGGTGTTTGCGTGTAGCTCAGTTTAGTTTGTCTGATGTCACACGTTCTACCCCACCCCCACCCCCCTCCAGTGTCCCCACCTCCAAGAGCCTCACATCCACCCGGGGTGGCCAGCCCGAAACCTGGGCTCCGTGTGCTCCAGGCCCCTCTCTGTGCCAAGGCTCTGCTCATCCCCTGCAGGTCTCAGACGTGGCTTCTTCTGAGAAGCCTCCCTGCCCCTTTAGCCTCGGTCGGGTCTCCTTCATGGCGTTTCTCACAGCTGTACTTTTATTTTGGGGGTGCTGTGTGGCATGCGGGATCTTAGTTCCCCAACCAGGGATCCAACCCGTGCCCCCTGCAGTGGAAGCGTGGAGTCCTAACCACTGGACCGCCAGGGAAGTCCCTTACGGCTGTAGTTTTACATTCACTCTGATGGCTGATAGATTCCTCCCTTCAGCCTGGAAGCTCCGTGGGGGCAGACACTGCCTGTGTTTTGCTCACCGTGTGTCTCTGGTGCCTGGCGCCTTGCCCGGCCCATTGTAGGTACTCAACAAATGATGGTTTTCTTTTGAATTGTGGTGAAATACACATAGCATGCAATTTGCCATCCTGAGCATTTTTAAGTGTGCAGGCCAGTAGTACATCCATGTTGCTGTGCAGCGAGCCTCTGGGCCTCTCTTCATCTCGCAAAACTGAAACTCCTCACCTAAAAACAACCACCTCCAGCCCCCTCCCCAGCCCTAGGCACCACAGTTCTACTCTCTATGAATTTGACTTCTCTGGGTGCCTCATGTACGTGGAATCCTACAGTACTTGTTCCTTTGTGACTGGTTCATTTCACTGAGCGTAACGTCCTCAAGGTTTATCTGTGTTGTCGCATGTGTCAGAATTCCCGTACGTTTTAATGCTGAATGACATCCTAGTGTATCTACAGACCATATTTTGTTTATCCATTCATTGTTGCTGATGGGCCTTTGGGTTGCTTCCACCTCTTGGCTGGTTGGAATGATGCTGCTGTGAACACGTGTGTACAGATCAACATTTGCATGAGTGAATAAATGAACGAAGGAGGTCACAAGTGAAGTGTGGCTCACAAGTGGGGTGAACCTGAAGCTGAGGTGCCACACGTGGGACGCGACTCCCTCAGCCTTCACGGTCGTCTCAGATGTTTCCAGGTCTTGGTCTATAATAGTGTCTTCGTTGTACCTCCCTCCTGTGCGAATGAATGTATTTCCAGGCCTCCACAAAGCATAAGAGGAATGGCCATTAATACGGCGCTTCCAGTGCGCCTGTCTGGGTGCTTTCCATCATCCTCTTACCAGCTGCCACATCAGAGCTGTGCAGTGTGTTTATCTTGGAAGAGGTGGCCAGTCTGGTGGGTGGGTAACATGTAGAGAGGAAAATGGTGGCTGAGAGGCAAGCCAGGAGGGGGGCGTTCACCCCTGTGCTTTTCACTGGTCACTTGCAGCAGACCTCGTGGTGCGGATTAGAGAGGCTGTCTGTGGGCCCGTCATTGCAGGCTTCTGCTGGAGCCACTGAAGTGTTTGTGGTCTGCCGTGTAATCATCTCCAGTTGTTTACTTCCCAGGCACAATGACTCCATCCAGTGTGTCTCCTACAACCCCATCACCCACCAGCTGGCATCCTGTTCCTCCAGTGACATCGGTAGGTTTGGGTTCCCAGCGTCTCATCCTGGAATGACTGGAAATTGGCAAAAAGTGCTGAAATCCATCCAGAATGTGGGTGACGAGTCAGTGCGCCTTCTTCTCCCTTCACTGGCTGAGGGGAGGCTGAGAATTGTCCTTTAAATTGTGTAGGAACCAAGGGAGTGAATGAGGCCATTGAGTCTGGTCAGAAATGGGTGGGTAAGACGGCGATTTGGGAGAAGGCCCTGGGAAGGGAGGTGGGGAGAGGAACGGAAGAGCCCCGGCGTGACTGGCGTTGCTGCCTCTGAGAGGGGACAGTCCCGTTGTCCCCACCTCCGTGTCCCCCAACACCCGTGTGCAGCGTATCCCCTTTACTCATTCCGTGGTTGTGGCTGTCCTCCCCAAGGAGCATACCTGCCCCACACACGTACTGGTGGGATCCTGGCACAGAGCGGAGGCCGGGAGAGTGGGTGGAGGCCTGCAGGCTCCCTGTTCAAGGTCCAGACTGGCTTTCACTTCATTGGTTCTGTTTTCCTTGCTGGGAGATAGTGGGTACGCAGAGCAGAACTCGAGATATGACTCCTCTGTTTTCCTCCCCGACCGAAAGTGAACGCGTTCCTTCTGTCCACTGATAGAGTTCAGAGGTTCAAAACAGAGGATGTGATTGAAAGCATGTTGTGTACATAAAAGGGGAAGGGACTGTCGGTGATGAAAAATTTAGCATTTTCTCCATGTGAGGCACTGGTCTGGGTGCTTACTTTTGGAGTGAAAAAGACAAAGTAGAAATCCTGCCCTCAAAGAGCTTGTGGCCGGGGGCAGGTAGGGAGGTCGAATTTATACAAGTGCTCTGAGAAGTAATGATTTTGTTGAGCGTTTGTGATGTGGTGGGCGCTGCGTGTGTGTGTGTGTGTGTGCGCGCGCACGCTCAGTCACTAAGTCATGTCTGACTCTCTGCCACCGCATGGACTGTAGCCCGCCAGGCTCCTCTGTCCATGGGATTGTCCAGGCAAGAAAACGGAAGTGGGTTGCCTTTTCCTCCTCCAGGGGATCTTCCTGACCCAGGGATCAAACCTGCATCTCTTACATCTCCAGCATTGGCAGGCAGATTCTTTACTACCGAGCCTCCAGGAAATGCTGGTAGGCACTGTGCCAAGGGTTGAATGAATTCCTGGGTGAGCTCTGTGACAACCGTGGAGGTCAGGTAGCAGTCTCAGCCTTGCTGTGCCAATGAAACAGAACTGGGGCTCAGAGTGGTCCAGTGATGTGCCTGAGGTCGCCCCGCGGGTAAGGGATGGACCCAGGCCACGCGATTGCATCGAGTGCCTGCTCTGGACAGCACTCCCAAGAGGCCCCTGAGGGTGCGGTGGAGGGGAGACGGCTCGAGCACAGGCGGAAATGCTGGAGGAGGCCTTCCAGTGCCAAAGACGGGGGAGGCAAATTGTTGGATGTTGCATCTTGCTCTGCAAATGTATTTCTGCCCTAGATTTTCCTTCTTGGCCATGCTTCGTGGCCCAGACCCAGAGCAGAATTTGGTGTTGTTGCCCAGACATAGACCTGTTGTGCAGCACTGCATCAGTGGCAGGAGGGAGCAAGTCAAAGGCGACCAGTATGCTGGGGACAGGGCATGGCCCAGAAAGGCCGGGGAGTGGAGGCTGGATTTTCAGGAGGCATCTTTCATTACTTTGACCACTAAATTGTATCCTGGTTATAGTGTAATAATTATGAAAGTTGCATTCCTTTGAGTTAAACCCCTGAAAGGTTGGCTAGAAATTCACCAATGTATCTTCCTCTCCTTTTTTCTTTTGAAGTAGTTATAGATTCACAATAAGCTGCAGTAGTTATAGATTCACAGAGAGTTGCAGAGATAGTAGAGAGGTCTTAGGTACCCTTCCTCCTCTCTCCCCGGTGGATACACCTCACGTAACTGTCACACACGATCACGACCAGGAGACTGGCCTGGCACAGTGCGTGTGTATAGCTGTGTCGTGTCGTCACCTGCGTTGATGACCATCGCTGCAGATACTCCTTTATCATCACCTCCCCCACCTCCTGGGGGCTTCCCAGGTGGCGCTCGTGGTAAAGAACCCGCCTGCCAATGCAGGAGACGTAGGAGACTCCAGTTCAGTCCCTGGGGCAGGCAGATCCCCTGGAGGAGGAAATGGCACTCCTGTATTCTTGCCTGGAAAATTCCATGGATAGAGGAGCCTGGTGGGCTGCAATCCAGGGGGTCGCAGAGAGTCGAACATAACTGAGTGACTAACACTTTCTTTCCCCCATCTCCTATTATAGCTAACTCCTTGTGCCTGGTAACCATTACTCTGTTCTCCATCTCTATATAAGATGGGCTCATACAGCATATGACCTTTTGAGACTGACTTTTTAAACTCCGCATGAAAAAAAAAAAAAAAATAAACTCCGCATGAAACCCTGGAGATCCATATGAGTTGTAGCGTGTGTCAATAGCTTGTTCCTCTTTGTTGCTGAGTAATATTCCAACCACCGATGCAATGGACATGAACTTGGGCAAAGTTTGGGAGATGGTGAGGGACAGGGAGGCCTGGCCTGCTGGAGTCTGTGGGGTCACAAAGAATCGGACACGACTTAGTGACTGAACAACAACAATAGTCCAACCAGTCTCTCTCATATTATTTTGCATTGAAGGCTTATGGTCTCCTGAGCAGAAGTCTGTCTCTAAGCACAAATCCAGCAGCAAGATAACCTGCTGCAGGTAAGTTAAGGGGCAGCTCTGAGGGTGGTTTTCTGTCCCCCTGCTCTTCAAACAGACTCAGAATGTAGTTAGTTCACACAGTAGAGAAGGGCGTATGCTTCCTAGTTGGTCTGGCCCCCATGTTTCCTCTTTTCTTCTCTCGTGGTCTCTTTGATGGGAAGAACCCATGTCTTTGATCGTGGAGCGAAAGGGCACTGCAGGTGGCTTTTGGGCAGCTGTCTAGCAGCCCGCGTCCCAGCCTCAGGCTGCACTCAGGGCAGACTCGGGATGTGAAGCCGGCCTTGTCCAGGCGGCACAGCTGGAGGAAGCACAGGCTTTGATGTTAGATCTGGGTTCAGATCCAGGTTCAGCAGCTCTGACAGGCTCTGTGACCTCAGGAGGTTCCTAATGTGACAAATGGGGATTAAGATGCTAAAAAGAAAAGAAACTATACTAAAAAGAAATCTGATGTTTGCAGTAACATGTAATACTTCAATATATGGAGTCATTCACTCACAGTTTTAATTTTAAGCTACAATAAGTGCTTTTTCCAAGCATCAGAATATTCTCATTTTAGAACAGAGTGGAGGCTTTTAATGAAGGAAAAGAATCAATTGTTTGTAAAACATAGAAAAATGACAAATATATTTCCATTTTGTATGTAGGGAAAAAAAAAAGATGCTGTCTTGATGGGGCTGTTGTGAAATGCACACAAGGTAGTGAGTTGAAAGCAAGCAGCTCCTGCAGATGGTAGACGCTCTCAAAGGGTGGCTGTGCTTGCCAAGCAGCTTCTCAGCGCAGCCTCCCTTTCGTTCAGCAGCTGGTAGGCACCTGCTCGGGAGACTGGCAGTGACCGAGATGCAGGTCCTGTGCTCAGGGGGCTCTGGGGGTGGGAGGAGGCTGACATGGAGAGCAGGGAGTAGGGCGGCCCTGCCAGCAGTGCAAGCAGAGCTCAGAGCCCTTGTGGCGCTGCCGATAGAGACCGTGGGTGCCGAGAGGAAGGTGTACCCACCTTCACGTCTCGCCCTCCACTCCGGGAAGCAGTGGGACCCCCAGTGTGGCCCTGTGATTTTTGCATCAGGGCCCAGGTGCGCGTGGCCGTTGCTGCCTCATCAGGCCGTCTGAAGCAGGGCCCCACCCTCACAGCGTTTACCTGCTGTGTTCCCTTTCCCCTCCCCACGCCCTCTGGCGGTTGTCTGAACAGCTGGACAAATGACGGGCAGTACCTGGCTCTGGGGATGTTCAACGGGGTCGTCAGCATCCGCAACAAGAACGGCGAGGAGAAGGTGAAGATCGAGCGGCCGGGGGGCTCCCTCTCCCCCATCTGGTCCATCAGCTGGAACCCGTCCAGGTGACTGCACCGCCGCCCTCCTCCACTCCTCCTCGGTCAGGAGCTCTAGGAAGCCCTTCCTCAGGTGCTGGGTTCTTTCTGTCCTCACTAAGGCTCCCTGATTCAAGGCTTCTCACCCCATGTGACTGATCCGTTTTGGAACCTGTTCCCATTTCAATGGAATTTTTAAAGAGCCCATCTTGAGTTTTGGAATGCATCCCAGAAATGTAGCTGAGCAGATGAGCCATCTAGGCCAGCCCAGAGTGTGTGTGTGTGTGTGTGTGTGTGTGTGTGCATGCGTGTATGTGTGCGCACGCGCGTGTGTGTGTGTATGTGTATGTGCGTGTGTGACAGAGAGAGTGTGTATGCATGTGACATAGGAGAGCTACTTCCTTATGAATCAGTAGCTCACCTCTGTGCCGTGGCTTTATTTTGGTCTTTTCCCCTTTTCAGTTCTTCCCTCCAAGTCTGAACAGAACATAGGCTTTTTCATGAGCCCTTTTAGCTTTTCATGAGCCTTTTTTGCTGCCCTTGGCCCCCAAAACATCAGTATTAAGTATAAATATCCCCAAAGCCTATAGTTCCACAAACAATTGGCATTTACCTTCTCCAGCCTTACGCACATTTTCTTTACTGTGCTGATGTGACTTTGATGGGGCGCTAATAGCTTTAGATCTCCTTGTGTAATCCTGTAACATTATTAAGCCACCACCATTCCCCATAGAGTCCTCTGAAGGTAAAGGACTTAATTGTTTACCAACCCAATGTCATTTTAAAGGTGGGACCTACTTGATTTAGAAGTCTGTTTAATCTCACGGCCTTTCTGACATCAGATGATTATGCTTCTTCTTGAATACTTTGGTCCAGCCCAGGGCTGTGGCATGCATGTCTGATGCCTTCAGAGCCCATTAGCCTACCCCAGAGTTCCTGCTGTTTGCTTTTTGCGGCCACAGATGATTCTGTGGCTTCGGGGGCCCATTTTTAATTCATGAGATGCAGGATGCCTGGTCTGCCTGGTTGCTGTCCTCTTCCGGGCAAGGGGCAGGGGCTCCTTGACAGGTCTTGAAATTAATAACCCTAGTGCAGTTGTAGGCAATGCGACTGAACAACCCCTTACCGTCTGCAGCCGATGGGAGAATTTCTGGATGAACATAGAGATCGAGGATTCCGAGGAAGCCATTGTCAGCAGATACTTTCAGGATATCCCTTCCACTCTGAAGTCCGCAGTGTACAGTAGTCAGGGTAGTGAGGCAGAGGAGGACGAGCCCGAGGAAGAGGACAACGGTGCCGGGGACGACAGCCTGTGAGTGTGTCCCGGGGGCCGGAGCCCTCCCCGCAGGGCCCGCCCGCCTGGACCTGCCGGGCAGCACTGCCCTGGCGCTGCCTTCCCAAAGACCAAGGGTGTTGCTGCTGCAGGCTCCTCCCCCCTGGGGGAGCGCCCCGAAGCTTGTGTGTGGGTTATAAGACTCTTCTAGAGAAACTCTGGAAAACACTGAAGAGTCCAAAGGAGAAAGTTCAACTTTTCTGAAAGACCCCATCCCCAGAGGAAACCACTGTTCGCATCTTAAGTGTATTTCCCCCAGTCTTGTAGTGCATTTGTACAATGAACTGAACCATATCCTACTCCCTTTGTCCACTTAGCATCGTAGAGTGAACTCGTTACAGTGGCATCTAGGGGTCCTTTGAAAAACATGACGTCGAGCGCCTGCCTGTGTGCCCTGGCCTGGCCGCAGCGTAGTTCATCAGACACCTCCCCTCTTACCGGACTCCTCTCTCAGCTTGCTCCCACACCGCACTTCACCTTGCATCTACTAGGACACGTATCAGAGAGGAGCTTCCCCCGTCTTAGCCACAGTCCTCACGTCAAATCCTCGCTGTCCAGCCATCCTTCCTTCTCTTCAGCCCAGATTACCTGTAGGGAAACCATTGCAGGCTGCGGTGTGAGAGCAGGACATTCTGATTGACAAGTCCTAAGCTAGATCACTTCATCCAAACTGTTCTGTGGTGCCTGGGCTTCCTTAGGAAAAGAAGGCGGGAGGTGGGGGGCCAGGAGGGGAGGAGAGGGTGGGCTTCACGTCCCAACCTGTGTTCAGCCAGAGCGGACCCTTTAGTTACTAACACAAGCTTTTGTTTTGGTAAAGAGTCCCACTGCCCAGGATTTGGGGGGGGGTGGGTAAAAGGGGGAGAAAGAAGGTTGGAAACCAGCCATCCAGCTCATGGAGGCTGAGCCTGACCCAGAGCTGTACGAGGTCTCCCCAGGAGGGCTCGCTGTGGCCTGGGCCCCTGGGTCGTGTTTGGATCAGTGCCGTTCACACAGAGTTCACCTGTGGGTCCCTCCGCCCCTCTCCGTCGTCTTTGTCCCCTTGGCTATCGACCAGAGCCTGCGTGGGTTGCCATCTTGTCACCCTTGCCCGGGTTTTGCTCACAGGGCTGCACCACGCTTTGCCTGAGTGTCTCATGGTGCTGTCAGATGACCCCAAGGCCCTGGGCTCAAAACGCTGGAGTTAATGAAGAGGAGGCAATGTTAGGTGGGTTCAGGCCAGCACCCGAGGGCTGGGAACCTCTCTCTCTTGAACTCGACTCCTGAGTAGCCTGATCCTCAGCCTTGGCTGCGGAGGTTTCTCCTGTGTGGCTCCTGCAGCTGCTATTCCAGGACACTGATGCTGATGGCAGTCGGTTTCAGAGACGGGCTGGTCGTAGCGAACCGCCATTCTTTCCTGTTAGATCCAATCAGAAACCATTCCACCTGCGTGTGAACCCCAACTGCGGGGGAACCAAGCTTTGGGTGTTAGTTTCCTCTTGAGGAAGAGCAAGCAAGGTTCCCCTCTGTCCATTAAAAAAAAAAATCAGACAATCCATGCCTTCCCACCGCTGAAGACTCTGCTCTCTGTCTCTCTGCTCCTCCCCACCTTGTACAGTGTGTAAGAGAAAGCGCTCTCGGATCTCCAACCTCGCTGTCTTAGCTCTGCTCCCAGGAAGCTATGAAACAAGGGGTCTCACCTCTTCATGGTGGCTGTGTCCCTGCACCATGAGCACCCGCGTGGTGGGGCATCCTGTTGAGATACAGATCCCGGGAGGGCTGACCTCACCTTCCCCTTCCCACTGGACCGGTTGATGGGTAGGCCCACGTCACAGCCCTCTGGCCCCTGTCCTCCTATCCGGCACTTGGCAATCTGACCGCCTGACCTGGGCTTTCTCTTTCCTGTTGTTTGTTAAACCCTTCGGGCCACACTCACCAGCAGGCCTTGGCCCCACGTAACCTCTTTTGTCTTCTGTTGATTAGAGAGGAACGCAATGACATCCTGGCTGTAGCTGACTGGGGACAGAAGCTTTCCTTCTACCAGCTGAGTGGAAAACAGGTATGCGGGTCTGTGCCGGCCCGGTGGGAGGCACCGGTTTGGTCATGCCTGTTAGTTTTCGTCTGTTTTCATGTTTGGAGACTGCATTATTAATGATTGTTTGTCATTTGTGTTAGCTCCTGTTTATCGAGCATTTACTGTGACACCAGGTTCTGTGCTGAGTGCTATGCATTCTTTATCTCTTTTAATTCTTGTAAAACTTTGAGAAGTAGGTACTCTGCCAATCAACTTTTTACATTTTTGGGGCCACAGTGAGGGCATGCGGAACTTCCTCTACTAGGGATAAAATCCATGCCCTCTGCAGGGGAAGTGCGGAGTCTGAACTGCTGGACCTCCAAGAAAGTCTGATGATCTGATTTTTAGATATGAGTAGACAAGTCTCAGGGCAGTGGAATAAATATTATGCCCAAGGTCCTGCACTGCCGGTAAATGGTTGAACTGAAATGCAGCTTGGTCTGTAAAGCCTGGGTCCTAGTTTGTGACCCTCTTCCTGTATTTGCTTTATTCACGTTTATAAGCAGCTGCTAGGCTAGCCCTTCAGGCCTTGGGTGGGCAGGGAGATGTGAGGATGCTTCCTGGAAGAGATGACACCTGGCGGAGAAGAAGGGGGAAAGGACATCCTTGTCTAGTGCTGGGGTGCTGTGGAGAATGGCATGGAGGTGTGAAAGAGCATGGGCTGACTGTAAGAGACTCATTTTGACTTGGGATCTTGGGAACTAAACTCAGGAGCTTGACCTTCATCCTAAAAGTAGAGGGGGCACCATCAAAAGTGAAGAGACAACACACAGAGTGAAAGAGAAATTTTTCAAATCATTTATCTGATAAGGGACTTGCATCTGAAATATGTGAAAAAACTCTTCAGTTCAGTTCAGTTGCTCAGTCGTGTCTGACTCTTTGTGACCCCATGGACTCAGCACGCCAGGCCTCCCTGTCCATCACCAGCTCCCGGAGCTTGCTCACACTCATGGCCATTGTCAGTGATGCCATCCAACATTTCATCCTCTGTCGTCCCCTTCTCCTCCTGTCTTCAATCTTTCCCAGCATCAGGGGCTTTTCAAATGAGTCAGTTCTTCGCATCAGGTGGCCAAAGTATTGGAGTTTCAGCTTCAGCATCCGTCCTTCCAGTGCCTATTCAGGACTGATTTCCTTTAGGGATGGACTGGTTGGATCTTCTTGCAGTCCAGGGGACTGTCAAGAGTCTTCTCCAACACCACAGTTCAGAAGCATCGATTCTTCAATGCTCGGCTTTCTTTATAGTCCAACTCTCACATCCATACATGACTCCTGGAAAAACCATAGCCTTGACTAGATGGAGCTTTGTTGGCAAAGTAATGTCTCTGCTTTTTAATATGCTGTCTAGGTTTGTCATAGCTTGTCTTCCAAGGAGTAAAAAACTCCTACAAGTCAATAATAAAAAGACAACTTAATTAAAAAATGGAAAAGGGATCTGAATGGACATTTTTTCAAACAAGAAATACATGTGGCCAAGTAAGCAAATGAAAAGATGTTCAACATCATTAGCTACCAGGAAAATGCAAATCAAACTCACACTGAGACCTACTCCACACCCACTAGGATGGAGAGGTTGGCACCCTTGTATACTACTGGCAGGAATATAAAATGGTATACCCAGCCACTTTTTAAGTAGTTATTAAAGGTTAAATGTGAAGTTACTATATGACCCAGCAACTCTACTAGATATCCATATCTAAGAAAGATGAAAACGTATATCTGCACAAAAATTTGTATGCAAGTATTCATATTCAGCGTTTTTCATAATAGCCAGAAATAGGAAGAACTGAAATGTTTATCGATTCATGCATGGGAAAAAAAAAATGGGGAATATCCATACAATGGAATATTATTCAGCAGTGAAAAGGAGTGAAGTACTGGTGCAGACTGGAAAAGGGTGAACTGGTCACAAAAGGCCATGCGGTCTGTGTTTCCGTTTATATGAAGTGTCCAGAATAGGCAGATCTATAGACAGGAAGTAGATCAGTGGTTGCCAGGGGGTGGAAAGAGAAGGAAAAGGGGATTGACTGCTACAGGTACAGGGCTTCTTTTTGGGGTGTTGCCGTTGGTGATGATGGTTATACAACTCCAGATGTAGTAAAAGCTAATGAAGTGTACACTTGACATGGGCGAATCGTGTGGTGCGTGAAACACCTGAATAAGTTCGTTCCAAAGAGAATAGGATGAGTGTCGTTATAGAATAAGAACAACTTTTAAAACATTGAATGGACTTAGTTTTGTGAAGTACAAAAAAAGGAAAGAAGGAGGGAAGGAAAAGAAAAGCAGAAAGAAATTGCCCTCAGGACTGAGGGAAATTCTGAAGCCTAGCAAGGGCTGTGAGCAGAGGGGGAGGCCTAACGGGAGAAGACCATCTGGGGTGTGGATTGACTGCGGAGCTAAGACACAGCCCTGGGGCCGTTGGGTGGGACTGGGGGAGACCCTGGAGGGTTTGTCCGTGTGGAGAGGATGGGGTGCTCTAGAGGGCTGGGCTGTGTTCGTGACGGAATCTGTCACATGGAGAACGCTGGCCAGTTCCCAATGTAAAGGATGGAGGGAAAAGCCCTTGATCGTGTTGCGATGATCATGAATTCAGCGTGGATCTCCCTTGGTGTGTTCTCTTTCTTCAGATCGGGAAGGACCACTCCCTGAACTTTGACCCCTGCTGCATCAGCTACTTTACTAAAGGGGAGTACATTTTGCTGGGGGGATCAGACAAGCAAGTGTCCCTTTTCACCAAGGATGGTGTACGGCTTGGGGCCGTTGGGGAGCAGACCTCCTGGGTGTGGACGTGTAAAGTGAAGCCTGACTCCAACTACGTGGTAAGAAGCGAGAGTTGGTTGGTTGGGCCACCACCCGAGTAGTCAGTGAACATCGGCCGTGTTTAGCCAGTCAGATCACTGACGTTTGTTCCTGACAGGCAGGTCTGTCTCCACAGAGGACTGAGAACTGACAGGCTCGTTCTCCGCAGGTGGTGGGCTGCCAGGATGGCACCATTTCCTTCTACCAGCTGATTTTCAGCACAGTCCACGGGCTCTACAAGGACCGCTACGCCTACAGGGATAGCATGACTGATGTCATTGTGCAGCACCTGATCACCGAGCAGAAAGGTAAGCGGCGGGTACGGCCCCTCTGCCCACCAGATGTTGGGAAGAGGGGCCGGTCGACAGGGCTGCTCACAGGGCAGGTGAGACGGTAGGGCGTGTTGCTCCTTGGTGTTCTGGGCACGTGTTGGACCACTGGGTCTCGCTCTTTTGTGTGGTAGGAGCGTGGAGAGGATATTGATGTCTTTGAAGCAATGAACCCTCTTTCCAAAAAAAAAATTTGCAGCTAATGCTAAGGGGAAATGGACTGCCTGGCTAAGGGAGGACAGCATACAACAAGTCAGAGCCGGGGGCTGGGCGACCTGCATGGGTCTCTGCGGACCTGTGTCCTCTCTGATCACAGTCCCTTCTGGGGTGCTTCTCCCCCAGCTCCGTGTCCACTCACCTCCTGGCGGGTGCTCCCCCCAGAGAGAAGGAGGCAGTGGGTTGCATGGGCTGGGTCAGAAGGCCAGAGTTCCAGGCCTCGGGTAGCCAGTCCCTTCCTCCGTCCACCCAAGTGGCCATGCTGGCTCAGTGGGCTGAGAATCTGCTTTTTTCAGGGGCAGTCGTCTGTAGGTGTCCCGGCCACAGCACATTGCAGGGGCCTGTGTGTGGGGGTCCAGGTCGAGGGGTGTCTTGCAGAGTCAGGTGGCGTTCTCTGGTCCCCCACCTGGGAGCACCTCTGATGAAAGACTCCAGCTGCGATGCTGAGGCTGCAGCGGGTCAGGCGGTTCCCTGCTGTCCTTGCTGAGGGACTTTCTCCACCTGTAGCGGGAGCGTGAGACCCTAGCGTGTGCCAGAAACTGCCTTCGGCTCCCTGTTGGCAAGAGTGCTGGGTGGCAAGTGTCCAGAGCTGTGGGCAGTTACCCAGACGTGTTCCTGACCATCAGGGGCTATTGGTGCCATTCAGAGATTTATCTTCAGCAAGCGATGGTAGCACAGAGACTTCTACTTTGCACAGTCAGATGTAAGCTCAAGGCCACAAAGATTTGTATGCGACTCAGTGTTTAGCAGAGTTGATTGCGTATTAGACACTTTGTAAAGGTTTTTTGATGAGTGTGTCTCCTTTAATTGCCTCTAGCATTAAGTAAATGATGGCTTTTAATTTCTCTGCCTTCTCCCTTACCTAATAGCCTCTTGTTCGAGCTGGGTTTTTTTTCCTCTCTTTCACAGTTCGGATTAAATGCAAAGAACTTGTCAAGAAAATTGCCATCTACAAGAATCGATTAGCGATCCAGCTGCCCGAGAAGATCCTCATCTACGAGCTGTACTCAGAGGACTCGCTGGACATGCGGTACCGGGTGAAGGAGAAGATTGCCAGGAAGTTCGAGTGCAACCTCCTGGTGGTGTGTGCCGACCACATCATCCTCTGTCAGGTGGGCGGCAGCGGCTCAGAGGGCAGGCTGCATCCACTTCATCCTCCCCCTGGGAGCGGGTTACCCACCTCCCAGCTCTAGAGTCGGTCGCTAGAAGAAAGCTCCTTCCCGTCAAGCTCAGTGGCTGTTCATTGCTTTCATGCTTATTGGCATCTGGAGGGGTCAGAGCCTACCAGAAAGCCATAGGCCGTAAACTGGGGAATACGGGGACTATGGTCTTCCCAGGTGGTCCTAGTGGTAAAGAACCCGCCTGCCCATGCAAGATACACATGTAAGAGACATGGGTTCGATCCCTGGGTCAGGAAGATCTCCTGGTGAAGGAAATGGCAACCCACTCCAGTAATCTTTTCTGGAGAATCCCATGGACAGAGGAGCCTGGCAGGCTACAGTCCACGGGGTCGCAAAGATTTGGACACGACTGGAAGGACTGGGCCCTGTTGGTCCAGTGGTTAGGACTCTGCACTCTCGCTGCTGAGGGCCTGGGTTCAATCCCTGGGAGGGGAGCTAAGATCTTCCCAGACTTGAGGCCAAAAACAAAAAAACCGAAAAATACATTTTTGTATTGCACAAAGCACTGTGTTGAACTGGGATTGTATATATTTTAATGACTTGAAGCATACATTGATATCCCACAAAATGAAGGTCAGTGTCGTTTTGGTAAACGTATACACACAGAAATTTATGCTCGCTTTCAATTGAACAACAAAAAAATTTATGATATCAACTCAAAATAGTAAAGGAAGTTTTACTTCCTGATAATTTTTTTGACAAAAAAAAGATTTGTCAACTTAGAGCTTCCTAGAAGCTGTCTAGGTTGATGCCAGGAACGCCTGGGGAGACCGCAAGAGAAGCCCAGCCCAGCCACTTTCCTGGAAGTAGAGGTGGGTTTGGTTTTGTAAAATTAAGCCTATTGGAAGTGATAAAGTGGAAGAAATCCTTTAGGAATCACATATGTAAGATACTATTAAAAAAATCTCTCTACAAATCTCAAGTTAAAGCAGTTTAGGGGTTGTTGTTATTTAGTCACCAAGTCATGTCTGCCTCTGTGACCCCACAGACTGTAGCCCTCCAAGCTCCTCTATCCATGGGACCGTCCAGGCAAGAATACTGGAGTGGGTGGTCATGCCCTCCTCCAGGGGATCTTCCCGACCCAGGGATCGAACCCGCGTCTGTCGTGTCGCAGGTGGATTCTTTACCACTGGGCCACCTGGGAAGCCCAAGGGTAGGGGCGCCACGGGTTACAGATGTGCTTCCGCGTGCAGCCCCTGGCTGTGGCTGCCCGAGGCCTGCTGAAGATGGAGGCTGAGCTGGGCTCCGCAGGGAAGGCTTGTGTGAAGCTGCCAGGCACGGGGTCTAGATGGGTTCAGTGGGAACAGAGTGTGGAGGCAGTTTTCACCCTGTAGGCGCAGGCAGACCTCCTTGGGCGCCCGGGCACGCCTATCCTGCTTGCAATCACCCGGAGCTGCGCTTGTTTTCTAGGAGAGGCGGCTGCAGTGCCTGTCCTTCAGCGGCGTGAAGGAGCGGGAGTGGCAGATGGAGTCTCTCATTCGCTACATTAAGGTGATCGGCGGCCCCCCCGGAAGGGAGGGTCTGCTGGTCGGCCTGAAGAATGGACAGGTGAGTGCACCCTCGCGTCTCCCATTAGGCCAGTCATCTGCAGGCAGACACAGGCAGCCAGAGTAGTGCTGACTCCGAGGTGGGTTCCTGGAGCAAGCAAAGGGCTCCCCCGCTGCACCCCCACCTCTCGCCCCACAGGCACGTTGGAGGGCAGCCCGGGATCCTGTTTTATGTGGCCAGCGTCAAGCCAGAGCCACGATGGCTTCTACTCAGCATGCCACGTTCTGGCAGAGTTGGCTCTGCAGCCTCTGGGCTGCCATGGAGGCTTCGTGGATTTAAGGTCACCCAGGAGGTGGGAGACTTGTTGGAGATTCAGTTTCAGTGTCTTCACAGGGAGGGAGATGGAGCTCATTCCTTAGATGAGATGCCTGTTAGAGCAGTGAATGGGTCAAGGAATGTGTTCTAGCTTGCATCTCAGAGGGTGCTAGTCCCCAGGCTCTTACCAGGTGTTTTAAAGAAAATGGGCCCTATGTTCAAATAGAGGTGGAAAATCTAGGTTACAAAAAGTTGAACAGATTTGTGTGTGTGTTCTTTGCTCAAAAGAAGAAAGTTCTAAGTGGGTTACATGGAAATGTGAAAGGGAAAATATAACTGCATAAGCCTGAGAGCCAAGCTGTCTGGCAGATGGCTGTGGCTGAGGCTTGTTAGGCCTTTCCTGGGGCTGAAAGTCATAGGGGATGAGATTAGCAGAGGCTGCAGAGTGTCAACATTACAGTGAAGGAGAGCTGGCTTCTTCCTCTCGTCAGCTGTCGTTTCCAGTGCAAGACTGGAGAGCTTGGGCTCTGTGGGCAGGTGAACCTGGGGCCGTGTGCATGCTGAGCAACTCACGAGCTATGTGATCCTGAGCAAGTCACTTCACCTCTCTGAGGCTCAGATGTTACAAATGAGAATCCCACGTGTTTCACCCACATGCTTTGCAGCCCATGTTTCACAGGACTGTCAAGCACAGTCAGTAACTGGTAGCTGTTTCCATCCTCCTCAGCATCCTCACCATCCTCCCCATCCTCCTCACCATCCTCACCATCCTCCCTATCCTCCTCACCATCCTCACCATGCTCCCCATCCTCCTCACCATCCTCACCATTCTCCCATCCTCCTCACCATCCTTACCATTCTCCCCATCCTCCTTACCATCTTTACCATCCTCCACATCCTCCCCATCACCGTCACCATCCTCCTCCCCATCATCCTCACCATCATCCTCCCCATCCTCGCCATCATCACCATCCTCCCCATCATCTTCATCCTCACCATCATCTTCCCCACCATCCTCACCATCCTCCCCATCCTTCTCACCATCCTCACCATCCTCCCCATCATCTGCACCATCCTCTGCATCATCCTCACCATCCTCACCATCCTCCCCATCCTCCTCACCATCCTCACCATCCTCCCCATCCTCCTCACCATCCTCCCCATCCTCCTCACCATCCTCCCCATCCCCTTCACCAATCTCACCATCCTCCCCATCCTCCTCCCCATCCTCCCCATCCTCCTCCCCATCCTCCTCATCCTCCCCATCATCCTCACCATCCTCCCCATCATCCTCACCATCCTCCCCATCCTCTTCACCATCCTCCCCATCCTCCTCAGCATCCTCCCCATCCTCCTCACCATCCTCCCTGTCATCTTCCCCATCCTCCTCACCATCCTCCCCATCCTCCCCTTCATCCTCCCCATCCTCCCCATCATCCTCCCCATCCTCCCCATCATCCTCACCCTCCTCCCCATCCTCCCCATCCTTCTCCCCATCCTTCTCATCCTCCCCTTCTTCATCCCCATCCTCGCCATCCTCACCATCCTCCCCATCATCCTCCCCATCATCCTCACCCTCCTCCCCATCCTCCCCATCATCCTCGCCATCCTCCCCAGCATCCTCTTCTTGCTGTGGTTACACCAGATGTCTGTCACTGTTTACAGGAGCCTTTTCCCGTGTGAGTTTATGACTGTGCTGTCTTCTAATCCTTCATTTTGGGCAGTGTTGTTAACCGTCCCCCATCAAGCGGACATTCGATGGGTTGGTCGTGTCTCGGGGCCTGTGGTTACGTAGGCAGCCTCTGATGGGCCACACTCTGGTCCCTGTGGGAAGCCCCCTCTCCCTTTCCTCCTCTGCACAGAGCCTCCGGTGAAGTTAGTGGCGATGGTGCTTGTAGAACACATG
>NW_011495042.1:4736396-4738507 GCF_000754665.1 Bison bison bison | reverse complement strand
TGGGGTCCAGCAACGTGCCGGTGTTCCAGGGTGTGTGGCCACGGTTACTCACGCTTTCCCCTCTGAAATTTTGCCAGATCCTCAAGATCTTCGTGGACAACCTCTTCGCCATCGTCCTGCTGAAGCAGGCCACCGCCGTGCGCTGCCTGGACATGAGCGCCTCCCGCAACAAGTTGGCCGTGGTGGACGAGAACGACATGTGCCTGGTGTACGACATCCACACCAAGGAGCTGCTGTTTCAGGTGACCCCCGGAGTGCCCAGGACAGGGCCCGTGGGTTCGAGACCCTCCCTCGCTTCCCAGCCCCTGCAGGAGGGGCTCTGGGGGAGCAGGGAGGTGCAGAGGCACAGAGTCTGAGAGCGCTGGCCCAGCCCGCCCCTCGCACACAAGCTGCAGGAGTTGGCTGAGCCTTGTGGGCTTCGGTTTCCACGCTGGGAAGATGGGCAAGTTATACCTTTCTTATGAGATTACTGTGAGCAGTGAATGAGTAACAAGTCTCAGTGGGGCCCGTGAGGGCTCTCCGTACGTGGGTTAACGTGAAGATGATTCTTTGGGAAAAGTCTGCTTCTCACGGACCGGAGGCCTGCCTGTATCTGCGACTGCCCTGAGACAGAGTCAGGGAACAGGACCAGGTCTGTCACCTGAAAGAGGGCAGGGGAGGGGAGCCCTCCCTCTGCCATTTCACAGGGGTGCCCCGCAGCCAGCTGATGTGGAGTGTTTGGGGGGGATAGGCACTGCTTACACAATGCCTAGGCTGGAGGAAGTGTCACCGGAGAAAAGGGCCCACAGGCTCCGTGCCCAGTGCTGGCTGGGTTTCTGCTGGGCTGGGCGCTGGCTTTGCCTCTCGAGGGCTTTGTAAGTGGTCAAGGCCATTTGCCTGACGCGAGTTCCCCGCGAGCTGAACCCTCCCCTGACTGGCTTCCTCAGCTGCTGCGGCTTTCCCTGCGTGGTGGGCAGAGTGAGGTCCCTTCCTCAGGGCGCTCTGTCCTCGGCAGTGACATTAACACGGCAGAGGGGTGCTGCCTCGGATTGGGAAGGGGGTGCCTGGCTACCGCTGGGCTGAGGCGACTCCGTCATAGCTACTCGCCTTCGTCTCTGGGAGCCAGAGTGGTTTCGGGGAAGGAAAGAGCACAGGATTTGTCTTCAGACAGACCTGCCTCCACCCCCTGCTTTCATCACTGTGCCGGTCTCGAGCAAGCCAGTGAACCTCTCGGAGCCTCGGTTGCTCTTTACCTCTAAAATGCAAGTAGTACCTGCCCCCTCCCAGAACTGCTGCAGGGCTAAACAAGCTGCCGTAGAACCTGGCTCAGCGCCTGGCACAAACCAGGGCCCTCGGTGTTGCTTCTCGTCTCCCCAGACTCAGCACCCACGGCCGCAGGTGTCACTAGGTTAGCAGGGCCCCAGTTGTGAATCTGCAGCTGAGCCTCAACAGGAGTGGAAGAGCCTGTGTCCTTCCCAGCCCCCGCTGAGGGTTCTGCAGGAGGCAGAGGGGAGTAATTCTCCAAGTTGCCAGGAGACACGGACGTTCCCAGCTATCTTTTTCTCCTCTCTGCTGCCCCAGCCGCCTGCAAACAGAAAACACTTACATTGTTTTTTCCTCGTTATGAAAGTAAACCATGTTCATTATAAACGACTCAGCCATCATAACAGGTTCTAGGCAGAAAGGGATGAACATCTGCTGGTCCCTGGGGCTCCAGAGCTGAGCAGAAATCTTTGAGGGGAACTTTCAGGGAAGGCACCCCAGGGTGCCTCCTGGGGTGACTGTAGTTTTGTTGTTCACTTGCTAGGTTATGTCCAGCTGTCTGTGATCGCATGGACTACAGCACGCCAGGCTTCCCTGTCCTTCACCATCTCTTGGAATTTGCCCAAACTCAGGTCCTTTGATTCAGTGATGCCATCCAACCCTGTCATCCTCTGTCGACCCCTTCTCCTCCTGCCCTCAATCTATCCAGCCTCAGGGTCTTTTTCCAATGAATTGGCTCTTCATCAGGTGGCCAAAGCATTGGAGTTTCAGTTTCAGTCTTTCTAATGAATAACTTAGGGTTAATTTCCTATAGTATTGACTAGCTGGATCTCCCTGCTTCCCAAGGGACTCTCAAGAGTCTTCTATCA
>NW_011495042.1:4725356-4736177 GCF_000754665.1 Bison bison bison | reverse complement strand
TTCCCCATCTATTTTCCATGAAGTGATGGGACCAGATGCCATGATCTTAGTTTTTTGAATATTGAGTTTTAAGCCAGCTTTTTCACTCTCCTCTTTCACCTTTATCAGAAGGCTCTTTATTTCCTCTTCACTTTCTTCCTTTTGAGTGGTATCATCTGCGTATCTGAGGTTGTTGATATTTGTCTCAGTAGTTTTGATTCCAGCTTGTGCTTCATCCAGCCTGGTCTTTTTTATGATATATTGTATATGAGTTAAATAAGCAGAGTGACAATATAGAGCCTTGATACACTCCTTCCCCAATTTTGAACCAGTCTGTTGTTCTAAGTCCAGTTCTAACTGTTGCTTCTTGACCTACATACAGGTTTCTCAGGGGACAGGTAAGGTGGTCTGGTATTCCTGTTTCTTTAAGAATTTTCTACAGTTTGTTGTGATCCACAGGCTTTAGCATAGTCCATGAAGCAGAAGTAGATGTTTTTCTGGAATTCCCCTGCTTTTTCTGTGTCCAGCAGATGTTGGCAATTTGACCTTTGGTTCCTCTGCCTTTTCCAAATCCAGCCCGTACATTTTAAAGTTCTTTGTTCATGTACTGTTGAAACTTAGCTTGAAGGATTTTACATGTGTGAACTGTCAGCGCAGAGACAATATATTATTTTCTACTTTTAAAATAACTCACTGTTCTCTTTCTTATTATAAAAAACAATAGACATTCATGACCAAAAGAAAATTTGAAGCAAACAAAAAAATGTAGAAAATAAAAAATTACCCACAATCTCAGCTACCCCCAAACAATCAGTGGTAATTGTTTGGGATCTATCCCTTTAAACCTTCTTCCGTGACTAGCTTTGTTTATTCATTCTTTAATAGAACTACATCCCACTTTGCTGATTTTCTCACTTCCTATGTAATGATTAATCTTTGGGGATGATAATTTTTTCAGAAGTGATGCTTACCTGAAGAATTCCAGCACATGCAGTGCAGAGAGGAGCTTGCTCCTCTGTGCTGTCCATTTTGTGTCTGATCCCTTCTCCCCCAACCTTCCCTACAACCCATGTTAGCAGCTTAGTGGGATTCAGGCTTTAGGGAGCCAGTCCCTGGCCGAGTGTAGGAGTGGAGTCATCCCCTCACCGTCCCTTGCCCACAGGAACCCAACGCCAACAGTGTGGCCTGGAACACCCAGTGTGAGGACATGCTCTGCTTCTCTGGCGGTGGCTACCTCAACATCAAGGCCAGCACCTTCCCGGTGCACCAGCAGAAGCTGCAGGGCTTCGTGGTCGGCTACAACGGCTCCAAGATCTTCTGCCTCCACGTCTTCTCCATGTCGGCCGTGGAGGTGCCACAGGTAATCCAGCACCCTGTCTGCCCCCAGCCAGGGCAGGGCCTAGGAGCCCGGGGACAGCCAGGGAGGGGGTGGAGAGGAGACAGGGTGGAGAGATGGGCGTGGCAGCCGTCAGGTGGGAGGCACTTTGGACCTGAACCGAGCCCTGTCTCCACCCTTTGCAACCTCTGGGTGTCTTTGGGCAAGCAGCTCAGCCTCCCTGAGCCTCCATGTCTTTCTGATCGGCCTCTCCTGGAAGGGACAGGGAAGATATGGAAGGTCATTTGGCAGCAGACAGCGTGTTTCACTGAGAGCCATGCATACAGCTTGTGAGATCTTAGTTCCCCAGCCAGGGATCGAACCTGGGCCCCGGCAGTGAAAGCGCTGACTCCTAATCACTGCTGTGCTGTGCTTAGTCGCTCAGTCATGTCCAGCTCTCTGCGAACCCATGGACTGTAGTCCACCAGGCTCCTCTGTCCATGGGATTCTCCAGGCCAGAATACTGGAGTGGGTTGCCATGCCCTCCTCCACGGAATTTTCCCAACCCAGGGATTTAACCCAGGTCTCCTGCATTGCAGAAGGATTCTTTACTGTCTGAGCTACCAGGGAAGCCCAAGAATACTGGAGTGGGTAATTCAAGATACCTTCCCAACCCAGGGATTGAACCAGGATCTCCTGCATTGCAGGTGGATCCCTTACCAGCTGAGCCACCAGGGAAACCCTCTAATCACTGGACTCCAGGGAATTCCCGGGAATCACTCTTTTATTTATTTATTTATTTATTCTTTTTTGGCTATTCTGGGCCTTCATTGCTGCGTGAGCACCTCTCTAGTTGCGGCGACCAAGGGCTGCTCTCTAACTGAGGCGTGGGGGCTTCTCTTGTTCCAGAACGTGGGCTCCAGGGCATGTGGGCTTCTGTGGTTGCAGCTTCCAGGCTCTAGAGCCCAAGCGCAGTAGTTGGGGTTCACAGGCTTAGTTGCTTCTCAGCATCCGGGATCTTCTGGGCCAGGGATTGAACCCGTGTGTCCTGTACTGGCAGGCAGATTCTTCACTACTGAGCCACCAGGGACGCCCCTCCCCAGAGTCACCTTAAATATTGTAGAATATATGCCCCTAGACCATGTCTAAAGGTGTATATAATAGATGCGCGATACGCTCTTCTGAGTATATGGTTCATGTAAACATTTTGAAACAAAAGTGCAACCATACCGTAAATACTGTTTTGTGACTTCCGTCTCTAAGTATTGCTCCTGTAGATGGAACCTCAGCTTTACCATATTTTCACTGAGCGTGGATTTTAAATAAGAGAGGGAGACTTTTCATCACCTCCCCTCACCTCCGTCTTCTAGTTAACCTAATTTTACATGTTTGCAGACCCATCACTTTGTAGGCATTATTGGCCGTCACCTAGCAATTGGGCTTTTCCACCCAGCAATCTACTGGAAACACGGCTCCACATGAGTAAATGTGCTTCTCTAGCATTTAGAATACTGAGATGATTGTAGAGTCCCATGTAATCGAAGGAAATCAGACAGAGATCCTTTGTAACCACTTGCCGAGGTGACCTCACTGGTAGCAGTTTGCAGAACCAGGTACAAAATCTATCACCTGGGTAGCCGCACGGCACCAGCACCTCCAGCCCACGAGGGCCCGGGGCTGGGTTGCCCCTTGTTAAAACCACACTGGCTTCCCGCCGCCCCATTGGTTTTTATTTTTTAATTTAATTTACTTACTTTTTTTCGTCTGTGCTGGGTCCTTGTCGCCGCCGCGCAGGCTTTTCTCGAGTTGCGGAGAGCAGGGGCTGCTCTCTAGTTGGCAGTCTGTGGGCTTCTCGTTCTAGGGGCTCCTTGTTGCAGGGCCTGGGCCCAGTTGTCAGGGCTCCCGGGCTCTAGAGCACAGACAGGCTCAGTCGCTGTGGTGCGCGGGCTTAGTCGCTCTGCGGCACGTGGGGTCTTCCCAGGTCAGGGATCGAGCCCCGTGTCTCCTGCGTTGGCGGGCGGATTCTTCACCACCGATGCAGCAGGGAAGCCCTGCCCCCTTGTTCTGATGACTGCTTTCTGTCCCGTCACACGGTGTCCACAGCGCACTCAGCCCGTTGGACAGTCATGCTGTTACAGCTTCTTGGCTCCTGTAGGTGGTGGGCATCTTCCCAGCCAGGTCTTTGCACCAATCCCAATATAGCTCAGTGGTATACTTTCCTCGGAGTGAAAATTGCTGGGTCAAAGGTCACGGCCATGTGGAGGATTTGTAGACATGTCTCCAGATCGCCCTTCGCCTGGGCTCCATCAGTCGGTGCCCCCTCCAGACACCCCGCTCTCTGCTTTGGCTCTTTTTTTTTGCTGTGCCAGGCAGCATGTGACATCCTAGCCCCCCCAGCCAGGGATCAGACTCACACCCCTTGCACTGGAAGCTTGGCGTCTCAACCATTGGGCCTCTGGGGAAGTCCCTAACCATTGGGCCACTGAGGAGTTCCCTTGGCTTCTTGTACAGGGCGGGGCTGGGGCCTGCTTCTCGCTCTAAGCTGACGATGACACCCTTGTTACTGACTGCTTCGGGAATGAATAGAGCCTGACACAGAGCAATTATTCAGTGCGTGGTAGTGGAATTCAGATCTGAGGAAAAGAAGAAAGCCAAAGAAAGGAGGGGAGAGATGGGTGGAATCGGGGCAGGAGGAGGGGCAAGAACCCCTCCCCCCGCAGGACCGTTACTGCTCCCCAGCCGTGCCCTGGCCCCACAGCCTCTAGAAACTCAGCCTTCCTCCATTGAACAGACAGGCCACGCTGAGAGCGAGTTTTCCTCCAGCGCTGCCGCCCTGACCTCGAAGATAACAGTTCGTTGCTCCCTGATTGTGGCTGGCCCAGAGGAGCTGGAGGGGCGGCCCTGGGCGCCTCTGCCAAGCCCTGCAGATTCAGGAGCCAGGGCCCTCGGGGCCGCACCAGGGCCGTCCTGCTGACGCAGCAGCTCGGAGCTGCCAGGGGTCAGGAGAGGCAGCCCCAAGACAAAGGCGATTTATCTGTCACCCTGCCTCCAGCCGGCCTGTGGTTTTGGCCTAGAGGCGAGGGAGAAAGCAGCAAGCCTGCTCTGGGGATTTCTGGTTTCTTTTCGAAATTGACATCATCTTGTGCAAGAACGAGTTCGTCAGGGCTGCCAAGCAGAGCGGCGAGCCCCAGATCGGTCCGGCTCCTCGGGGCGGAGGTGACTTCATGCTTGGAATGCGACAGTGAGATCGAGCAGAGCTCAGAGGGCATTTGTTCAGTGTGAATACTTTTAAAGCTCCCATTCTCAGATGGTGCCTCCCAGGCCAGCCCGTCTTAGCCATGGTTTCCGTGCTCGGTTGGTCATCCGTGTCCCTGTCCCACCCTCATGGGGCTCCACCTGGGGGGCCCTTGAGGGGAGACAACTAGCTTTGAGTTCTGACCCTGCCCCCTAACCAGCCACGGCCTGGAGCAGCCCCTCGCCCTCTGTGCAGTGGAGCTCAATGCGTCCATCTTTCAGATTTTGTCTGGTCCAATTCCTATTATTATTCTTCCCAATCTTTAAATAGCAAACACTACAAAACAACTGAATTGGAACAAAGGTGGTCCACCAGAGGCGTTTAGAAAGGAAAGCTCCGTGTTCTCGGGGAGTGTGCGGAGGTTTCTGTGAGGTGGTGACACTTGATCTGAGCCCATAAAGGCTTGGAGAGCCGGAAAGTGAAAGTGAAGCTCACTCAGTCGTGTCTGACTTTTTGTGACCCCATGGACTGTAGCCTACCATGCTCCTCCGACTTTTTGTGACCCCATGGACTGTAGCCCACCATGCTCCTCTGTCTGTGGGATTCTCCAGGCAAGAATACTGGAGTGGGTTGCCATTTCCTTCTCCAGGAGACCTTCGCAACCCAGGGATCGAACCTGGGTCTCCCGCATTGCAGGCAGACGCTTTACCATCTGAGCCACCAGGGAAGCTCACCAGAGAGCCGGAGAGGAGCCACAAATGAGAAGTGCGGCACGGGAGGGAGCAGGCTCGCATTCTCCCGGCACCTTCCCGTTTTCAAAGCGCTGGTCGCCAGTGGGCTGGGCAGGCAACAGAAGCTGATCCGTTGACCCCAAATCCCTCCGCGAGGATGTGGGCTTGCCAGGCCAGGATACCCTGCTGCCTGCCTTGAAGGGAGGAGAGCTGGGTGGGGCGGCCGGGCGGAAAAGGTGAGCATTCAGCAGCAATCTTGCTGTCAGAGCAATCTTGCTGTTAGTTTCCTTCATTCTAAAGCTAAAAAAACAGGACAGGAAATTTCAAAGATAAAGGACCCGAATGGAGAAAACAGCACTTCCAGCTCTACATTTGGGAACGATTAGCACAGAAGTGCTGGCTGATTGATGTCCACTGCCCAGGAGGCCTGGGCAGGGGCAGCGCCTCAGCCCTACTGACTGGCCTTTTGCTGTGGAAGCCACCATGGCCCAATTCACCCTTGTTTTCATGTGCAGGAGAACACACACACACACACACACACACACACACACACACACACACACACACACACACACACACACACACACAGCAGAGAGGGGCATGGAACCTGGGCAGCTTGCCCCCGGTCCAACCCCAGGGCTTCTGCATTCCACTTCTGGGTCCTTAACAAGTCACTCGAGTCTCAGTCTCTGGGCAGTAGTCAGGGGATGATAACACCTGAGCACCGAAGAACTGATGCTTTCGAACTGGGGAGAAGACTCTTGACAGTCCCTTGGACAGCAAGGAGATCCAACCAGTCATTACTAAGGAAATCAATCTTGAATATTCATTGAAAGGACTGACACTGAAGCTCTAATACTTTGGCCGCCTGATGCGAACAGCCGACTCATTGGAAAACAGCCTGAAGCTGGGAAAGATTGAAGGCAGGAGGAGAAGGGGGCGACAGAGGATGAGATGGTCGGATGGCATCAGTGACTCAATGGACATGAGTTTGAGCAAGCTCCAGGAGATAGTGAAGGACAGGGAAGCCTGGCGTGCTGCAGACCATGGAGTCGCAAAGAATTGGACACGACTGAGTCAACAACACCCATCACCCGGGGCTGTGGGACTCCAAAAGCACTGTGGAAACCTAAAAAGTGAAGTTATTAGGAACCATTCACAAGTGTCAGGGTGAGGCAGCCCTTCCTAGGCGAGGGGTGGGAGAAAGGTTCCCAGCGCCAGGGACGAGGAGAGGGCGGCCTTTCTTGGGACCTGCAGGTTTCTTGGCCCTCTTCGTAAAGGCCATCCCAAGGCCTCTGCCTCTTGGTGATGCTGCTCGTTCCTTCAGCAGCATGAACAGGCATTAGAGGCTGAGGGCCTGCCGGGGGGTCAGTCCATCCCCGCTGCCGCCCTCGGGTTGTGTGAGCCTTACGGGGACAAGCTGACAATTAAAATAGAGCCTGAGGTCGGGGCAAGGGGCAGACAGACCCCTTCCCTTGAGGGGTCTGTGAGGACCTTCTGTGAGAAGTGCCGTTTTAACAGGGCCTGCCTGTGAAGTGACTTGAGCTTCCCTGGTGGACTCAGATGGTAAAGAATCTGCCTGCAGTTTGGGAGACCCAGGTTGGATCCCTGGATCAAGAAGATCCCCTGGAGAAGGGGATGGCAACCCACTCTAGTGTTCTTGACTGGGAAATTCCACGGACAGAGGAGGCTGCTGAGCTACAGTTCATGGGCTCACAGAAGAGCTGGACATGACTGAGTGACTAACAAAGTGACTTAGGTACTTTGCAAAGAATGACGGGGGCAAAGGCAATCCAGGTGAGGGTGACATCTTGTAATGAGGCCCCCCTCTCCCCCTAACCCTGGAGGTGGGGGCAGCCAGTTGGGGTGGAGGGGAGGGGCGTGGAGGCGTGTGCTGTGAACACGATGCTTCAGCGGCTGTGAACGGAGTGGCCGGACGGAAGGCCGTCGGCGGGGCCGGGGGAGGCCTGAGCTGGGTGCTGGGGGTCCCTGCGGCCCGGCTCTGCGGGTCAGGCTTTGTGTGCCTCTGCTTCTGTGCATTGCTCTGAGAGCAGTCTTCTCTCCTGCTGCCGAACCCCTCCAGTCTGCCCCGATGTACCAGTACCTGGACAGGAAGATGTTCCGGGAAGCCTACCAGATCGCCTGCCTGGGCGTGACCGATGCCGACTGGCGCGAGCTGGCCATGGAAGCCCTGGAAGGACTGGAGTTTGAGACAGCGAAGAAGGTGAGCGTCCACGCGAGCCGGGGCGTTTGTCCTCGTGGGGTCCCTAGCAGAGGCCGAAGCCTGCTGTCCTGGGCCCTGGGCTCAGACTGGCCTGTGCCGGGGCCCCAGCTCAGCCACCTTCTGACCGCGAGCCTCAGCCGCTCACAGCCTTGCTGAGGCTGCTCACGTGTAAGAGCTGGGTGACCGCGAGCCCCCTTCTCACAGACTTGTAGGGACCTGATGCCTGTAAGGCCCGACGCGGAAGGGGCATCCTCTAGAGTCTGCCGTCAGCCTTGTTGGCTCTCATCCATGCCCAGCGCCCAGCTAAAGCGTGCCCCTCATCGGCACTCAGTCAGCGGTGGCTTTTATCATCGGTGCAAGCACCTACCGGTATTAGGCCGTTTATTACACGGCACTGTTCTCGGCGCTCCGCTAGGTCCATTGGACGAAATGGTCGGGCTCTCTGATTCTGACCCAGCGCCACTCCACACACGCCTTCACGGCCTGACTCATGGCCTCTATTCACGGCGGCATTGCCTGGCTGAGTCTGTTAGAACTCAAGAAATGCTTGAAGACGTTTGCCCCCTTTCCACACGTTAGAAAAGGTCCAGCCACGTCTGAGATGGGTTTTCATTGGAAACCTGAGGCGGGGGAATGAGTGGCTTCCAGTCGTGTCTCCCCTGCTTCCCCTCCCCTCTTTTTCTTCCCATAGTCCATGGACCAGGTCCTCAGTTAGCCCGTACCCCCAGCTGGTGGGCAGGGGGCTACAGAAGTGGGTGGTGCCCGCCCTATGCTAGGCTGAGGCTGCTGTGCCTGAAGAGAGTGGACGGAGACCGGGCCGGAACTGGGCAGGCTGGCTGGGCACTGTGGTGCCCGCACGGGCTGGCCGGGGACTGGGCAGGCTGGCTGGGCACTGTGGTGCCCGCACGGGCTGGCCGGGGACTGGGCAGGCTGGCTGGGCACTGTGGTGCCCGCACGGGCTGGCCGGGGACTGGGCAGGCTGGCTGGGCACTGTGGTGCCCGCACGGGCTGGCAGACCCCAGGGAGCCTCGTCCTCCCGCTCCCTCAGCAGGGATGGGGAGAACACCCACCAGCTGACATGCCTGGGTGACCTGTGTCCTTAGGCTTCACCCCCCCCATTGTAGAAGGGGTTCTAAAATGCCGGTGGTTGGCCAAACGCTGGCTGTGATTAAAACAAGATGATCATGATGTAGTAATTATCTGTATCGGTCTTAGATCTACTAAGTGTCAGAAAAGTGGTAACAGAGGAGGTAGGGCTGTGCCAATTCTTGAGAACTCAGAGGGGAGAGGAGGCAAGTCCATGGAGGGGTTTCCACCACCACCACCTACCCCCCGCCCCCGCCGCCCCTAGAAACGCCAGGAGGGGTGAAGGATGACACAGGAGCCCTAGACGGTGTTTTGTTTGTTTTCAGCCTGGATTGCAGTGAGAAGTCTTCCTTAGAGATCATCAGTTCCTTATGCCCAGGAACTAGGCATCAGTTTCTTCCCAGACTCAGCCAACACTGCCTAGCACAGTTGTTGTTCAGTCGCTCAGTCGTGTCCGACTCTTTGCGACCCCATGGAACGTAGCCTGCTAGGTTCCTCTGTCTGTGGAATTCTCCAGGCAAGAATACTGGAGTGGGCTGCCATTTCCTTCTCCAAGGGATCTTCCTGACCCAGGGATCGAACCCCCTCGAACCCGTATCTCCTGCATCGGCAGGTGGGTTCTTTACCCCTGAGCCACCTGGGAAGCCCACTTAGCACGGTACCTCAGCCGTTAGGAGCTCAGCAGATGTTTGATTGGACAAAAACTAACTTGAAATTCCTCCCCACACTATCCTGTATCTCCCACACCCTCCCTGAGAATAGAGATTATTTATTGTGTGAAGCCCACAGAATTTTAACCCTAGACTAGAACTTGATCATTTTAGCCAGACTGGCTGCGATTTGCTGCTTTGCAGTCTCCCAGGCACGGGAGGGTGCAGGGTGGGTCCCTGTGAGAGGCCAGCGCCTCCACTAGGTGGCGCAGGAGAGCTGCCTTGCCTGCCGGACGGGCCTGAGCACAACTCCGTTTGTTCCCACACCTCCCCCTGCTTGAGGTTATCCCCGGGCCTTGTGACTCTGACCACTCTGACCAGGGTCCCACCAGGGCACCCCTGACTCTGCAGGATATGTCAGGGCTGAAGGAACTCAGAGACAGGTTTCTCATGGTGGCAAGTCCTGGAATCCTAGCCGAGCAGACCTAGAAGGCCCACAGAGGGGACCTGCTACCTTGCCCCCATCTGGAGAAAGCTGTTGGCGGCCTGGAGGTGGGGCCAGGGCAGGTTCAGGGCCCCCAGACAGGACTGAGACCCCAAAGGCTCCTTCTTTCCTCTCTCCGCTTGGCCAGACGTCCCCGTCAGTTGCTTCCAGGAAGCCTGGGTCTCGAAGGTGGCTTGTCAGACCTGCGTGGAGATGGGTGCTTTGGGCCATCCACCCCTTTGCTCGTGTGATGCCTGCCTGACTCCTTCGGGAACCCCTCTCTAGGGGTGCCCTCTGGTAGCTTCCTGCCCCTCAGCGCTTTGCTGAGTCCTGCCTCCCACCACTGCCCGTTGCTAGTTAGTGAGTCTGCTTTCTCCAGGGCATCCAGTTTGTAACTGTACAGCTCTTGGCTCAGGGAGGCTTCGTGGTCTCTTTCACCTGCCTGCCTCACCCTTTAGAATACAGGCCCCTGAATTGCAGGAGGGACGCCTGGCCCTGCAGGATGAAAAGATGAAGTCACCCTGTGGTCATCCATGAGGCAGCTGGAGGCCGGATGACCTGTCCACTTCCCCGGCCTTTTAGGATGGAGGGTGTCACGCAGCTAAGCAGAGAGAGCAGTTGGCGGGGGTGGTTGTTCTAAGGCTCCTGGATCTGCTGCCTCCTGCGGGCGCATGTCAGCCCATTTCCCACGGGACGGTGCAGAGGAGCACGCTTGGGAGGATGCTGGCAGCAAAGGCCCACGAAGAGCCTCCTGACAGTGGGCTGTGCTCCTTTGCAGCCCTTGCAGGATCTGAAAACTGTAAAAGAGGCTTAGCAAGCAGCCGTTCTCCTGCAGAAGGCTGCCTCAAATGTTCTAGTAGCCCATGGGTTGAAATCTCTGGCTTTACAGTGAGTCCAGGGCAAGCTGCACTGGTCAGGTTTACATAAGGGTTTGCTTCCAGGGACGAGGAGTGATTCATTGCCTGCCTCCCTCTTCCTTTCAGAAGCCACGTCTGTTCCTGCTCAGCTCTGCCCCGTCCCCTCCCTCAGCGCCGCCCTGTGTGTGCCCTGTGGAAGGCATGGCTGTCTCCCGCGCTCCGCCCCGGTCACTAGGGGGGACGTGTGGTCTCTCCTCAGT
>NW_011495042.1:4714608-4725256 GCF_000754665.1 Bison bison bison | reverse complement strand
AGGGTGTACGGGTGGTCTCTCCTCAGTTGGTCCCTGCCCCCACTCCCCCTCTGATGCTGCTGCCTCGGAGGCTCCATGGGCCTGGTCCTCCCTGGCGCATAGAGAATCCCGCAAGCCAGCCCCACTGCCGACTGCACCATCCGGGTTTTGTTGACCTAGTCCCAAAGTGAGCGATGCGTGAGTGGCAGAACCCTCCCAAACGCACGCAGGGTGATTAATCAGTGCTCACTTCTCCCCCCCACACCTCCCCCACCTTACTGGCTCACTTGCTAAAGCTCGACTTCCCACCCCCAGCCAATCACCCACTTTTGAAGCCCAGAAGGCAGCTGATTTTCTTTCTTCTTCCCCTGTAGGCCTTCACCAGAGTACAAGACCTCCGGTATTTAGAGCTCATCAACAGCATTGAGGTAAAGGATGAAGTGTTCTTCCTTCTCAGGGTAGCGTACACGTGCTGTCAGTGGTTTCCGGGCGGGCGCCTGGAGGCCTCGTGGCAGGAGCCCATGGGTGTCCAGTGGGAGGGCAGGGTGCCCACAGAGGGGGCCGGCGCATGGGAGCCAGGAGTCCGGACTGTCCCTTGGGAGCTGGGCGAGCCCGGCGGGTGCCTCGTCTGTCAGAGCTCTGGTTTCTTGTCTGGGAAATGGAATGAGACCAACCTCGCAGGGTAGCTGGGAGGGCTAAACGATGGGATGAGACCGACCTCGCAGGTTGATTAAACAGGTTCTCGGGAGCCGGATTCCATGCTCGCAGTGCCTGTTAGCTCGTCACCACCCTCTCTAGGGCTGCACAGTATGCCCGTGGAAGCAGCGTTCCCCAAATGCACGTGGTCTGCGCCCACCCCCTGGGATGGGCCCTGGGGTGGGGGGGCTGCAGCCTCAGAACGCTGAGCCCTTCCCGTAGCCCGCCCTCCTCATCGGCCACCCTGGGGGCAGTGGGGGCCCCAAGAGGCTGGTTCCGCCTATACCATTTGCTGGGGGATGGGAGACTTTCTATCCCCATGTCTCTTCATGCTGTCTGTCTGTGAAAAGGTGTACGTATTTCTCCTTCAGAACAGATTTATTGTGAGGCTCTGGGAATGTGAGATACATTTGAATTCACATATGGAAGTTGTGAGGAAACCAGCAAATGTCTCGTCCCTCTGGCTCAGTTCAGCATCCTAAACACCTGTCGCGGGCCAGGCCACATGCTGAGCCCCGTGGGCAGAGAGTCGCATGGAGGAGAGGCCTGCGGGAGCTCACGGCCGGCCCGGCCTGGTAATTGTTGCCATTTGTCGAGTGCCTGCTCCGTGCCGCACGCGTGAGCCACATGTACACAATTTTACAGCCTCACAACAGCTTCACGAGGCAGCTGCTCTTCGTATCCTTATTTGAGAAATAAAACTAAGGCTCAGAGAGGCTGTGTCTGTGTCCCCAAAGCAGAAGGCCGGGTTAGAATTCAAGCCAGTTCTGTCTTCCAGGCCCCTGTGGTCCCTAGTCGGGGCCATGTGGCCTTCTAAGAAGCTGCTCCCGGAGCTCGCCCTGCACAGCCCCGCCCTCCCCAGTGCATCCTCTGCACCGTCCTTACCTGCACGGGGCAGGGCGTGTTCAGAGTCGTCTACCCATGGCGGCCAGGACTGCTTATGACTAGCAGGGCCGTGTTTGTAGGTCAACCGGTCTGGATCTAGGAGTCTTAAGACGAGGCCACGGCGTGTGATTTTTCTCTATGCAAAAGTAACTGGCCTCTGTGAGGACCGACTCTGGCCGTTTACCACGTCTTCCTGAGATGACACATGCAGTGTCTTCCGACGTGTTCTGAGCCAGGCAGAGGAACCTTGGAAGAACTGTCCCTGGAGAAAGGGTAAAGGGCCTTTGGGCGAGGATCCATTTTGTTTGCTCTGAGGCCTCCGTGGCTTGCTTCTCGCATTCACTGTTATTCCAGAGAACCCGGGTTCCTTACCAGGCGCCTCTTGGGTCAGTGAGCTGCCGCTGGGCTGGAAGCAGGCTGGAGAGAGTCTGTCTGCGCGATTCTTACTCGCTAAGCCCACGGAATCGTTTGCTCTGATCCTGGTGAGGTTCTGGGGACTGCAACGGATTTGGCCTAAATTCCACACCCTGCAAAACCTATTTGCTTATCCCACTGCGAGATTTTAATTTATTTCCCACAATTAGAAGTCAGCTTATTTGGCTGACTAGCGTAAACTACGCATAGTGTGGGTTTGCTTTCCTTTTGGTTTTTATAAATCCTTTTCTGTCTGTGGGGAAGCTTGTCGCCTCCAGCTGTTGTAACTTTCACCAGCTTGTCTAGGAGTTTGCTTCGGTGTCTCGTGTTCCTCCTCTGCGGTGCGCTCGCTAGAAACCAAGCAAAGGGAGACTGCCAGGGACGAGAGATGGGGAGCCGCTGAGTGTTTACAAGCAGCCTGAGCGGCAGGCTAATGGCCACTCCCTCCCACGGCGGGAGGAGGGCCCCGCTTGCTGTCACCCTGAGCACTGCTGCGCCTCTGCGTGCGTGCAGCCGTGTACACGTCGATCACGCGTGCAGCGCGGGGCAGGCACTCGACAGGTGTGTCCTTGGGGACGACTACTGGTTTCCAAAGGCAGGATTATGTAGAGCAAAGAGTGTCTGGAGTTAGACGCAGTCCAACCCCAGCCCCGTGTGATCCCACCCGCCCCTGTCCCGAGGCTGGGCTCTGGGCAGCGTGACCCTGGGTGAGGACACCCAGCGCCTGGCGGATGCTCAGCACACAGCGTCGCTCACTTCTCTTCAGTGGAAGGAACATAAGACTCGTTATGTCTTTTTCTCAAGAGGAAACGCTAAAATACTCTCCCCTTGTCCACCATGATCATGAGTCACAACCCAGCCAAACCAGGCCTGGGGGTTTGGGAGTTCTTGGAGCTTGGGGGTCCCCAGGAGTGGGCAGCACACCCCATCCTAACCATGCAGTCATTTCCTTGGAAGGATATGTAAGGAAGCCACTGTGAGGAATTTCCATTAAACAAGTTTGCGTCTCTTTTGATCTTCCCTCATCTGGGGGGGAAAAAAATCTGCTTTTGTTGTCAGGCATTCCCACCAGAAACCGAGGTGAGAGACACAGCAGCCCAGGAGCCAAGCGTAGGTTCCAGTAGGAAGGCCCAGGGGCTTAACTTGAAATAGCCACGGCGGACCTTTGTGAAGGGTGCTTCCTGCCACGGCTGCGGAGACCATTTCCTGTGCTTCTAATTTTTCCAGGAGCGGAAGAAGCGGGGAGAGACCAACAATGACCTGTTTCTGGCAGATGTGTTTTCCTACCAGGGGAAGTTCCACGAGGCCGCCAAACTGTACAAGAGGAGCGGGCACGAGAACCTCGCGCTCGACATGTACACGGAACTGCGCATGTTCGAGTACGCCAAGGTACCCGCCGCCGCCTCCGGGCTGCCTTCCCAGACGCCGCATGGACCGGACCGTGGCCCGCGGCCTCGGAAAGAGCATGGGCGGGTTGGTCAACAGGGGGACCGTCAGTGGCCACTGACCGGGTAGACCTGGCCCGCCGCCGACCTTTTAGGCTGACGTCACAAGGGGCAGAGCGTGGTGGTTCAGAGACAGTGGACGGTGCGTCCTAACCAGCGGAGTCCCCTTGGTAAGGGTTGGGGGTTCTGTCTCCCACCAGTTTCCTCCAGCCTCTGTCAGAAGTCGCTGAGCGTCCGTGTCCTCAGGCCCAAGCTGGCTCTGCTGTCGTCACGGGGGCCCGCATGGTTCACTCCGGCCAAGGCCTCCTGAATGCCTGCTCCTCTTAGCGCTGGCCCTCGTGCAGGGCGTCAGAGGCGCCACGACGGAGGCCCTGCCCATGTGTGAGCCCACCGCCCCTGTTGCCCGTGTGGGGTGGAAGGCTGACATCCTCTTGCAAATGGAGGCCCTGATAAGCCGAGTCTCCAGGTCTGGGCCGTTAAAGGCACGCAAGGGTCTTCCTGGCTCCTCATGGCTTGTGTGAGAGCAGGTCCCCCCACGGCGCTCAGACCACCAGGACACCTGCAGGCGGGCCGAGCGCAGGTGAAGAGAGGGTGGGCGCCTAGAGCAGCCAGGTCTGCCTGCCACAGTTTGTTGTTCAGTCGCTCAGTCGTGTCCGACTCTTTGCGACCCCACGGACTTTGCAGCACGCCAGGCTTCCCTGTCCACCATCTCCTGGGGCTTGGTCACGTCCATTGAGTCGGTGATGCCATCCAACCGTCTCATCCTCTGTCGCCCCCTTCTCCTCCTGCCTTCTAGCATCAGGGTCTTTTCCAGAGTCAGCTTTTCGCATCAGGTGGCCAGTGTTGGAGCTTCAGCTTCAGCCCGAAGGTACCCTTGTTACCCTGTCTCCCAGTAACCTCACGGCCTCCGAATGTTCAGTGAGTCATCAGCCACAAGCAGTTAGAGGCTGTTCGTGGTAATTATCTAGCAAGTTCAAGATGGAAAGCCCTCCCCATCGTCCCCCTGCGCTTCTGTTCCTGAGGACGGCTGCGCACTGTCTTCAGCGCCTCTGTGAGGCCCTGGGCGAACGGCAGTACCTGGGTCGCTATGAGGCAGGCCCGGACTTGCTGGTCCTCGGCACCTGGCCGAGCACGGGCCGCAGCCCGTCTCTTCCTCGGTGGTTCCTTTGTTCCGTCCCTCAGGTCTGGCTGCTTCAGCTGACCCCATTTTGCCCTCTTCAACTTTTGTACCCTCGCCTCCCACCAAACCCCAACACACGCGTGTGCGTGCACACACACACACACACACGCTGTATAACAGCGTGATCACACTGAGAACACCTAACCCAGCGTGTCTCTTTCTGGGGATAATAACGTTTAAAGCAAGAATAAAACCTTGACCTAAAGGAGCGCATCCCTGAGGCTAGGCTGGGCACTGGGGTTGGCTAGTCGTGGTGGTTCTTCTGGGCCAGCTGCCCCCTGGAACCTCTGAGGAGTCCCGTGGGCAGCTGCGGCATCGGAGACGGTGCCTTGCACTGCTGTCCAGGGAGCGGGCGTGAGGCCTGGCCTCCCTGTGGGTGACCTGGGGAAGGCACTTCACTTTACTCAGCCTCCAGCTCCTCTTCAGAGGGTGACCTCGCCCAGCTCAGCTCAGAAAGGCTGGGAGAACGAGCGAGGCCAGGCAGGACCACAGTGTGCTTGTCCTTCAGGGCTGCCCCCTGCCCACCCCACCCTGCCCCTGCACGGGAATACCCCCAATCACACTTCCAGTGGGCTTCGTGCGCCTAGAGTCTCCCACCCAGAAAGGCAGCCGTTTACACAGCCCATCTGGTCTGCCTCTCCACGAAGGTAAATACGCTGGGCGTTGTTTTTGGTCTCAGTCTTTGGTAAAATTCCAAGTAGGATCCCAGTAGGTTGGTTCCGTTTGGGCCCCCCCCCCCCCACCCACAGTCTGAGAGCGTGCGTGCATACGAGTTACGTCGGGGGGTGGGGGGGACACAGTGCTTATTAACGTGGCGTGTTTTTGTTTACTTGAGAATTGCTTCCCAAGATTCAATCTGGTTTTCAGAAAATTTTTAAATTACATTCCCACGTACAAATAAATTGTATGCTTTCCGGGTAAGTGACATGTTTATCTGGTGATAAAGGGGATTATAGTGCTCTTAACTCTCATGTGGTATGTCCTGATCAGAATCAGCGCTCGCGAGGGCACTGTTTAGTCTCGCTCGTCACTCAGCACGGCCTCTTTCTGTCCACTCCAGGACAACGCCTTTGCCACAGCCCCAGATAACATGTAAGTCAGCACCGTGGAACCAAAGAACCTTTGGAAAGCCATCTTGTTAGAGGAAGCATTAGACTCAACTTCAGTTAGGTCAGAGCTTCTGGAGCCGGGCTGCGGGCTGGGGCAGGCTCCTTCACGAAGCCTGTGCGTTGTGCCCCTGGCTGGTCTAGTCGACCAGCCAAGCTCCTGGCTCGCCCTTGGCCTCTGACCCTTCTCACCACAGTTATACCGCAGTCCATGAGCACTCACTCTGAAGGACATTTGTGTTCTCTCAGGATGCCTGTTTTCTCCAGCCACTCACCTCTTTTAACCAATCCGGTCAGCAGAGCTTCTGGCTTTGCTTTGGCATAAAGGGTCGGCACTGTAGCTACCGAGAGTAAAGGCCGTGTCCTTAAGGGCCCAAGCCAGGCGTCTCCGGCCCCGGCGGCCGTCCTAGCCCCCTCCCCACGTGAGCTGCAGTGACCTGTCTTTCATTGGCGCCTCAGCGTCAGGGTCGTGATGCTCCGTCCTCCCCTTAAAGAATCGCTCGCCTTCGGCCCATCTAATGTGTTATTTTAGAGGCTACCCAATTACGCTGAAAGCAAATGGAAAAAGAAAAGAGAACGCTAATTGTTCGAGTGGGTTTTCAGCATACATTGACTGCACTTTCCTGACAAGTGAGTGCTAATCAGGGGAGAGGCGTGCTTTCTCAGGCTTTGTGAGCTCTGCACGGCACAGACTCCGCAGGGCACTCTATTCCCGAGACAAACTGCTGCTGAGGAGGCACATGGGGCTGTGCTCTTAAGCTCTCGCAATTTCTCTTTGTGAAAAGCCCCACCTTTAAAATTGTCAGCACCAAAGCTGCCTCAACTCTGGCGGCCCCCATGCACATACTTTGGGTAACCGTATCTTGAGAAGAGGTGCTCTTCTGAAGCTGTTTCTCGTGAATCCTCAGGCCAAACCCAGGGAAGCTGGGCATGGCCCCTCTGGCCCACTGTGGTGGAAGGAACACAGGCTCTGGAGCCCCCCAGGTCCAGCAGCCTCTCTCTCCTTCACGGGGTCTCTGCAAGCCCCTTCCCTCTGCCTCAGATCCCCATGGCCTCCTGTTGTCCCCAGCCCCGCAGACCCAAACTCAGCCCTGGTTTCCGAGCATCCGGTTGAGAAGTGGTTCACCAGAATCCCTTGTGCTCCTTACCAGGCAAACAGCCAGGGCAGAGCCGAGGGGATCGTGCCCCGAGTTCAGGCGGCAGAAGGTGAACAGAGTCAGGAAAGAGACATCCTGCAGTGCGGTGGCAGCTGCGGGGCCCTCCGGGAACTCTGGAAGCCATCCCGTCTGAGTTCAGGGGACCCCCAGCCTCACTCTGAGGTGTGGTGGGGTGGGGAGGGGGTCATCCTTACTCTGAGTAAACGTGCCACTAGGTCTGTGTATCCGAAATTGTGTTAAGTCACACACGCATCAGGCTCTGCGTGAAGAAGAAGCAAACAAAGCGCCTTGACCATGAGCCTCCCGCGCCGCGGAGCTTGTGCACAGCACTCCCGCGAGTCCGGAACACGTTGTTCAGCTGGAGGACACGTGGCCGTTGGCGGGACGGGCAGGAAGTGTTGAGGGCCGCTGTCCTTGACACTGCCCCGGCCCTGCCCCGGAGCACCTGTCGGGTGTCTCCTGGGCCTGCTCCCCCTCATCCTCCCACCCCCACCCCCGTCGGCTCCATGCCTGCATCCTGGCCACCCCCAAGCAGGCCCATCCTCACGGCAGCCTCCGGCAGGTCTGACATCATGCTGGCAGCAGGAAGTTCTAATCCCGAGTGTTTTTGTTTGTTGTGCTTCCTCAGGATTTCCTTGGATCTGAAGACCCCAAAGAAACAAAGATGCTAATCACCAAACAGGCTGACTGGGCTCGAAACATCAACGAGCCCAAAGCTGCCGTGGAGATGTACATCTCGGCGGGCGAGCACTGCAAGGCCATCGAGATCAGCGGGGAACACGGCTGGGTCGACATGTAGGTTTCCAGTCTCGGCCCTGAGAGGCACGTGGGCGGCGGCGTGTCACGTCCTGTCAGCGCTCGGATGTGACTGACAAGGGAAAACAGTGTTTCTCTAAGTATCTGGTCACAGGCGACGGTGACTCGGTTTGGAGGAGATACAGACACAGCAGTCACTGCCTCTAAGCTGATCAGCAAGGCCCTGGGGAAGGGGTGGTGGAGGGGGAGGGGGGAGCCACCCAGGCTTCAGGGCCGCCGTTCCCTGAGCCCTGCCTGAGCCGGCACTGCGGCTCCTTGCGGCATGTGGTTCCCCCAACACCCTCAGCGTCAGTATCTCCACGCCCCCTTCAGATGAGGAAACCGGGGTTCGGGGACCAAGTGATCACACAAGGCCGGCCGGCCAGGCAGTCATGAAGCAGTGCCCGTAGCCTGTGTGATGGTCCGAGCTGAAAAGAACAGGAGCGGTGCCAAGTGCCTCGGAGAAGGAGACACGCATTCTGCCAGGGGAGCCGGGGGTGGTCTTCGCCTGAAGGGCCTTTGACGACTTTCAAGTGGTGGAGGCGCAGGAAGGGAAGGGCGCGCAGCGGGAGGAACGGCACAGAGAGCACAACTGGGCCGCCTCAGGATGACGGTGCAAGAGAGGGACGGGAGGATGCTGGCAGCGGCAGGGCATCCGGGCTGGTCTCACAGGGAGGGCCTCGGGGGCCAGCTGAGGTGTTTAGACCCGTCAGTCGGTGGGGAGGACCCGGGTCGGGGCCGTGCTCCCACTGCAGGTGTAGGATGGAGGGAAAACTGGAGGAAGGGAGACCAGGTGTCCAGTTCGGGGGGCCGGTGGGGCTGTGTGGCGGCGGAGGGAACAAGAGAGACGTGGGAGAGCTGAACCGCAGGACCTGAGGCCGTGGCGTCAGGGCGGGGCTGACTGGGGAGCTGGAGTAGGACTCTGAGCTCTGGCGGGGCGTCGGCGATGCCGCTGACATAGGCAGAGAACCGATGCTCGGGGGCTTCAGGTGGAGCTGCCGAATGGAGGATGGGCTCAGTCTCAGGACCCTTTTTGGGTGGGGCAGCCTCTCCCCTCCCACTGTCAGGAGTGGGCTTCGTGCTAACACGTGTGTGTGTGTCTGTGCACACGTACACGGTGCAGGCTGCAGCTCACAGAGGAAAAGCGGTGCGGGAGCGGCTCCTGAGGTTGGCTCGGCCTGTGCCCTGAAGGTTGTTGGTTGCCCTGGAAACCACTCTGTGGTCCGTGGGCCACAGTGGCCCGGGACTCAGGAGGGAGAGGGGCTGGTCGACGACTAAGTCATGTGGTTGGTGTGGTCCCTCACAGAGGGCCCTCCTACACCGCCCCATCGTCTTCTTGTCCCAGAATAGCATTTCTTGAAGATAGAGGTGCAGAGTTCGCCTATCCCCCGCCCCAACCAGGTTTTTCTTTTCACGAAAAGAGGTGGGACAGGAGAGAGCCAGGCAGGTTTAGGGTCCCTACTTACTCTAGTTTTTCACGTCACTGTTGTTTGCAGCCGATACGTATCGCATTACCCCAGGGATGCTCACCTCGTTCAGAAGAGAGACATCAAGCACACTCGGTCCTTTCTCCCGGGACTTAGGCTCCACGGGTGGGGCGGGGGCGGGGGCTCCCAAGGGGTTGCCTGCGCCACCTTTCCCTAAAATGCGTCCTCTCTCTGCTGAGAAGTGGTATTTTTAGAGCCATTATTCTTCTCAGTATGGATTGACAAGCCTCCCTGAGCTTGCCGATTTCTGAGATGTCTCTGTTAACAGCTGCTTCCCCATCCTTTCTCACAAAGAGCAAGCTGGGTAGATAGAACCCCTCTCCCCTGGGAGAGCCACTTTGGCTCCAAACCCCGGCCTCTCTGGAGGGAAGAAGCACTTTCCACGCAGCCCCATGTGCCCACGAGCCGTGGCGGGGCTGGGTGAACCAGTGGTCCCGTGGCACCCCCTGCCCCTGCCCTGGCCCATTCAGCACCGTGGCCAGGAGAAGAGGCACAGATCCCTGCAGGCTCTCCTCCCAGAGCTCAGAGCATTAGCGCACTGACCCTTCCTCCAGCGGTCTATCACCAAAGGCTGCTCCCACCCCCGCCCCTGCTCGCCTGTGAGAATTCCTCTAATGGTGCTGGAGAGGGCACTCGGCCACTTCCCAGCTGCAGAGGCGTGGTCGGGTGGCTCCACCTTCCATGCTGGCCTCTGGTGTCCTCCTCTGTGAAGTGGGAATAACAGTACCACCCCCCAAGGGCAGAGACGATCCAGTGAGATCACACATGGGAAAGCTCACGGCACTGAACTGACGCGTGTAGGTGAGCGGCAGACGTTGGCTGCTGCCCCCAGAGCTTGCTGGACAGGGTCGTAACTCAAAGGAAAGGCACATGAAGTGGGGGACAGAGTGTCCTTCACCAGGCGGCCTTTCTGGGTGAAGTCCCTCAGTAACCTCACATCACACGCCGGGGCCAAGGCACCATACTGAGCCTGGGCTGGGTCGGGGGGTGGTCCGTCAGCATGATGAGCCGCCCTCGGAGAGACCCAGACGCCATGGGGCTTCCCCCACCAGCCGCCTCCCCAGAGCCCACCTCCTCCCCGTGCTCTCGCCACTCCAGGCTCATTGACATTGCCCGAAAGCTGGACAAGGCTGAGCGGGAGCCGCTGCTGATGTGCGCCCACTTCTTCAAGAAGCTGGATAACCCTGGCTATGCCGCTGAGACCTACCTGAAGATTGGTGACCTCAAGTCCTTGGTTCAGCTGCACGTGGAGACCCAGCGCTGGGATGAGGTGAGCACCGGGGCCCTCCCTGAGCCCTGGGACACGGGGACTGGGGGGTGGGTTTGCACGGAGAGCAGCTGACCTCGACGTGAGCGCTGGCCTGAAGGTCAGGCGGATGGCCTGTTTTATGCTAGGTCCCTGGGACACTGAGAAAAGTGAGGTCTGGAAGAAACAGGTGTTTCCATCACATCCTGCCTTGGCTCTGGAAATACCCCCTACTTATCATGTTCATGGTTCATTTAT
>NW_011495042.1:4711322-4714508 GCF_000754665.1 Bison bison bison | reverse complement strand
GGTGGGTTTGCACGGAGGGCAGCTGACCTCGACGTGAGCGCTGGCCTGAAGGTCAGGAGACCCGCCCGTGAGTTCTCTGAGCCCCGAGTGTTCTGGAGGGCCTCTCCGCACTCGCTTTCTGCCTTCGCTCATTCCTTCATTCAGGAAACCCTCACGGCCTGCTGGCTCTGTGATGGGCGTGAGGGATGCCAGAGTTAACATGACAGCCCCCACTGCCTGCCGTTGGTCCTGACTGACGCGTTGCCAACACGGAGGCCACGCCTCTGTGACATTTAAACCCTGCTCGGTGGCATTTTTCCGCCAAATTGTGGCAGAAGACGCCAGCCACACTTTCCAGGTGCAGGCTGCCAGAGCCATTACGGGGCCCTCGCCCTCTCCCGCGACTCCTCTGTCCCAAGGGCTGGTAAGAATTAGCCAGGCCAGCAGGAGAAATGGCTGCAGGGGGCTGGTGGAGCCACTGCTGTGCTCCCCCTCTGTGGCTTGACTCCCACCCTCCGGCTCCCTGGCTCCCTGTGCCCTGGATTGAAATCCATCTTCAGGGGGCTCAGACCTGTGCCCACCTGCTGTGGTCTGGTCTGCAGGGCCGTTGCGAGGCCTTTGCCGCTAAGAGCCATCTGACCCATGTCTCCCCTCTCAGTGGCACCGTTTGCTGAGGTGACAAGGTCACTGATGAAAGAGGGTGGGGCCAAAGCCAGAGGCAATCATGGCATCTCAAGAGGTGTTTATCAGCTTTCCCAAGCAGCAGAAATGAGTGCATCGGGCAGGCTTTCTCCCCGTCACCACATACTGGCCCCCGTGACTCATTTCCGGTTCTCCTGGCCCGACAGGTGGTTCCGGGGCTCAGACGAAGCAGACAGCGGGTGCCACGCAGCACCACATCCAGTCATCTCTGACAGCTAATAAGCAGCAGCGATGATAATGTCAATTCTGTTTCCTTAGGTGTCGCCTGCAATTAAAAGAAATCTGTTTGCTGCGCTACGGGAGCCCACGCAAAGCCTCAAAATAAAGTGTTTCCGATTCTGTGCCGCTTCTGTGGTCCAGAAACAGATTGTGTTGTCACTGAATCCGGTCGCTTGCATGTTGCTGTTAATTGCCTTTTGTTTTCAAAGAGCTGATTTGTTTTTGCGTTTCTGGGGGTGGTGGCTGGGGGGGAGGCACTCCCCCCTTCTGAGTTGTCAGGCCGGCAAAATATGACATCCCTAATGGATTCAGCCAAGTGCCGTGCTTTCACGGGGGCGGCGGGGCCCGGGTTCTGAAGCCTGCGTTCGCTCCTTCCCCTAGGCCTTCGCCTTGGGTGAGAAGCACCCCGAGTTTAAGGATGACATCTACGTGCCCTATGCTCAGTGGCTCGCAGAGAATGATCGTTTTGAGGAAGCCCAGAAAGGTAGGCCCCACAGCCTGGCACCGTGCAGAAGGGGCGGGAGAGAGTGCTGGCCACGCCCACGGCCGGGAGCCACCCAGCCCTCCCACCGCGGCGCTGAGTGACAGCTCCCTCCCGCGGGTGGTGGGCCGGGTGGTGGAGACCGTGGGGCCATGGGAAGGAGACGGGCTTCAAGTGGGATGCTCTTGGGCCCACCACTCACGGTCGAGCCCCAGGACCTCCGGCAGGTCCCGTCGCCTCTCTGAGCAAAGTGCTCCGGTGTGTTATCCTCACAGCGGCCCTGTGATGTAGGTACCATTTTATAGATGAGAAGACTGAGGTTGGAGGAGGTAGAGGATTTGTCTGAAGTCCTACAGCAAGGAGGTGGCACAGAGGGAGTTTGAGGCGGGGCGCGATGGGGCAAGGATGGAACAAGAGACCTCCCATACGTGGGTGAGGCCACTTTTCCTCACCCAGAAGAGAAACTTGGGCTCTGTCTCTGGCTCAGGGAAACCGGGTGTCCTCTGCTCCTCAGCGCACCCGCTGGGAAAACAGCCGCACACAGGAGCGAAAGGACGTCTAGAGCTTTAACTGGGAACAGTTTCAAATGTGACGGCCTTCTCTGCGCCAGGCACTGATTGGGCGCCTAACCGCACAAGCCTGCATCTTGCCTGCAGCCCTGCAGAGACGCAGAGGCTGATGGTGCCCTGCAAAGTCCCAAAGCCACAAACAGGAGAGCCGGCTTTGGACCAGGGTCTCCCTGTCTGGGAGCCTGGTTCTCCCGACTCGGGTTTGCGGCCTCTCTGGGCAGGGCTCCGACTGGGCGTGTCATCTTCCATAGCACCCCGTTTGCACTTCTCTGTGGCAGCAATGGCCGCCTCTGCACCCGTTTCGGGGTGTCTCCCTGTGGAGCTCCTCAGCCGAAAGGCCCCGTGGCAGGACGGCGTGTTCTCCACGGCTTCAGCGCTTCCAGAGCACCCAGGTGCTGAAGTATGTGCATGTTTGGGCAAAACACGTCAACCTACCCATCTGTCTGCGTCTACCCATCCAAGAATCCATCGCCATAGTAACTTGGTGCTCAGACAAGAGACTGGAACAAAAGCCAGAACTTTTCCTTCCCTATCGTGGGGGGCTTGGATCATCCGAGCACCCACGTGTGGGCAAGTGTCACAGCTAGGAGGGCCTCCCCAGGTGCCCCCAACACCCTGAGGCTCTGGCCACATAGTTGGGAGTCTAGAAATTTCTGTGAAGTGGATGGAAGAATGGTTGAGAAATTTTTTGCTGGTTTTTACAAGTGTTTGGTTGCTAGAACCAAGCCAGATTTTCCAAGTTGGTCATCCAAAAGCCCTCAGTTGAAGACCGACCATGCACTTCGTTGGGCTCGGTTCTGTGGCCTTGGGGGTGCCAGCTTACCTCCACCTCGTGAGCCCATGTCACAAAGTCTGTGTAGGTCTGTAGTGACGATGCAGTGAGGGAACTGGCAACAAAAGCCCCAAGCCTGTCACCCTGTCACCTGGGGAGTGGCTAAGCTTTGTCTTGGCGTGGGGCGGGGCACGCGGCTGGTGGCGCTTCCGCCCTCAGACTTTGCCCCGCGGCATGGCCCTCAGCCTTCCCTGTCTCCCATGTCTTCCCAAAGTGGGTTGCCTTTTCCCAGCCCCCCAAAGGAGTATATATCTCACTGTACTTTTTCAGGATGTAGCCTTGGTTATTTATAGCCTTCGGCCTGAAAGGCGCATCCCGGCAACGTGGGGCTGCAGCTGCTCCGATGAGTGTCCTACTTCTGCAGCAACCCCCAACCCCCCATGAACCCCACAGAACCCCCCCCA
>NW_011495042.1:4703452-4711222 GCF_000754665.1 Bison bison bison | reverse complement strand
ATGCCGTGGTCGAGAGCAGGTTTAGTGACGCCGCCTATTATTACTGGATGCTGTCCATGCAGTGCCTCGATATAGCTCAAGGTAAGCAGGCATCAGCCTGGCCCCTTGTTTTCCCCAGCCCCGCTCTGGCACCAAGATAAACATCGGAAGAGCTGGGAGGCTTTAATTAAAGCCCTGGGCTTGTTTATTGGGTGTATTGTCCATAGCCCTGTCTTGCAGCAGCGTAATCTCGCGTGGCATCTCTTCCCAGTTTGCCCCTCAGTTTCAGGATGGTATGAGGGCCATGCCGGGGTTACAGTTGGGAGGTCTGGGCCTGCGTTGCTAGTTCAGAAGATGTCTCTCCCCGACTACCTGAGAGCCCATAACTGGAGCCAGCTGAGCACTGGCTTAAAAAAAATTGAATTAAATGAAAAGGTGAAGAGATCACGTTTTAGGTGCACACTCCGGATTCTCACTCGTCCCAGGCGGGATAGCGGATAGTTTTGGTGTTGATTTCCTTCACGAGACTTCCCGTGATGCGCCGTGGGCCTTCTGGAAGCGGACAGGGCAGGGAGATGCTGTCCCCCTGGCCAAGGCCCGCCTGCGGGCGATGAGGGACACTGGCATGGGAGCCGCCAGGGGACTCGTGGCGAGGCACAGTCCCTCCCCAGTGCTGCCCACCGTCTGTGGAGCAGGGGCGACCCGCTGTGCTTCCCACATGACTGCCCAGAGCCACGGGTAGAGTTAGAAAACTGTCAAGCCCTGGTGTGAGGGGGCAGTTTCTGTTCTGGCCAGGGGTGTGGGCTTCGAGGAGGAAGGACGGGGAGGGAAAAGGTGTGAGGTGAGTGTGAACACTCCTGATGTGCGCCCACCCTCCCTGCCAGGGGCCCCTGGCCCATCTGGGTGCTGGTGATCAGCCTCTCCCCACGCCAGCCCTGCCCCAGGGACTCTGCTGCCTCGGGACAGCAGAGCGCCTTCCCCATTGTCCTGGCTTGGGGTGGGGGGCCCGGTGTCAGGGGAACTGGCCCAGGCTGACAGGCCCTCTCCCCATTCCCCACAGATCCTGCCCAGAAGGAAGTGATGCTCAGCAAGTTCCACCACTTCCAGCACCTGGCCGAGCTGTACCACGGCTACCACGTCATCCACCGATACGTGGTAAGGTGGGCCGGGGCACTGCCTGCCAGGCGGGGGGGCCTGGGCACGTCTCACAGAGCAGCAGACCTCTGGGTGGAGCAGAAACCCACCCACAGGGCGTGTCGGCCCGCGGAGAAGTCTGGTCTCCCTGGGAGACAGGTTGGAACTTTGATTTTCCTTGATTGTTGGCTTGTTTGACGTGCAGCGTGTGGGCTTCAGAATCAGCCAGCCGGAGCTGGAGGGGCCTTCTGGTCACTTGCTTCAGGTTCGGATGACTCAGGCGGACTCTGGCTTCGCCACTCAGAGGGCTGTCTCTCTAAATGACCGGTGGGGGATGTTCCAGGGGCCCCTGTCTTCTAGTCAGTTGAAGGTCCAGCGCTAACCAAAGGCCCAAGGCCTCTCCCTGGCCCTGCCACTGACCATCTGTGTGACCTTGAGCAATTCACTTCCCCTTTCTGACCCTCAGTTTCCTTCTTTATAAAGGAGAGTGTTGGCTTGATCTCCAGAGACCCAAATAGCTCTTAATAGTTACTCCCAAATCCTTTGTTTAAGCTGTTTTAAATCTGCCTCCTGATGGTGGGGTACAGGTGACAGATTGTCCTCAGCTTCCTTGCTTGCTTATCCTCAGTTACTCAGCAGTGTGAGGGTACCCCGTGCTGATAAGTCAGAGGGCAGTAACACTAGACGACCCTTACTGAGTGCTTACTGCATACCAGGCAGTGTGCTGAGGGCTTCGTTGTATCAGCCTTTCAACTATGCTGTGAGGTACATACTGCCATCCCATTTTACAGATGAGAAAACTGAGGTGCTGGACAGAGAGATCACACAGCTAGTAAGTAGGAGAGCCAGGACTTGAACCCAGACAGCAGCCTGACTTGGAGCCTGTGTACTTAGCAGCCCCCGCCCCCACCCCCATCCGCGGAGTTAAAGAGGACGGGCCGCTAGCCTCAGGCACCAGCTCCGCGTGTGACCTTGGGCAGGTCGTTTACTCCCCTCTGTGCTTCAGCTCCCACCTCTGAAAGCCGAGGGTCATAACAGTGCCTACCTGATGGTGAGGATCCAGTGAGTTGACACTTGGGGGCACTTGAAAGGGGGACCCTGGGTGAGCGTCGGCTCTTGCCGCTGCCCCGTGCGGAGGCCTTACGCCAGCCTTCCATCAGCCTAGAAACAAGCAGTTGCATTTTAGTTCCTTCACAGGACGTGCTTAGAGGACTAAAAAGACTTCCTGGAGGAGGTGGCCCCCAAGCCAGGAGGTGGGAGATGAGTAGGACAGGGGCAGGTGACGAGGGGGCGGAGGACGGCCGCTCCTGGCAGAGGCCCCAGCGTGAGTGCAGGCCCAGAGCGGCTGGTGTCTCGGGGTTTGGTGTCCGGCCGGGCAAAGCAGCTCTGGTGTGGAGGTGGTGGTGCCTTTCCCAGGGGAGCCCCCTCTCTCCTCTCCCTGGGACACTTCTGAGCTCCCACACCTCGTGTGGTAAAACCAGAGGCAGGCCTCTCCCTGGCTCTCACCCAGGAGAGGATGCAGGCTCAAGTTTTCTTGGAGCTGACAGGCTGTAGAAATTTAAGTGAGAACTAAGGAGCGAAGGCTGGGCTCTGGACCAGAGAAGTGGCGTAAAGCGAGTCCTCGTGGATCGAGACCAATTAGGGCCCGAGTCCTGGTGGCTCAGCGCTGAGTATGGCCCAGCAGGGCCCTTGAGGAAATGTCAGTTTATTACCACTGAGTGCTCGCTGCCAGGGGAAGCTGGCCTGCTTTCATCTTGTCATCTGGAGCAGCGTGCCAGCGTCCTTCAAAACAGGGATCTCTTAACCTCTTATAGACCCCTCCCGGTGGAGCATCCCCTGTAGGCTGTGTGTGGAGCTTCTGGCGGCCTCTCGGTGCAGAAGACCTGTGCATTCAACTCATGGGTGTTGAGCGCCTGTCTGATGGAAGGGTCTGTGCCGGGCACGGGGGCAGAGGCATGCAGCAGGGACCCCAGTGCCTGGCACGTATGTGGGCATTACCATCAGACTGCTGCTGGACGTCAGAGAGGAGGCCTGCGCTCTCAGGCTACAAAGGGTTAAGTGCCTCCGTTTAAGGAGATGCTTGTATGGAGGTCACGTCTCAAATTGCCTAAAGGTCTCCCCTTTTAGAGCTAATTGACAACAACTTGAGCTCAGGGAGAAGGAATCATTAGCCACCCCAGAGGCAATGAGCTTCAGAGAAACACTTTCAGTGAGTTTGAACCCCTGCCCCATGCAGGTGTCGTGGGCAGACGGTGTCTGGGGCGTCGGTTTTGCCCTTACTACCATGAGGGTGAAGGTGCTTCCCTCGCCGGGCTGGGCTGGGGACCACACAAGTGTGGCCGCAGGCACCCGGCACACGCACGGCAGGTGCTCCCTGGGCAATCGCTCTTCTGTTGAAGTCACTCCGAGTGCCCGGCGTCTGCCTCTCACCCGGCCCAGCAGCGGCTCGGCTGAGAGATTCAGTTCTGTGTGCTTTCCTCACGGCAGGAGGAGCCATTCAGCTTCCACCTTCCCGAGACGCTCTTCAACATCTCCAGGTTCCTGCTGCACAGCCTGACCAAGGACACCCCCCTGGGCATCTCCAAAGTGTATCCTTCGCTCACAGCCCTCTGTCCCGCCCCTCCTGTCTGATGGCCCCAGGAGTTCTTCCAGAGCACTCTGCTGGCAGAGGCTGCCCTCTCTATCCAGCAGCCCTTGGGGACGGACGGAGGGAGAGAGCTCGCCGTGCTGCTGCTAAAGGCGAGGCTCAGCCAGGGAGGCTCAGGCCAACGCCAGGGGAGGGGTAGTTTTCAGGGCTCTTTGGGCCTGGCAGAGGGTCTCTGGCCAACACACTGTGCGGGCCTTCCATAACCCCCAGAGGAGCGTGCGACTGGAACGTAGGAAGCGCCGGGCCTCTGAGCTGGGGGCCTGGGGGCGGGCAGAGCTTTGTTCAGCCCAGGTGGATGAGCACCTGCTGCGTCCCCAGCGCACAGCCGGTAGCAGGTGACAAGCTACCGTCAGTCAGGGGAGACGACGAGTGTCAGGGCCTTGTTCATTGGGACGGCTGCAGTGTGCAAGGGTGAAGGCTGGGGTCAAAGTCAGGGAAGGCTGCCTGGAGGAGGCGACATCTGTCCTGTAGGCCGAGGTAACCAGGGGAGGCCTGAGTAGATGTTCCAGGGGAACACCCAGTGCACAGAAGGGGCTGGAGGGAATTGAGGTGAGGGAAGGGAGGAGCTGAAGCCCCCTGCCTGGGAGCCGGGCTCAGGGGGCAGCAGCCTCACGGCCTGCCCAGGAGCCGGCCTGTCCTCCTCTGGCTGCTGGTGAGGGCCACGGAGGAGCCTGAGGGCGTGTGGTGCCAGAGACTACGAGGAAATAATCCCCAATCCTGAAGGTCCTGAACGGGACAGAAGTCACAAGAAGCCCCTGTCCCCTTCTGAAGGAGGGGACGTCACTATCTCTCAGCCTCTGCTAAGCCTCTGCCCTGCCTTCCCGTGAATCACAGACCCTCCAAGGGAAGGGCTCAGAGCTGCCAGTTGGTGAGAACCAGCCTCTCTGAAGGGGTCAGGCCCATCCTTTACATTTTGGGGGAAGCTGCCCCCATCATGGGGCCTCGGACCCTGCACACAGCCCCTGCAGCAAGTTCTGTCCAGGTCGGCAGAGTCTGACTGAACCCTGCCCTGAGCTTCACCCTCACGTCCACTGGGGACGTGGAAACAGCTCTTGACATGGCCCCTGACTCCGGGGAGGACAGGGGAGACGCAGGCAAGGAAACTCGTCTCCATATGATGACTGTGGAAGGGGCCGCGGGGTTGGGGTGGGCAGTAGGCAGCAGGAACGTCGGGGAAGGATGGCTTGGAGGAGGGACATGGGCCTCGCTTAGCTGAGGCTTGGCAGGGGGCAGTGGGGAAGGGCATTCAGGGTCAGGGTGAGGGGAGGAAGGGCAGACCGGGCCTGGGCACAGCCAGCATTTGAGGTGACCTGAGGTGGAGCACGAAAGCCCATCAGCCCCAGACTAGGAGCTCAGAGAAGGGCCCCAGAGCCGGGGAGGTGAGCCTGGAGCTTGCCGTGGCCTCGGTGAAGCACAGGCAGAAGAGTTCTGCACTGGGGATCAGGCTCCTCCTGGTGGGGCTGGAGCGGGTGGCACTAGGTGCCAGGCAATCTAGGGGCTAGCTGGCAGGCTGGCTGAGGCAGGGAGAACCGTTTTGGCCCAGCCAGGGTCCAAGATGAGCCATCAGCAGGCCCAGAAAACCTAAGCAAGGTTAAAATATTAATGCAGACGACGCTGTCTGTATCTCTGGAAAAATCTCTGGGTCTTGATATCCGAGAAATTCACTTACCTCCCACAGATGAGCAAAGCAGTCCTCAGGCTCCTTCCCATGCCCTCCTGGCACGCGCACAAGCTGCATTCCAGCTCGGGGCTCGCTCCAGAGGTGGGCAGTGCTAGCACTCGGGCCTGCTGTGGCCTCTGTCGTCCTTAACCTCGTCATCGGCAGGAACACACTCTTCACCCTGGCCAAACAGAGCAAGGCCCTGGGCGCCTACAAGCTGGCCCGGCACGCCTACGACAAGCTGCAGGGCCTGCAGATCCCCGCCCGTTTCCAGAAGTCCATCGAACTGGGCAGCCTGACTATCCGCTCCAAGCCCTTCCATGACAGTGAGGTGAGGGCCCTGGCCCCTCGGGCAGGAGGCCTGTCCTGACACCTCTGTGCCCGGCCTGCGTTCAACTGAAAGATGGCTGCTATGCTCCTGGGGCTCAGCACCCCCTCCCCTGTCTGAGCCCTGTTGTGCCAGCTCTTTCTGCCCTTCCCTGTCTGCCTCCTCTGTTTATCACAGCCCCCGGACCCCCACAGCCCTGCCCACTTGCTTCCCAGCCGTCCTGGGGCTCCAGGTCTGCTCTGCCCAGGCCCAGGGCCCAGTGTCTCTGCCTGGGCCTCATCCTAGGAGCCCCTGGTCTAGTCCCCGCTTCTGGAGGCAGGTTATCACTCACCTTCAGATCCACGCCGAGTGTCTGCAGCTCCGTCTGTGCCCCAGCCTGTCTTCCCCCAGCCCAACCAGCCACCGTCTCCTCCACAGTCGCCTCCTTCAAGCTCAGAGCAGAGACTTGGCATCGGACAGATCTAAGTTCAGATCCCAGCTGCCCCATTTCCCAGTTGTGTCTCAGTCTTCCTGAGCCTCAGTCTCCACGTCTGTCACACGGGGATGTGTGCAACAGCGTTCCTGCAGGAGGCTGTGAGGAGGAATGAGGCTGAAGTGGGTCACGTGCTTGGCACAACCCGTGGAGCACAGTGGCTGGCTGGGCAGTGGTGGCTGTGGCCAGTGTCATCCCTGCCGGAAGAGCCGCAACTGCTGAGCCCCGCCTGGGAAGGGGGTGTCCCGGGCAGCAGGCCCCAGGAGCCGGGCCTCTGCAGTCTCTGTGGGCCCTTACTTACCCTGCTTCATCCCTGTGCAGAGCCCCTGCCCCACCCACCCAGGTGGCCTCTCCTCTCGGCCACCAGGCCCCAGGAGGCTGGAGCCAGAGCCCAGGCAAGGAGCCGGGGCTGCGCCTGCACCCCCGCAGGGCCCTCAGCGGCCGCGCTCTGTTCTGCAGGAGCTGGTGCCCTTGTGCTACCGCTGCTCCACCAACAACCCGCTGCTCAACACCCTGGGCAACGTCTGCATCAACTGCCGCCAGCCCTTCGTCTTCTCCGCCTCTTCCTACGGTGAGCGCGGCGGGCAGGCGGGGCGGCTGGCCTGCGGACGGCGCGGCCTGTGTCCTCATTTGGACAAAGTGGGGACAGTGAGACCCCCACCCCTACCCCCCTGACACATAGGGTCACTCAGGGTTCCCAGAGGCAGGGCCAGTGCTGCCCAGACCCCTCAGAGCCCAGAGTGCTGCTCTGTCTGACGAAATTCCCTGGGCAGAGGGGCCCTTGATCCGGGCTGCTGACGTGGCTCTCAAGGCCCAGCTCCTTCCACATGGATGGGGATTAGAGGCCCCTTTCCAGGAGCCAGGAAGAGGCCTCTCTTCCCCTGCAGAGGAGCCCCTTGCCCACATACGCCTGCTTCCCCATGCCACCCTGCCAGCTTTCAGCGAGACCTGTACTGGGCGGGAAGGAGCTCTGGGACCCCCCTCCTTGCCCCCCAGCGCTGCCTCTGACAGCCTCCCAGCCCCTCCCTTGCCTGTGTCTGCAGAGGTGCTGCACCTGGTTGAATTCTACCTGGAGGAGGGGATCACAGACGAAGAAGCCGTCTCCCTCATTGACCTGGAGGCGCCAAGACTCAAGCGGGAGAACAAGTGGCAAGAGATCACGAGCAACAGTATCCTGGGTGCTGGCCGGACCCGTGTGTGTGTCCACTGGGCACCGGCCTGGAGGCAGGGGGGCCTTGGGGGCCCGCTGGGCCAGGCGAGGTGAGGGCGGGCCACTCTGCGCACTGGAGAGGCTCCCACGGCAGCAGGCTTGGGGCCAGAGCCAGGCGGGGCGCCGGCCCAGGGTGCAGAGCTGCCACAGGGGCAGGGAGGACAGGAGGTAGGAACTGCGTCCATGCGCCCGCGCCCGCCCATGAGGCTGGGGTGTGGCTGCTGTGGGGCACGGCCCACGCTGACTTGGCACCTGCAGCCTCCCTTCCCCAGGGGACGGGGGTCTGGCTGAGGGGGCGGCTCCCTGGGCACCTCCAGTCCCGACTGGCTGGGCCCGGGGT
>NW_011495042.1:4699409-4703337 GCF_000754665.1 Bison bison bison | reverse complement strand
GGGCCCCTCCAGGCCCGACTGGCTGCCCCCGGGATCCCCAGGGGCGCCCACCCTGCTCTGCGAGGAGGGTCTGTGAGGCTGCCCAGCAGCTGTGGGGAGACCCTCCAGGAACCGCCAGCCGTGCTAGGGGCTGTGGCTTCCCGCCCGGCCTGTCGTACCTGCTCCGGCCCCGCAGCCCGCAGCCCTTGGCTCCCACCCTCTCAGCGGCCTTCGTGGGCCGGGTCCTGGGGGGCCACGGTGGAAGCCTTCAGAGCCCCTTGCCGCCTCCCCCCTGCATGCTGGGCTCCGTGTGAGCAGGCCTCTCCTCCGTGGGGAAAGTTGCTTGCGCGCCTTGCTGTGCTTCCCTGAGCCATTGGGAGGGTCCCACACAGGCCCAAAGGGAGCCCCCCACCCTGTGAGCCTCAACGTGTCGGGTGGAGGGGGGCTCTCCCTCGGCCTCAGGCCCCGTCCTTGACCAGTGCCCCCAGATGCCCAGACCCTGAGGCTGGATGAGAGCATGGACTCCGTGGGGGACGACGACCCCTTCACGGCCAAGCTGAGCTTCGAGGTGCGGGCATCCCTGAGTGACGGGCTGCTGAGACCCCCCCCCCACCCCCTGGCTCAGGTCCCTTTCCTCTGCACACTCCTCCCTGGGGCCCCCGGGGGAGGGAGGTGGGCTCCTGGTCACAGAGATGGCCAGCTGGGTTCTCCTGAGGGACTGAACCGGCAGAGGAGGGCTCGGGGGTCCTCTGTGGGGTCGCGAGTCCCCCCGCCGGCTGAGCAAGGTCCCATCCGCTCTCCCCACCCGGCCTGCAGCAAGGCGGCTCGGAGTTCGTGCCCGTGGTGGTGAGCCGCTCCGTGCTGCGCTCCATGAGCCGGCGGGACGTCCTCATCAAGCGCTGGCCGCAGCCCCTGCGGTGGCAGTACTTCCGCTCGCTGCTGCCCGACGCCTCCATCACCATGTGCCCCTCCTGCTTCCAGGTACCGGCCCGCTCACGTGGTCCCCGGGTCCTTCCCTCCAGCTGCTGCTGCGCTTCCCGGATGGTCCCCTTAGGGAGGCCAGGCATCGGGGGAGCACACGTGTCCCTCAGCGGCCAAGGCCAGGGCCCCTGGGCTGGAGGAGAGGCTTGGCTGTCCTTAGTCGCCTCCGCAGCCTCCCGTGCATCCCTGGACCATCTGCTGGGGATTTGCCCCCTGACCTTGTGCTCCTTGTACCTGCCCTTCATCCAGGAGGGCCGGCCAGTGGGATGCACCTTTGAACTGCATTTCGGGTAGAAGGGGCCTCAGACCTTCCCCAGCTCCCTGCTGGTCCTCAGACAGGGGTAGCCGGGACTTGGTGCTTCTGGCCCCGACTCACTGCCAAGCCGCCTGCCCTTAGCAGGGCAGTGGTCCCTGCCCAGCTCGGGGCTGCCGAGCACCCAGGGTTGCGGAGTCACGGCCGTCTCTCCCCAGATGTTCCACTCGGAGGACTACGAGCTGCTGCTGCTTCAGCACACCTGCTGCCCCTACTGCCGGCGGCGCATGGATGACCCCAGCCCCTGACCGGCCCCCTGAGGACCACTGCCCCACCCGGCCGCTGCCCGTCCACGGGGCCATCGAAGGAAGAGTTAAACTGTCAGACTGTGTCTTCTGCCCCACCAAGTGTGTATCTCAGGGAGGGGCCTTGTGTAACCACGAAACTCCTATTTATGGCATTTCGTGTCTTGTGAATAGCACCAGGAGATGGAGGAGAGAATGAACATATATTTTCTAAGAGAGAGAGAGAAAAAAAAATCTGTTCCTTTCAGAACGGCTCCCGAGTTGTTTGCGGCAGTCTGCCGGAGAACACGGATCTGTCAGACCATTCACATGTACACTTTGCGAACAGATTGCTTCAATAATTACAAATAAAAGGGCTACTTATTTTCATCAGTGTCTGCATTTTAGCAAATCTTCATATTGTCTGCAACTTAATTTCCTTATGCAAAAGTGCACCTGTTTTTTTTCTAATTTGATCCGAGAGGAACATTACATTTGTGTGCTCTTAAAATTTAATCTAATTGAAATGGCAATATGGGAATGGTAGGGGAACAGGTTTTGTTTTTTTTTAAATATATTTATTTATTTATTTATTTTGGTGGAACGGGGCTTCATCTCAAGGAGAAGATAAGATTCCTGGCTCTAAAGAAGGTGGCTAACAGGGCTGCTCCCGGGGCCTGCGGAGTCCACCCTCTACTTCCCAACTGGGACCAGGCCCCCCATCCTCCCCAGCTGCCCCCGGGTCCTCCACGTGGCCTGAGCTTGCCCCTTCCTGCAGCACCTGGAGCAGGTGGGTTCCGCTTGAGGTTCCAGGAAAGGCCGGTCCCCTGAGCATCAGCAAGCGTCCGATTTGGCAACTTGAGGGCAGATGGGAAGCTGAGGAGGTGAGCTGACATTTATTGGGGACCTTTTTCTGTGCCAACCGTGCTTCATATGCTGGCTCAGTTCTCACTCAGCTCTGTGAAAGAGGGCGGGTGACTTCCCATTCTGCAGCCCCAGGGGCAGGCGGAGGTGCTGAGGTCTGTCCTTCCTTCCCCGAGGCCGCTCCCTTCACCCTCCTCCCTGCTCCCTGCCAAGAAGGCAGCGAGCAGTCCAGGGCTTTATGCAAAGTCTTGATGGCAGGAGGAAGGGGACTGGGCCGCCAGGGAGCGTGTGGAAAACCACCCTGGTGATTAGATACTGATCCTTTGCAGGGTGTCCGTGAAGTGGGCCGAGCAGGGCAAAGGTCCCCTCCAAAGGGAGGGATGAAGACACTGAGGATGGGGGAGTGGATGCAGAGGGGCCCCCCAGGGGTGAGTCCAGGGCTGGACCCCGGCCCCCCCATCCCCCCTACCGCCTTCTGCAGCTCTCTCAGGAGGAAAAGAAAGAAATGGAGCCAGACAGTTGTGCCAACAGAACTCCTCCGTTGAGCGTCTTAATTACTTATGATCATGCATGCTCTCTCGCGTGCTAAACATTTATTAATGTGTTAGGATTTCCATTAGCACGTTGCTTGAGCTGAAATCACTCGCATGTGGCTGGGAAAGAGAGGAGAGGGAGCAAACAGCCCCCCCCCCACACATCTAACAGGCGTCAATCACAGCGACAGATCAGATGGCTCATGGCTAGAGGCGGGGGAGGGGGCCCAGCCTGAGACTCCAGCGTGCATCCTCATGGCCTTGCTGTGCCCGGTTCTGCCACCCCAGAGGAGCTGAGCTCCAGAGGCCTGAGTTCAAACCTGTTAAGTCTGGCCCCGAGTGAGGATTTTCCATGCATTTGTCTTCTATAACCCTCAGGCATCTTCAAGGATGCCCACTGAACACATGCTGAGACTGAGGCTCGGGAACATTCTCTTTTCTTCCGTTCATGAAATATTTATGGAGCCAAGACAGGGTCACAGGCAGGCACAGCCTTTGCGTGTGAGCGCCGCGTCATGCTCCCCTTCTGTCCTTCCTGGGCAGGGCCGTGGCCAGGTCCAGCCCTCTCTCCACCGTTGCTGGCCCATCTGTACAAGAGACCCCTCCAGCTCTGACACTGAGGTTCCAGCCTTGGTCTGTGTTGGTGACCATGCCCCCCTCGCATGCCACGGTGAGGAAGGCGAGGAAGGAAAGTCCTCGGCCACAGGCATCCTGAGACGCCCCATCTCCCCATGAGGACACAGGGCCCTGACAGGAGCGGTGGCCGCAGGCTGGGCTGCTGCAACTGCGTCCCGACCTCCTGTCTCTGGGTCCTCAGCACTGTTGCTCGTTTCTGGAAGGAGGAGGTGAGGAAGAGGGGACTGGACGGCCAGAAAGAGCCCCTGGGCCAGACCTTAGGTGGCCCCAGCTCGAGCCTGGCCTCAGCCAGCCAGACCACGTCCGCATCCACCTCCAGGCAGCCTGCCGAAGCCAGGGGCCCCTGCAGCTCCCGGACAGGTGGGCAGGCGCCAGATGGCCTTCCGCATCGGACAGCC
>NW_011495042.1:4698537-4699000 GCF_000754665.1 Bison bison bison | reverse complement strand
GTGGGGACAGCAGAGCTCAAGTGGAAGGCTGGACGCCCCGCCTCTACCCGGCTCTGCCGAGGAAGCTGGTTTCCCCAGTGGTCAGAGGCACGAAGGCCTCCCCGTGGGGCTGGGAGGAGCTGTCCCTCCCCTGGACACTTGTTCATCGAGCACCTACTCTGGGATGGGCAGGCACTTGGGGGACAAGTCAGATGCGGCTGGCAGTGTTGGGTACTGAGTGGGAAATGCTCATTTAGAGCTGGAGGGGCCCTCCACGGCTGTGAACTGAACTAGGTTCTGAGGAGGGTTCCCAGGTGGTACTAGTGGTAAAGCACCTGCCTGCCAGTGCAGGGGGTGAAAGAGATGCATGTTCGATCCCTGGGTCGGGAAGATCTGCTGGAGGAGGCCCTGGGCACCCACTCCAGTGTTCTTGCCTGGAGAATGCCATAGACAGAGGAGCCTGGCGGGCTACCGTCCGTCAGTG
>NW_011495042.1:4697828-4698437 GCF_000754665.1 Bison bison bison | reverse complement strand
AGGGGCCTTGGTCCAGCTGTCTCCTCCCTCCTGGCCCCGATGTTTCTGAGGCGGGAGCGTTTTCCCACCTCTCCGAGTTATCCGTTTTCCCCGTGGCTGCTGCCCCTGAAGACTGGGAGCTCCTTGAGGGGAGACAAGGAGGATAGACAGGGAGTGGCCTAGGATTCACCTCCATGTCCCCAGCCCCCAGCCTTGGCCAGATGCTGGGGAGGGGGAGGCGGGAGGAGAGGCAGACGGAAAGCGGAGAGCCGGTCTCTCCTCCCCTCTTCTCCCCTGAGTTGGCAGCTCAGTCTCAGGCCTCGCTGGGCTGTGGTGACGCAGGTGACGGGGCTCAGCAGTGAGGGGAGCTGGGGGGTGGTGTGGAGAGGAGGCTGCTGACCAAGCAGCACCTCCACGCAGAGGCTTAAGAGCTATTTGCGCACCGCTGCCTGCTAAGCTCTAATCCTTCGCCACACCTGGCCTCCAAGCAGAGACCAACCAACACCCCCCTCAACCAGCCCCGCTGCTCACCGCCCCTCACAGAGAGGGGGAGGCTCAGGTCACCCACACCGCGCTTGGCCCTCCGTGCGCTCGCAGCTTCCCTCCGGCCGGCCCGGCAGTGGGGACAGC
>NW_011495042.1:4695320-4697728 GCF_000754665.1 Bison bison bison | reverse complement strand
CTCACGTCCGTCAGTGATGCCATCCAGCCATCTCATCCTCTGTCGTCCCCTTTCTCCTTCTGCCCCCAGAGTCGGACACGACTGAAGGGACTTAGCTCACGCACACGCGCGCAGAAGCGGGTGATACTGTCAGCAAGGCTCACTGGTCCCGGCAGGAAACAGGCTCAGGGAAGGGAGGCCTGGGCTGGCCCCAGCCTCGTGGCCAATAGCCGCGGTCCCATGTGGGAGGGCGAGGGGACCTGCTCCTCGGGTCTGTAGGTCTGTGAGCTGGGCCCATGCGGGACAGCAGGCAGCTTTGCCCTGTAGGTAGGACTGGATCCTGGAGCTTCTTAGTCCCAGCGAACTGAGGGGGGCGGTGGGCCTTTCCAGACTCTCTAGGCGACTGAGCCCAGTGCCGCCCCCGCCACTGCTGCCCAGGCCTGAACAGCTGAGTGGGGCCCTTGCCAGCACCCCGGCACAGCACAGCCCGCCTTCGTCACTGGCACCCCGGTGTGGATGATGGACGGTCTTCCTGAGAGCTCCTTTGGGGCAGGAGCAGCCAGGCAGGCGTGCTGGGTGGCCTGGGTGACCCCCTGCGGACTGGGGCCTTGGTCTCCCCACCTGCAAAGGAGGGTCAGAGTAGGTGACTTCTAAGGACCTTCCTGTCGTTCTGTGAGCCCATTCCTCCAAACAAAAGAGCATTCTTTGTTTTTAATTGTCTATCATTAAATTGTCTAGCGTTACAGAGCAGATGTCCATCATGTCAGGGATGACCTTTAATCCCCCATTTCCCCACCCTGAAAGAGTGGATTATTAGACTCTTTTACGGAGGGTGGAAAGTTATGACCAACCTAGATAGCATATTTAGAACAGTTAGAACTGGACATGGAGCAACAGACTGGTTCCAAATAGGAAAAGGAGTACGTCAAGGCTGTATATTGTCACCCTGCTTATTTAACTGCTATGCAGAGTACATCATGAGAAACGCTGGGCTGAAAGAAGCACAAGCTGGAATCAAGATTGCTGGGAGAAATATCAATAACCTCAGATATGCAGATGACACCACCCTTATGGCAGAAAGTGAAGAGGAACTCAAAAGCCTCTGATGAATGTGAAGGAGGAGAGTGAAAAAGTTGGCTTAAAGCTCAACATTCAGAAAACGAAGATCATGGCATCTGGTCCCATCACTTCATGGCAAATAGATGGGGAAACAGTGGAAACAGTGTCAGACTTTATTTTGGGGGGCTCCAAAATCACTGCAGATGGTGATTTTAGCCATGAAATTAAAAGACGCTTACTCCTTGGAAGGAAAGTTATGACCAACCTAGATAGCATATTGAAAAGCAGAGACATTACTTTGCCAACAAAGGTCCGTCTAGTCAAGGCTATGGTTTTCCCAGTGGTCATAGATGGATGTGAGAGTTGGACGGTGAAGAAAGCTAAGTGTCGAAGAATTGATGTTTTTGAACTGTGGTGTTGGAGAAGACTCTTGAGAGTCCCTTGGACTGCAAGAAGATCCAACCAGTCCATCCTAAAGGAGATAAGTCCTGGGTGTCCATTGGAAGGACTGATGCTGAAGCTGAAACTCTAGTACTTTGGCTACTTCATGCAAAGAGTTGACTCATTGGAAAAGACCCTGATGCTGGGAGGGATTGGGGGCAGGAGGAGAAAGGGGACGACAGAGGATGAGATGGCTGGATGGCATCACTGACTTGATGGACATGAGTTTGGGTGGACTCCAGGAGTTGGTGATGGACAGGGAGGCCTGGCGTGCTACGGTTCATGGGGTCGCAAGGAGTTGGACTCGATTGAGCGACTGAACTGAACTGAACAGAGGGTGGACCTGAGTCTTAGAGAAAGGCAGCACTTCCTGTGATGACATAGATCCATCCTCTCAGTCCACAGACAGTTCTTGGGCACCTTTCATGTGCCAGGCCCAGGGTACCAAACAGAAATCCCAGCTCATTCAAGTAGGGCAGGGGTCCCCAACCTCCAGGCTGTGGACCTACGGTACCTGCTGGGAGATCAGCGGCAGCACTAAATTAGAAACAAAGTGCACAATAAATGTGATGCACTTGAATCATCCCCAAACCATCGCCCCCAACCCCTGGTCCGTGGAAGAATTGTCTTCCATGAAGTTGGTCCTGGTGCCAAAAAGGTTGGGGACCGCAGCAGTAAGGGAAATGATTGACGTGCACCTGCTGTGTGTTGAGCTGGGCTCTGGGGCCCTGTGATGAGCAAGACAGACTCCAGCCCACCCCTGGGGGCTTGAGTTACAGCCTAGGAGACCCGTGAACAGAATAGGAATTAAAAGCTTCCACGTTGTCAGAAGCGTTAGGGAGTAACAAGCAAGGCCATGAGTTTGAGGGTCGGGGGGACAGCCTGGCCAGGGCAGGGCTGCGTGCTCTGGTCTTGACCCAGGGAGTCCT
>NW_011495042.1:4692381-4694710 GCF_000754665.1 Bison bison bison | reverse complement strand
AGTCCCTGTGGTCGTTTGTTTCATGGTTTGTGGGGGCCCCTCCCCGCCCCCCCAGAAGAAGGACACGTCCTACAGGCAGGGGCTTGGTCCTTCTTGTCCACTGTGTCCCCCAGAACTGAGCGTCTTGTGTAGAACACAGTCGGTGCCAGATAAAACTCACAGCTGGACTGTGGTCATTGAGGACCCCGAAGGCCAGGCTGCCCGCGACCCCACTTCACTCCTAGGAGGGATCCTCACGATCCTATTGTAGATGGGGGCCCTTGTTCGCACCCTGAGCTCGTGCTGCTGTTCTGGGATACGCCATCACGGCTTGCCGATCGCACGGCACCCAAGGCCCACGGCCCTAGCCCAGCCTGACCCCAGTCCTGGGCCTCGGCCCGTGTACTGTTCCCAGGGCCCACCTCCCCTCCATATGGGAGTGCCCGGGACCACACCTCCTTGCTCACCGCAGGGATCTGGTGCCCGGCACAGGCTTGGCCCCGTTCACCTCCTGGAGGCGAGGCCTTGCTTCAGGAGCCCTAAGAGCTTCTGTCCCCTCCCCACTTTGGTCCCCTCTGCCCTGGTCCCTTCCTCCACCATCGCTCCCTTCAGCTCATCCTTGAGGGCTTTTGAGCCACCTTCCTCTCCCCAAGATCTGCCCAAGTTCCCCTGGATAAAGCCCCTGGCACTAAGCCCCACCCCAGCTGACCCCAGCCCACGAGGGCCGACATCCCAGACGGGCCTCGGGCCTTCACCGGGCCTCTGTCTTCAGTCTATGCTGACTTCCCCACTTGGCAACCTGGCAAAGTGCCCTCCTCCCTCAACGCATTGTCCCCCTGGACGTCTCTGCAGATAGGTGGCCTCCCCTCCCTGGGTCCAGAGCGGGTCTTCCCACACAGAAGTCCTCCTCAGCCCATAAGCTCCTCCTTCCTGGAGCCTCGGGTGCCCCAGTGGCCTGCACATAAATGTCCGTTTGAACGAGTGAGTGAGTGAACTCCAGTTCAAGGGAACAAATGCTTTTTGAGCTCCTGGGCAACGTGGGGCTTGTGTCCGGTCCCCGGAGCGCCCCGCTGCGCTTGTGAAGCTCACGACCTGGCCGGTGGGCACTGTCAGTGTGTGGTGACTGGATAAGCCCAGAGGTGACCCAGGTGGGGAAGGGACGGCTCAGGGGCTGAGTGAGGGGATGACCGAAGGACCAGCGCTCTGCCCTCCGGGAGCTCGTGGGCCAGGTGGGAGGAAGGTGAAGTTTGCTTGCCCTGAGCCAGAGGGAAGTGGGCCTGGAACTAGGGGTCCCGATGCCAGGCCAGGGCCATCAGCTGAGATGCCAGAGGGGGACAGGGGAGTTGGAGGCAGGCCTCTGCTCTTTCCCAGGGTCCCCAGCACGCCCCGCCTTCTCCCCGACCACAGCCTTCTACCTGGAGTCACCTTGGCCCCACCTGGAAGCCAATTAAGCCCCTCGTTGCAGCAGTGAGGATTAATATGATTAATAACGCCCCCAATCTCCGAGGTGCTGATTCAGCCGGGAGCTTAGGGAGGGGAGGTCACTTCATAAGGGCCTGGGGGGGGAGTGGGAGCCCCGAGTCGTCCAGCCGGAGCCCCGTGTGGCTGAGCTCCGGCCTCAGAAGCATCCCCGGGTTCGCGCCGCCGGCGGGCAGCCGCAAGGGCCGCAGCCATGAACGGGACCGAGGGCCCAAACTTCTACGTGCCTTTCTCCAACAAGACGGGCGTGGTGCGCAGCCCCTTCGAGGCCCCGCAGTACTACCTGGCGGAGCCATGGCAGTTCTCCATGCTGGCCGCCTACATGTTCCTGCTGATCGTGCTTGGCTTCCCCATCAACTTCCTCACGCTGTACGTCACAGTCCAGCACAAGAAGCTGCGCACACCCCTCAACTACATCCTGCTCAACCTGGCCGTGGCCGACCTCTTCATGGTCTTCGGGGGCTTCACCACCACCCTCTACACCTCTCTGCACGGATACTTCGTCTTTGGGCCCACGGGCTGCAACCTGGAGGGCTTCTTTGCCACCCTGGGCGGTATGAGCTGGGTGCGGTGGGCTGGGCGAGGGGTGTGTGTGTTCAGGAGCCAGGAGCTTGGGTGTGGTGGGGGGTGGGTGTGTGGGGACAGCCCCAGCCTTGCGGATGGTGGACAAGAGCCTGTGAACCAAAGCCGTCCCTTACTCAGTCAAGCTCGGCTGGCGTTGGTGGAGGGCGGGCGCCGAGCACGTGATCTCACTGGCACTGGGGTCGTTGTCTCACCCTCCAGCCAGGAGACAGATGAGAGGAGTCCGGGGCCTCGCTGGGGTCGCAGGCGATCTCTGGCAAGGCCGAGTTGCAAGTCCACGTCTCTGCGG
>NW_011495042.1:4680347-4692281 GCF_000754665.1 Bison bison bison | reverse complement strand
CCCTCAGGCCACGGTTCTGCTCCCCTTGGGGCAGCAGGGCCGGGCGAGACCCACGCCGGGTCCCGGGACAGAGAGCTGCACGACACCGGTGCTTGTGCTCAGGGCCCCAGCCTGGGGCGGGATGAGAGTCCTCAGTCCTCCAGCACCAGCCTCTGCCTGCACTGGGTGCAGGGCGTGGTCCCTCCCCGGCTTCTCTCTGACTCCATCCCAGCCGCCTCCAGGCCCTCTGCTCTGCTTGAAGGCTTTCCGCCTTGAGGAGTCCATTCACAGGGAGACAGTACGCCCGGTGATCTGCGTAGCTGCGAGCCATGCTTTTAAAATATTTTCACTGAAAGACGGGTGAATAGATCCCATTTCGCCGATGAGAAAACTGCAGCGTGCAGAGGGGAAGAGTTGACTCAGGAACGTGGCAGGCCAGTGCCCAGAGCCTGGGGCTCCTGGCTCAGACCAAGGAGCATCCCCCAGGGGGCATACGGCCTCTTGGGCAAGCAGGAGACGCAGGAGGTTGTTGTCACCAAGGCTGGGGGGCAGAGAGAGCCTGGCACCAGCCACAGCATGCTCTGTCTCCTGTCTCCCACGTGCATCCAGGCCCTGCCTCAGCCCTGTTCCCGGGGCACTGGCCATTGCTGGGTGACTGCGATCCACTAGTCTCAGGCCAGAAGGGTGCCACCCACAGGTGGGCACGCCTCTGAGACAACCGTGGGCCTGGAGTACCCATTAGCATTCCCTTTCACTCTCCGAAATGCCCCAGTTGGTAAACCCCACAGCCACCTCCCTCCTGAGTTTCTGGGGGTGATGTGCAGAGCAGATGTCTGAACCCCATCATTATTATTTCTCCTCCTCCCTCTGAGCAAAACAGTCTCCGGCTCCCTGGCTCCCGGGAAAGGGTCACCCATGCCCAGGGTGTTACATGTCCCTGGAGGCGAGAGGCCCGCTGCCCAGGAGGAAAGGGAGGCCTCCCCCTCCGGCTCCTGCTGCCTCTGCCGTCCCATGACCAGAACTCTGCCGTCCCCTGTGACCAGAACTCTGCCAATGGCCCCATGAAGGACACACTGTTCTGTGAAAACTCCCCGCCGGGCTCCCAGTTCTCAGCCGTGACCCCACGAGACGATTGCTGTGTTCCCCGTGAACCTGGAGCTCTGGATGCACTAACCTTCCTGGGAGTTCCTCCACGTGGCGTATCGGCCTGTCTGTCCCGCCACCTCCCCTTGTCCGTGTCCAGACCTTCTGCTTCTTAAGTCTGCACTCCAGGACTGCTCCCCGGGTGCCTTCCTGGTCGGCCCCCCTCCCCATCCCTGGGAGGAGCACACCCCCTCCTTAGAAAGACAGGTCCAGCCAGGCGGTGGGTTGGCTGACAGCGGCTGCCTTGCAGGTGAAATTGCACTGTGGTCCTTGGTGGTCCTGGCCATCGAGCGGTACGTGGTGGTGTGCAAGCCCATGAGCAACTTCCGCTTCGGGGAGAACCACGCCATCATGGGCGTCGCCTTCACCTGGGTCATGGCTCTGGCCTGCGCCGCGCCCCCCCTCGTCGGCTGGTCCAGGTAACGGCCCTCACCAGGAGGGGAGGAGGGTCTCCGGGGTGCTTCCTAGGGTCCTCCGGCCGGGGCGGGGGTGGTGCTGCCTGGTTTCAGGCCCCCTGAGCCGGCAGCTGTCATAGGGTTGAGGTTTAGGGCAGGGAAGAGAGGGTCAGCCCCTAACGTCACTACGGGGCTGCTCCCTGTGTCAAGGAGACTCCAAGACACCCCGACCCTTCACCTTGGCTGTGCCCCTAATCCCCAACTAAGCCAGGCCAGATTCCAATCCTCTTTGGTCCAGTGCCCTGGGAGCGGCTCCTCTGACCTCAGGCCTCTGCCCCGGCAGAGGCAGAGCCTCCCTCATGCAGGTGTGGGCGTGTGGCCCTGGGAACCAGTCCTGGCAAGACTCTCGGCTGATATCCCCCAACGGGCTGAGATGAGATGGCGGTGGGGTGGAACGTGGTTTGGGAAATTGGCCTCTTTGGGTTCCCAGAGGCTTCGTGCCCTTCTGCTTCCAGGAAACTGCCATCTCTCTCCCCTTTCCTCCTCTCTCAGTCTTCCTGGGGCCAGTGTTTTCCCTCCTGAGCAATTTAGCAAGGGGCAAAAAACCCCGCCCCTCCTTCCCTATCTTCTCCAGTCTGGCCTAGTTATATCCTCATAGACGCAGCTAATGAACATTGGGTTTCCTGAGGTCAGTTCAGTGTCACCGTCCTCTGAAATCACACACCCTAACTACACGCCCCAGGGCCTCTTGTTTCCAGAAACTGTGCAAAAATCCCTTAATTACTCTGAGTGGCCTAGAAAGACCTGGGTGCCTCCAATACAGATCATTGGGAGCTTTTCCCTTCCCCCCACCTACCTCATGGTCCAAGGCCTGGCCTCCGGCCACTTGGGAGTGGCAGGCTGGGTGAAGAAGCGGCAGGCTGGGTGAAGAAGCGCCAGGCAGGGAAGCAGGGGTGCAGACTAGGGGCGCTGGGAGTGAGAGACGGGGAGAGACCAGGGTCCCAGGGTAACACGGCACTGAGCAAGGCAACAACACTGTTTCCACACACCTGAATCCCTTATCTCAGTAGATGTGAGCCTCACAGCCAAGGAAAGGTTTATTATCCCCCTTTTACAGAGAGGGGAAGTGAGGCCCAGAGTGAGAGCAGCCCCGCGCAGGTGCTGGCAGGGGGCTCTGGTCAGCTGGGCCTGTTCCCCGGTCCCTCACGTGTGGGTCTCCCTCTGCCCCTCCTGCCCCGGCCCCTCCCCGGTCCTCAGGTACATCCCGGAGGGCATGCAGTGCTCGTGCGGGATTGACTACTACACGCCCCACGAGGAGACCAACAATGAGTCGTTCGTCATCTACATGTTCGTGGTCCACTTCATCATCCCCCTGATTGTCATATTCTTCTGCTACGGGCAGCTGGTGTTCACCGTCAAGGAGGTAGGGTCCTTGGGGGACCAGTGCTGTGGGGCTGGGGACAAGAGGGCTGATGAGGCTGAGTGCGGCCCCCAGCCCAGAGGAGCCTCAAGTCTGGACACCAGGCCCTGTGTCCCCACAGGCGGCTGCCCAGCAGCAGGAGTCGGCCACCACTCAGAAGGCCGAGAAGGAGGTCACCCGCATGGTGATCATCATGGTCATCGCTTTCCTGATCTGCTGGGTGCCCTACGCTGGGGTGGCGTTCTACATCTTCACCCATCAGGGCTCTGACTTTGGCCCCATCTTCATGACCATCCCGGCTTTCTTTGCCAAGACTTCTGCCGTCTACAACCCCGTCATCTACATCATGATGAACAAGCAGGTGCCTGCTGGTGGGGTGGGAAGGGGCCAGGTCCCCCCCGGGCGACAGGTGGAGAAGCCGCAGTTTTAACTGGGCCTCCGTCTTTCCACCTGCAAAATGGGCAGGGGGAGTTGGTTTTTCCCTGGGGTAATCATAAGTCATCTGGGAGAAATGCAGATTCCTGGACAACCCCCAGACCTTCTGATTAGAAGCTCAAGGTGGGCCCAGGAACATGCATTTCTAACAAGCCCTCTGATACTGGCTCAGGAAAGAGAAGTGCCAGTCTGGATGGTTCTGGAGGCTGGCTTTAACGGTCCAGATGGTCAAAGTCCCAGGCCTGGGAACAGGTGCCAGTCTCCACAAACTGGACAGGATGCCAAAAAGTCTCGTTCTGAGCGATGAATGGATGAAGCGGTCCTTTTAACATATAGACCAGTGGTTCCTCTGCAGGTTCTTTGGTCCAGTGGGGAAAACCTGGAGTCAGACAGATTGGGTTCAAATCCCAGCTCTTCTAGGTTTCAGCTGGGTGGCCTTGGGCAAGTCACTTCCCTTTTCTGGGCTTCAGTTTCTTCATCCACGGAAAGGACCAAATCCTGAACTCTTGGGTTCAATGAGACAATTCCCAGACGGCCCTTGGCACACTGAGGGCACCACGGAGCATCACCAGTGACAAGGCCCCTTCGGGTTTGGTCCTAGCACCTCTGGGTGGGGTTGGGGAGGCTTAGTAAGTTCATCCAGGGAGCCATCTGACCGGGGAGCGGAGGCTGGGAGGGCCAGAGGCAGAAGAGGGAGGTGGCACACCGCACTGACGATGCCATTTCCCACCCAGACTCTGCGGGACCCTGACCACCCCTCACCCTTACCCTACCTCTTCCTTCCAGTTCCGGAACTGCATGGTCACCACTCTCTGCTGTGGCAAGAACCCGCTGGGTGATGACGAGGCCTCCACCACCGTCTCCAAGACAGAGACCAGCCAGGTGGCGCCTGCCTAAGCCCCTCCAGGGACTCCGTGGCCAGCTGCAGGAGTCCCTCAGCCCCCACCCCACCCCAGCCTCAGCAGCTCCATCAGGAGCCGCGCCTGTCGGAACCAGCTCTCACAGGCTCCCTGAGTGTAAACACAAAGACCAACCAACCAAATGCAAAAGAATCAACGAGAGAAACAGGAGGCGCCTCACGTGGCAGGGGCTGCCCGATCTGGAGTCCTGATTTCCCGGGGGCCCGCTGTAGCTCCACTCCCCCCAGCTCATCTCTCAGCTACACAAGAGCTCTTGCTCTGGAAAAGTGTCCCAGCTTAGGGATAAGTGAGTAGCACATGACGGGGCATGCCGTAGGTGCTTATTAATAAATGCTAGGTGGAGGAAGGAAGGAATGAATGGAGACGTGAATGGAGAGATGAACGGGTCGGGAGGGCATAGGCATCCTCTTACAACATGTTAGCAGCAGCAGCAGCAGCTCGCCCTTGGCTCATGACCTTGAGCAGCTGTTTTGTCCTTGGGCCTCACTTTCTTCCCCCATACAATGGGAATTCCAAATCTCTCCTCACACGGCTGCTGGGAAGATCAAATGAGATTGTGTGTGTGCGTGCGTGCTCGCGTGTGTGAGCTCTTTGTAAATAGTAAGGAGCTGGACAGACTGTAGTTAACATTATGAATAATATCAAGTAATATAAGTAATTCATCTCCTATGATCATCTCCTCTTGATAGCGACCACTTTGAGATTGGGCAATGCCCTAAGCATCCAGCCTCGTCAGGCTTATAAACATTAGACAGATGGCAAGGTCAGACCAGCGCTGGGTGGTGGGCCACAGGGAAGGACGGTCAAGGAAATGCAGAGTGCAGTCATCAGGCCTGAGAAGAAAACAAAAACCAAAAAAAACAACCTCAGAGGACCAGAGTCTGGGGCCAGTGCAGAGCCCCCATGACGCGGGCCACTCCCTTCCAGTGCAACCCCCAGAGAGACAGGTCTTGCTCTCGGCATCTGAAAAACCACTAGCTCTCCTGCCCAGCACCCAGGCTGCAGTATCTCTGGGCCCGTATGGAGCTTCTAGAAGTTATGTTTACCTGCCCACATTTAACGAAGAGCTGGGTCCCCAACATCACCTTTGTCTCAAAAAGAGCTTAAAAAACAAAAGCGTGGGAAATCCGGCTGGACCCACCTTCCCCCTGGGAAGTTCACAGATCACAGATTTTAGCTCCCTTGCTGGGCAAGCCTTCAGCGGCTCCAGTCCATTCTCCACTCCGGAGAGTCCTTGCTGCTGAGAGGCTGGCTGGGACTCTAGGACATCAGAATCCAGCGGCCTCATAACTGCCCCTCCTCCACTACATAACCAAAGCGGGAAGCTCTACCTCTCCCCAGCTCTGCCTGGAGACGAAGGCAAATTGGGGTATTAAAAGCTCAGCTCCTATCCTTGGTGTTAGTGGTGGTGGTTTTTGTCAGTCTCAAGCTCTTTATCTACAGGACGGATGGAAACGGGGCAGTGTTCATCTGATCCTTGACCCTGGGGTTTCTGGGTTTGAGCAACCATCAGAGCCCCCTGGGAGTGCTTTAGGCTGGTGCTCCCTGGGGAGCAGGCCCAGGAATGGGAAAAGCTCCAACCTCGGAGTCACAGAGATCCAGGTGGCCTGTGAAACTGCAAGCAAATTTTGTCACCTCTTGGAAGCCTCCTTATCTGCAAAAGGGGATCTTAAAACTGACCTTAATGAGATTTCAGGCTTTATGCAGCCAATGTGCTTCCTGGGCTCAGCAGATGATGAGAGGCTTTTTGCATTACTGGAGCTCCGGGCTTGGCCCTACCAGGGACCTCATCTGAAGGGGGAATGGGATGAAGGTGTAGCTCCCAAATGACTATTCTCGTCCAAGGCGGGAAAAGGCAGCAGGAGTCTGAGAAGGGAGATCCTTCATGCCATGGAGGGGCTGGGGCAGGTAATAGCTGGGATCTCTGTCGTTGCCCCTCTCTACTCTGTCTCCCTAGGTGGGTGATGTCAGTCAGGATTTCTTTATCTGCAGGAGGCAGGAAATCATACTCAATAGCACTGAAGCAAAAGGAAGACACGCTTGGCTCCCATAAATGAAAAGCTCAGGGCTTCAGGCATGCATGGGTGCAGGTGCTCAGATGAGGTCACCTGGCTTTTGAGGGGGCTGTACTGGGTCTTCCTTGCTGTGCGCTGGCTTTCTCTACCTGTAGTGAGCGGGGGCCACCCTTCCCTCTGGTGCTAGGGCTCCTCATCACGGTGGCTTTTCTCGTTGCTGAGATCGGGCTCCAGGGCACACGAGCTTCAGTGAGTAGCTGTGGCTTATCCACCCAGCTGCCCTGGAGCCTAGGCCAGAGATGGAACCTCCGTCTCCCATACCGGCAGCGGGGACTCAACCCCTGGGCCACCAGGGAAGTCCGTGTTATCTGGCTTCTAGGTCTCCCTTTGGCTGCACTTTCCTCTGTGCTGCCTTTCATTTCAGTCGCTCAGTCGTGTCCAACTCTTTGCGACCCCATGAACCGCAGCACGCCAGGCCTCCCTGTCCATCACCAACTCCCGGAGTCCACCCAAACTCATGTCCATCAAGTCGGTTATGCCATCCAACCATCTCATCCTCTGTCCTCCCCTTCTTCTCCCGCCTTCAATCTTTCCCAGCATCAGGGACTCTTCCAATGAGTCAGCTCTTCCCATCAAGTGGCCAAAGTAGTGGAGTTTCAGCTTCAACATCAGTTCTTCCAATGAACACCCAGGACTGAGCTCCTATAGGATGGACTGGTTGGATCTTCTTGCAGTCCAAGGGACTCTCAAGAGTCTTCTCCAACACCACAGTTCAAAAGCATCAATTCTTCGGCACTCAGCTTTCTTTATAGTCCAACTCTCATACCCATACATGACTACTGGAAAAACCATAGCCTTGACTAGATGGACCTTTATTGACAAAGTAATGCCTTTATGCCAGGTTAACTGTTCCAAAGATGTAAGCATAGAAATCACCAGTTAATTTCAAGCTCAGCAAACCCTGCAGAAATGGGGCTTCTCTTCATCTGGTAGTGTTTCCAGGTAGGGCTCTTATTGGCCAGGCCTGGGTCACATGATAGCTCCTAAGCCAATCACCAGGCTGGGATGGGCATTCATCCTCTGATTGGCCTGGCCCCCGGTCACCTGATTGCATTTGCCGCGCAAGGTAGCGTTGAAAGTCAAAGTCGCTCAGTCGCATCCAAGTCTTGGTGACCCCATGGACTGACTATACAGTTCATTGACGTCTCCAGGCCAGATTACTGGAGCGGGTAGCCTTTCCCTTCTCCAGTGGATCTTCCCAACCCAGGGATCGAACCCAGGTCTCCCGCACTGCAGGAGCATTCTTTACCAGCTGAGCCACGAGGGAAGCCCGGTAGTGTTAGCCCTACGTTAACCGAATGGTCTGAGGGTGGGGATAGGAAGGAGCTGAAAGGAAACTTCAGGAGGTGGTTACCAGAAGGAGGAGAGCCACAGGCAAGGGGCCGGGAACCAACAGCGATCCAGAAGAGGTGCGCTTCGTGTCTGTGATATCCGGCTAGTTCGCCCTCCATCCACAGCAGTGACGAGAGGATTCCCACGGCCGGCGGGTGTGGATCCCACCCTCCGTTTCAGATGCCGTGTGGGACCAGGCACAGTGGTGGTAGGCACAGTGGCATTGCAGCCAGTCTGCCCTGCGGTCAGCCCTGTCCCCTCCCTCCCACAGCCCACTTACTGTGAGGATTCAGCAGCCTCACACCCAGAGGAAAAAAGAAATTTCCCCTAAAACCAGAACATTCTCTGACTTTTTCCTGGTAGAGAGTAAACCCTACTTAACTTCCTCAATTTGCAGTTGATTTGACTGCCATTGGTGGGGAATCCGCCGTATATAAAGGCAGACAACTGCTGACTGAGTCTGGGGAGAGGGTGTTACCAACCTCATCTCCAGGCTCCAGGCAGCCAGTGTCCCTGGGCCAGGACGCCCTGGGGCCTCAGAGATGGACTGGAGGGAGCAAGTCTCTGGGCTGTGCCCTGGCCAGGGACAAGGCCACGGAGCTCTCTCAGCCCCTGATTTTTGCCTCTGGAAGGAGAGTGCAAAGAGTTTAGAACTGTAATCTGCAGAACTGTAAGTTCACACATAGAAGGACCCCGGTCAGTGTCCCAAGATGGCAAAAAAAAAAAAAATTGGCAAAACTTAAATTTCGTACAGTTCTCAGTAAAAACATCTCATGAGTACCCGAAGCAGCTCGTCCTCTCTCCAGCAGCCTGATCTTCACAATTACCATTTCCCTGTGAAAAGGCAATCCTCTAGAAGAATTTTTAGATCATGCAGCACATTTTAGAACTTCTTCCGTCCAAATGCAAAACTCTATCCTGGCACAGACCTGGAGCAGGGTTTCAGATGAAGCTCGTGGGAATGTTTGTATCCCTGAGTCTTTCTCAGTTCTTGGAAACGTGATCAAAATTGCTGCCCCCGTTGGCACCAGCTTCCACACTCCTCTTTGCCTCATCTCGGCTCCTGCTCTAGATGGTTCCTGCAGATGGTTTTCAGGCCTCCCTCCACTCAGCCGAGCTCCGCTCTGGCACTGGGACTGCTACAGCAGTGGGTGCTGAGCACCTACTGTGTGCCAGGTGTGGTGCTGGGCACAAGCGACATCACCAGGAACAAGACAGACACAGCCCTGCCCACTGCCCCTGCCTCCCAGAGCTCAAGGAGACAGGGAAGGCAGTGTTTAACCTCGGGCGCTGGAGGCTGCTGGCAGCCCGAGGAGGGGCCCCTAACATCCTAGGGTGTCATGGAGGGCTTTTCTGAGGACGTGATGTCTACACTGAGACCAAAAGGATGAGTGAGAAACAGTTCAGATAAGGTGGTTGTTGTGTTGTTGTTGTTTAGTCGCTAAGTCAAGTCTGACTCTTTTGTGACCCCATAAACTATAGAGCCCGTCAGGCTCCTCTGTCCATAGGATTCTCCAGGCAAGAATACTGTAGTGGGTTGCCATTTCCTTCTCCAGGGGATCTTCCCACCCAAGGGATAGAATCTGCGTCTCCCACATTGGCAGGCGGGTTCTTCACTACTGAGCCACCAGGGAAGTCCCCTGGAGAAGGTAGATATAGATAAAAGAGGGCCTTGTAGGAAGAGTGTATCAGCTGCACTCACAACAACCTCCAAATCTCATGCTTCAAACAACACACCGTGTACTGTTGCTTGTGACTCTGTGAGTCCGCCAGGTGACCCAGACCAAGCTTGGTTGACCTCTGCTGGGTTCACTCGAGCATCTGTGGTCAGTTGGAGGGCTGGCCGGTTGGCCAGTGTGGGCTGGGCAACAGGGGAGACTGGGCCACGGGCCTCTCCACATCCAGCAGGCTTGCTCACCTGGGACTGGGACCAGACGTCCCTTCCCTCATACTGGGTTGGTCACAGCAAGTCCCAAGGTGAGCTCAGATTCCAGGCACGGGGGAGGAGCTGCAGACTTACACTGCAAATGGGCATGGATGTGGGCAGGGGTGAAAAACTGGCATTATTTTTACATCAGTCTAACACACACACAGGAAGTCAAAGTGGAAAGCCCAGCTCTCAACACCTAACCGGTTCCAAGAGCCTCAGTGTGGTTGGACTCTGGGGTTTCGAGGGGGAAGGAGGCTTCATAAGCCAGACTGGAGAGGTCAGTGGAGAGGTCCTCATGGCAGTGGGGAGCCATGCAGGGTGCTAGGCAGGCAGTGGTATCTAGTTTCACTTTAGAACACCTTGCCTGCCTCAGTCCAGACCTCTGGTAATGGAGAGTCCCCTGGAGAAATCCCAACAGTAAAACCACAGAGAGAAAGATGCAAGTCTGTCCTAGACCTGCCCCCTTAAAATCCTACACTCCTCAGAGGTAACCACTGCTGTTACCTTGGTATAAATCCTTTCAGAACTTCTGCTGGGACTTCACTCACACTCACACCCTCACTCTCACACACACACACAGAAAGTTCTGCCTTCTCGGAAGTGGGGAACATATTCCACAGATCTTTCTGTCTCACTCATTTTCACTGCTGTGTAAGATTCCACCATGTGAACAGATCACAGTTTATTTGTCCAGTCTGCCCTCGGTGGGCATCTAGGTTGTTTTGCATTTTTGCCAAGATTGCACTGAGCGCTCTTACGTATCACAGTGTAAGAAAGAAGGAGCACTAAGTCGTGTCTGACTCTTGTGATCCTGTGAGCTGTAAACTGCCCAGCTCCTCTGTCCATGGGATTCTCCAGGCAAGCAGACTGGAGTGGGTTGCCATTTCCTTCTCCAGGGGATCTTCCAGACCCAAGAATTGAACCCAGGCCTCCCGCATTGCAGGCAGATGCTTTACCGACTGAACTAGGGGGGACGCACCATCAGTGTGAGTGACATGGGTAGATGTGGCCCAAATCCATCTTAGTCGTGATAGATGTTCCTCAGTTGCTTTTCTGTGTTGCTTCCCAGCGGCTATGTATTTCTTCACATCCTGGATGCTCAATTTCGATGGACATTAAAAAATGTGTCATTCTGGAGACTTCCCTGGTGGTCCAGTTGTTAAGACTCCATGCTTCCAGTGCAGGGGGTGTGGGATCAATCCCTGTTTGGGAAACTAAGATCCTACTTGCCACGTGGCATGGCCAAAAAAAAAAAAAATCATCATCCTACTGCATGTGAAATACCACCTCATTCCTTGTTTTAATCCATCTTGTCATTTTATTTATTTTTATTATTATTTGTTGTTACTATTCATTTGTTTTTGGCCACACCACATGGCATATGGGATCCTAGTTCCCCGACCAGGGATTGAACCTGCAGCCCCCAAAGTGGAAGCACGAAGTCCTAATCCCTGTATTTCAGGGAAGTCTGCACCTCGTCATTTTAAATGGCTGCAGAGTATTCTACAGTAAGAGAGTAATTCTGCCAGGCCCTGAGTGATTCATCTGTAAGTTTTTTGTTTTTTGTTTTTCCTTTTCCAGATAACACAGTAATTATTTCTTTTCCAACAAATGCGCTCCTAGGAGAGGTGGAGTTGCTGCTCCAGGGAATACCTTTCCATAGTAGGCTGCACCCAAATACACCCTGGCAGAGACAGCAGGGCCTGGCTCCCGCATCCTTGCCAACACTTTGTCTTCAGTTTTTATCAGTTTGACGAGAAAAGGAGTAGCTCATCGTTGTTTCGATTTAAATTTTCCTGAGTGCCAAAGACGGCGAGGCTGTTTTCCTGTGTTTGTTTGCCTTTCTGGTGAATTCGTGTTCTTTGTCGCTTTTCCCAGTGGATGTTGTCCTTATTTATAGAGACTTTTGTTGAGTAATTTAAACATCACTCTGTCCTCCCTTAGAAACTCTTTCTTACAACACAGAAGGAGGTCACGACAGGCTGACCTGGGGGTGTCTGCTCCAGGTGAAGCCACTGGCCGGCCTCCACCTGCTGCTTCCTGAGACAGCGGAGGCCAGCTGAGGCCTGGGCACAGGGGTGGGCACCGGGGTGGGGGAGGTGAGGTGGGGTGGGGAGGGCCCTCACCTCCCGAGGGTACCTCCACTGGCCCAGGAGTGCCAGTTCCCCGTCTGCACCCCCAGGCTCTGCTGCACGGAGGCGCAGAGCGGACCAAGCATCTGAGCCCCCTTCCTTTCACGGTGGGCTGAGACCCAGAGAAGTCAGGCACACGGGCAAGGTCACACAGGAGCTGAGGCATGGTCAGT
>NW_011495042.1:4672804-4680247 GCF_000754665.1 Bison bison bison | reverse complement strand
ATGGTCAGTGCTCCGGGCGGGGCTGCAGGGCCCCTCCCAGCCTCCTGCCCAATCAGCAGCTCCGCGCCTCCCGCCCAATCAGGGGCTAATTGGGGGGTATGTAAGGCGAGCAGGCGGGCTGGGGGCCTCACGCCAGGCGAGGGGGCTGCCCGTACCTTTCTGCCTGCAAAATGGCTCCCGGGAGCATCGCTTCCAGTGACACCTCTTCCTCTACCTCCTCTTCCTCTACCTCCTCGGCCTCCTCAGCCTCCGCAGAGGGGTCGTCCAGGCCGTTAGGGTCTGAAAAGCCAGGTGAGCTCATGGAGCGGCCCCCTCTGTCCGGGAGAGAGCCTGTTCCCTGGGGGTCCCGAACGCTTCCTTCCTGCCCCCTCCTCCCTCAGGCTGGCCCAAGACACCGCACACCTCCCACCCCGCCAAGGGGCAGAAGAGCTGATGCCAGAGGTGGGGGGCTGGCAGGGAGGAGAGAGCAGGGGCCTCCCCAGCTGGAGTCCATTTGCTCTGGGCGAGGGGCTCTGCCCAGCTGGAGCTAATTGAAGGGCTCCAGCAATAGGCCGGCAAGCGCTTGAGGTGCGACTGGGCTTTGGCTGTAGGGCCGCATCCCAGCTTTCAACCAGCATACAGCGCCTCAGGATTCTCTGGGTATGGGGTCCCTTGAGGCACACAGACCCGCTTCATCCCTTCCAGGAGCTCCCAGGCTGGGAGGCAAGCCGCCTCCTGATAGATGCCACCTCCTGATAGATGCCCATTTGATAATGCTGGCACATGCTTGAGTGGCGGGGAGCCAGAGGGCTGTCGGAGCCCAGAGGAGTCGCCTGACCTGCTCTAGGTGGTCAGGGTAGGCTTCCCAGAGGAGGCAACTCCTGAAGGAGGGTGGGACAGGGGACGTGTTCAGAGTATTTGCGAAGACGTCTTTGGAGACAGAATAGGTCCAAGTGCCTGGGAAGCACAGGGCAGAGCGGCTCAGTGCTGTTTGGGCCTTAAAGGGTGAGTGACAGCGGCTTGGATGGTCACGGCCGACCAGGCCGAGAGGACAGCCTGGCTGGGGCCAAGGCCTGGAGGGGAGCGTGCTGGTGGAGGGCTTGGCTTTGGAGGCGGATGCTGTGCGTCTTCCCTCGGCCGGGGCAGAGTTGGGAGAACAGCAGTGATGGGGGCAGGGGCTGATCGCATGAGCCTCCCAGGGTCGAGGTCAGGTGTGAAGGCAATGGCCTCTGAAGGATGCGAGATTCGAGATGCGTGTGGAGAGAAAGTCTGCGCCCTGGGGATGGTGGCTGAGAAGCTTATGAGGAGCAGGAGTGGCCTCAGGGTTTCGGTTCCCGGCCAGAGACTGAAGCCAGGCAGTGGCAAGGAAAGCATCGAATCCTGGCCACCAGACCCCCAGGGACCAGTGGCCAGTGATGAGGCCCTAGCTTGTGGCCTGTGTGGAAGTGAGTTTCCACATAGAGACGGAAAGTAGTGAAGCAAGTCCAGTGTTTATTAGGAGGAAAAAGAGTACATGTGGATGTAGACACATGGGTGGGCTGAGAGAGGGTCGTGCCCTCGTGGTCTGAATCGCCTTTATGGGGCAATTCTCCTGGGTTTCCTTGGGCCAGGTGCCTTGCTTTGCCTGCTTGGGCGTCTGTATCTGGTACATCTCAGCCTCCTCCCACGTGTGTGTGCGCATCTCTGAGCCGAGATGGAGTCTGGCGCGGAGGCCTATGGGTAGCTGACATTACTTGCCATGGGGTGACACCCACTCTCTTTTTGACCTCCAAGGAGCCTTTCTATGCCTGTGTCGTCGGGGAGGCCTCCTTAACTTCGACAATGAGGAATATGTGATCTTTTATCTGGGCAGGATCCAGCCTCCCCCATCATGTGCTTTTATGGAGTTTCTGTCCATAGGGGAGAAATGGTTCAAGCCTGTTTCTATCTGTTCCTGCCTCGGGGGGAGGGGGTGTTCAGGACATGCCCTGGGCACCTGTTTGGGTGTCTGGGTAGGTATGAGAGATGGGCACCACTGTTGGGGAGAGAAGCAGAGAGACAGGTTTGTAAGGACCCTGAGCTCTTCTTTTGGACACCTCAGTATACAGCAGGCATCGAGTAACTGCAGAATGAGGAGCTGAACAATTTGGAGGGCAGTGGGAGGACGGAGACTCGGGGATGGCTCCCTGGGACAGGGTGTGGTTTGGGGGAGACAGGGCAGCAGTTAGAGCTCTCACCCAGGGCCAGGACCCTCTAGAAACCCTCTAACCCTGCAGCGGGAAGGGCTCAGACCACGCTAGGGCTCCTTCTGTAGGAGGCGGGGGCTGGGAAGGCTGAGGCTCTGAGAGTGAGACTCCAAGGTCTGACTGACCTCAGGTTCTGTGGACTAGCCGTCTCTGACCCCAAAATGAATATTCTCAGACACCGGGCTCCTCCTGGCCGGGAAACAACAGAGGTTGAATTTGATTAAGTCTCTTTACAAATGTTACTGAGGTCTAGAGTTTTTAGATGGTGTTTTGTCTTTTCCCTTTAAAATGTGGTTTTTTAAAAATATATATATATATATATATTTTAGCTACTTGATTCCTTTTCTTCAGCCTTTAGTTTTTACAGATTGGCTGGAAGTCAGCGTTTCTAATCACCGTGTTTAAATCAGGTTTCATATTTAAACCACTTTTATGTGGTTTATGGTGACTCACAGCCTCTCTCACCAGCTCCCTCCTCACCCCTGTATCCTACTCTCGTTTGCAACTTTTTAAATATAACATCTTGCTGAGATACCTCAGTAATTCACATAGCACACAAGTCACTCATTTACAGTGTACAGTGGCTTTTAGCACGTTCACAGTTGTCTATTTGTTTCCATAGTCAATTTTCATCTCCTCTAGACGAAAACCTATACCTGTTAGCAGTCAGTCCCCTTCACCACCCACCTCCCAGCCCCTGGCAACCGCTTCTCTACTATCTAGCACTGATTCGCCCATTCCTGGCATTTCCCATGAACTAAATCATACAGTTGGGCTTCCCAGATGGTGCTACAGGTAAAGAACCCGCCTGCCAATGTAGGAGACACGGGTTCAATCCCTGGGCCGAGAAGATCCCCTGGAGGAGGGCATGGCAACCCACTCCAGTATCCTTGCCTGGAGAATCCCCATGGACAGAGGAGCCTGGCGGGCTACGGTCCATGGGGTCGCAGAGAGTCGAACATGAAGTGTGTAGCTTGTAGTGTATCCCTAGGGCTGTTGTGAGCCCCTGCGTGATTTTGGCTGTAAAAGAGGGCCTGTTATGGCTCTGGGGAGACTTGGGAAGTCCAAAGCGAGGGATTACTTCTTTTTAAAAGGAACTTACAGATGTCCATAGCCTTTTCAGGTCAGGTGGGGAAGGCTTCAACCCATCGTGTGAAAGTATCAACCAACCCCAGACCATACTTATATCTTGATCGTGGGGGCGTTTGGGTGAAATCTAACTGCCAATCGTCCCCTGGATATGTCACTCGGCACTGAATTGGCCTGAGTAGCAGAGGGGGTATTGAATGGGTCTGGGCATTGTCATGGGGCTTCCCTGGTGGCTCAGACAGTCAAGAATCTGCCTGTAATTGCAGGAAACCAGCTTGGCCCCTGGGTTGGGAAGATCCCTTTAAGATTATGATGGGCACATAAGTCACAGGCCAATGTTGCTTGCTTTACTGTTCTTTTAAGCCCCTTCCCTGAAAAAGCCTTTTGCATCACATCCCATAGTACGTCCCTCCCGTAGGGGATGGCATCATGTCAACTCTTAGTTTCCATTGTGGGGCCTCCAGGACTAGAAGCTAACCCTACTCTTCACACTAACCTGCGCTTCCTCTCTCTTAGCTCCATTTCTCAGCATTTCTTGTTCCTGTGGGGAGTACTGGGGAAGACCAGGGAGTTCAGGGGGGCCAATCACTAGGACCATAACTTAGGCTCTTGCACACAAGCTGTGTGTTTTGCAATTCAATCAGCTTGGGCTTCCCTGGTGGCACAGATGGTGAAGAATCCACCTGCAATGCAGGAGACCTGGGTTCGATCCCTGAGTTGGGAAGATCCCCTGGAGAAGGAAATAGCAACCCACTCCAGTATTCTTGCCTGGAGAATCCCATGGACAGAGGAGCCGGGCAGGCTACAGTCCATGGGGTTGTGAAAGAGTCAGACAGGACTGAGCAACTAACACTTCCACTTTTTTTTCCCCACTGGTTCACAGAAGATCCCTCCCTCTGATGGGCACTACTGTGGATTACTGCTCCTTGGATCACGAGCTCCATTGCTTCTAAAAGAGCCAGGATTAAATCCTTACATTTTGTGGGGGGGATTTGTCTCCCAGGGTGGGTCATATTCTGGAATTATGTCTCTGATGTACCTGCCTGATCAGTTTGGTGGTACGGATTGGTGGCCAGTAGGCCATCTGCATGTTCCCTGGCCTTGCTCAGTATACACTCCTTTTCATCCGGGGTACCACCGTGGGCCAGAACAACTGTGATGGCCTACCAGGTGAGACAGAATGACAACCTCCGCCTGATAAATTCAAACCTGCACACCTCTCCTTACAGATTCACCATGAAAACTGCCACGGGGGTCAGGACCTGAGGACCTAGAGGTGGGAATATTCCCAGAGAGGACTTTTGGACATAGAATAAGGTGAAAGTACTTATTCCTTGAGCTGAGTTGAAAACAAGGTTTCCAAAGTAAATGCAGATTAAAGACCCAGAAACTCACAAGGTCTGTGGTCAAGAGCAGGGTTCTAGGACAACTTTGTTCTCTTTGGGGAGAGAGAAGCCAGATCCAGTCTTGCATCAGCCTACTCTTAATAAAATTCATCTTCCTGATTAAATTTAACCCAAGCTCAGGAAGTCCTGAGCACAAACACACACTTTTCCCGGTGTTCCTTGTCCCAAACCTTCTGCAACTTTCTGGAGCCGTGTTATCCTGTCCCTTATTCTTTGCATTCAGAAATCACCAGCTGTAGGACAGAAGTCACCTTTTTCCTTTTAAGAAGATATGTTTCCATTCCTCATACCTTCTTGTCTGCAAACACACATCCTCTCCTTAAGCCACCATGAACTGTCTTTCATGTTAGCAGCCCCTGATTGGAACATCCCATAACCTCTAGAAACATGTGTCTTCCCAAAGCACAATTTCTGTCCTTAATGTGGTGCAAGACGTGTGTCCCGTAAACCCAAATGTGTTTAGTTTCCCTCTCCCAAGGTGACAAAAGCAGGTAAATGTAGACCTGTCTAGCAATGAATGTTCCAATGTTTCATGTTATTTGAACTGACCTGGATACTTAGTTTCTTTTCAAGGTGCCAAAATTTGGAGGAACTATTCTAGATGGAGGGCTCCCCTGGTGGCTCAGTGGTAAAGAATCCACCTGCCAATGCAGGAGACCCGGGTTCGATCCTTGGGTCGGAAAGATCCCCTGGAGAAGGAAATGGTAACCCACTCCAGTATTCTTGCCTGGGAAATCCCATGGACAGAGAAGCCTGGGAGGATACACTCTATGGGGTCGCAGAGAGGCGGACGTGACTGAGCGGCTAAACAGCATTCTTGACGGACATTTCCAAAGCATAACGATTCCTATAGCGTTTACCAAAAAGCTCTTTTCACAGTTATATTTGCATAAAAATTTAATCGTATCAGGTTATTCTCTGATGACGGATTTTATAATAACAGAAACAATGTGTACTTACTGACTTTCAGTAACCCTGGGTACAGTAAAAGTGTCATATTGATAACTCTAAATACAGGTCTGTATTAAACCCACAAGCTGAAGCCAGATAAGTTCATTTCTACAGAACCGGGGATCTCATAGTTTTCCTGCTGGAATTTAAAAAGGTCTCTTTTCTTCCTCAGTTTGGGATAGATCAGGTAATTCTTGGAGCCCAGGCAGAAGAATTACGTTGCAAAGGCAGAGGAGAGAGACACAAGCCCCTCTTCTTTTTCTTTTTTGTTCTTTAAAATTCCCCCCGAATAACCCAAGGATGGCGTCTCAGGCAGTGTGGGCTGTGTTTGTATTTCGAGGCTTAAATTCTCCACCGTGTCTTGGCAGAGACTTGCAGGAGCTGCCGGACAGACGAAACTACATACAACAAAGACGTCAGTGACAAAAGCTTATAAAGACACAGATAAGACTTCAGGATGAACGGGGTGGGAGTGTAGTGCGTGAGGATCAAGGGAGAGGTAAACGTAGGAGAGAAAAAACCGAGAAAGAGGAAGAGATGGAGAAATTGCCATTTCCACCCGCCCTGAAGGTGTCTGTCCAGACACCAACCTGTGCACCTCCAGAAAGGGCCAGTGAAGGAGGGGGCACCCTGTCCACTGCCCACGGGGTGAGCAAGCCCGGAAACCAGCCTGGGGTCCGTCATCTTTGGGACTCTCACGCTTGTGTGTACACAAGTGTGTGGAAATCTGCTGCTTGGGCCCGTTCCCAAGGGGACTTCTCTTGGCGGCAGGGAAACAAAGGTGTGGATATTGGGGGTGATTGGACTTCGAGCCCCGGGCTGAGGTTTGCATGTCTATCACTCATGAGATAAACCTCCCATCGGGAGAGCCTCTGCACTTCTGCTTGTCACCCGTCAGGTGAGCCCTTGGCCAGAGGGGGCAGGTCTCACAAGCTGGGAGAAGCGATGTTGTAGCTGCCTGATGTCCACTCTCTCGGAAGGATAAGATGAGGAGAGGACACAGGGGAGGGGAAAGCATTGCCCAGATGAGGATCCTGAGACCCCCGGGGCCAGGAAGGCAGACTTACCACCTGCGGTGACGCTGAAACGAGATTCAGGTGTGCGCGGGTCACAGGGAGGCTTCATTCCGTGGTCTTGGACGTGCCCAGATCCTCTCCTGGGAAGTGGGCAACTGTCCATAACTATCCCAGATAGTATGCTACCGACCATGGTTCTTGTCCTCCTAAAACAAGAGAAATCGGTCAGAAATTCAGGCAATGATTTATTGCAGTTCCTGCTACAGAAAGAGGAATGGAAACAAGTAACAGGTTCCCTCATTCTCTCGCTGAGGTGGAGGCGAATTGGTTCCTCATATGGGGCGAGGGTAGGGGTGTGTTCAGGGGTCAGGCCAAAGAACCACCTAGGTGGTCTGTCCATCCCTTTAGAGGTGTGGAGTGTGGGGGGCATGCGCAGCACCCTGCTTTTGCTCACAGCTCATCAGAAGTAGCGGTCGAGTTCGGGGGTTTTTTTGTATCTTCTTGTCCATAATTTGCCTCCACTGCTTCTGTGGTGGCACAGACAGTAAAGAATTAGCCTTCAGTGCAGGAGGCCCGGGTTCAGTCCCTGGGTCGGGAAGATCCCCTGGAGGAGGAAATGGTAACCCACTCCAGTATTCTTGTCTGGGAAATCCCACAGACAGAGGAGCCTGGCGGGCCATAGTCCACGGGTTGCAGAGAGGCGGGCACGACTGAGCGACTGTCACGCTCACCGTGCGTGTGGTTGTTTGCAATCCCTTGTAGTCTCTCTGTCCTGTT
>NW_011495042.1:4657210-4672704 GCF_000754665.1 Bison bison bison | reverse complement strand
GCTGGAGAAGATATTTGTCCAGGTGCCAGCCCTGCAACAAGCAGTCCCAGGTCGCAGCCGGTCTCAGAGCTGTCACCCCAGGCCAGGCCCCTCCTGAAAGCCTCTCCCTCTGCAGCTGGGAGGGCTCGGACCTCCTTAGGGCCCCCTCCTCGCGGTTGGAGATGGGGGATGGGATGCAGCTGAGGCCCTGAGATCCTGGCTGACCTGAGACTCCACTGACTTGCAGGCTCTGGTCCCAAAATGAATATTCTCAGACACTGGGTTCTTCCTAGCCAAGAGGCAATAGAGGGTCAATTTGATAAGGTCTCTACAATTTTTGCTGACATCTCGGGTTTTCGGGTGGAGTTTTTTCCGACTTTATTTTGTAAAAATTCATATTTCAGTATAGTTGATTTGCAGTGTATTAATTTCAGGTGTACAGTATACATACATCTATTCTTTAGATTCTTTTCCCGTGTAGGTGACTTCAGAGGACTGAGTAGAATTCCCTGTGCTTTGCCACAGGTCCTGATTAGTCATCTGCTTTATATATAATAGTGTGGATATGTCAGTCCCAGTCTCCCGGTTGATCCCTTTCCCCTTTCTCCCCTGGTAACCAGAGGTTTGCTTTCCACATCTGTGACTCTATTTCTGTTTTATGAGTAAGTTCATTTCTACCATTTTGTATATTCCACATAAAACCGGTATCATATGCTTTTTGTCTTTCTCTGACTGACTTCACTCGGTAAGATAAAGCTCTAAATCCATCCCTGTTGCTGCACACGTCATTATTTTGTTCTTTTTTAGGGCTAATAGTCCATTGTATATATGTACCACATCTTTACCCACTTTTCTGTTGATGAATATTTTGATTGCTTTCGTGTCTTGGCTATTGTAAATAGTACTGCAGTGAATAATGGGGTGCATGTATCTTTTTGAATTATGTTTTTCTCTGAGTACATGCCCGGGAGTGGGATCGCTGTATCATCCAGTAATTCTATATTTAATTTTTTAAGGAACCTTCATACTGTTCTCTCCCACAGTGACTGAACCAATCTACATTCCCACCGGCAGTGTAGGAGGGTCTCCTTTACTCCACACCCTTGCCAGCATTTATTTTTTGTAGACTTTTTGATGATGGCCATCCTGACTGGTGTGCGGTGATGGTTCTGACTTGCCTTTCTCTAATAATTAGTGATGTTCAGCATTTTTTCATGTGCTTTTTGGCCGTCTGTATGTCTTCTTTGGAGAAATGTCTATGTAGATCATCTGCCCATTTTTTGATTGAGTTTTTAATATTGAGCTGGATGAGCTGTTTGTATATTTTGGAGATTAATCACTTGTCAGTTGCTTTGTTTGTAAATATTTTCTCACAGTTTGTGGCTTGCCTTTTCGTGTAGCGGGGGTTTTTTGTGTTTTTTGTTTTTGCTATGCAAAACTTTGAAGTTTAATTAGATCCCATTAGTTATTCTTTTAAACTTTTTGTTGATGTGCAGTTGATTTACATCGCTCTGTTAGTTTCCAGCGTACAGCAAAGTGAGTCAGTTATACATGAGCATACGTCGTCGTTGTCGAGCCGCTAAGTCGTGTCTGACTCTCTGTGACTACATGGATTGTAGCCCACCAGGCTGCTCTGCCCTTGAAATTTCCCAGGCAAGAATACTGGAGTGGCTATCCATTTCCTTCTCCAGGGGAATCTCCCCAAACTAGGGATTGAAGCTGCGTCTCCTACTTGGCGGGTGAATCCTTCACCAGTGAGGCGCCTGGGAAGCCCCCATACACGCGTGTCCGCTCGTTTTTCGGTTCTTTTACCATACAGGCCAGTACTGAGCACAGAGTGGAGTCCCTGTGCTGTATAGCAGGTTAGTATTAGTTATCTGTCGCATAAATAGGAGTGTGTAACTCTCAGTCCCGGTCTTCCAATTTATGCCCCGCCAGCTTATCCTGTGGTAACTGTTGTTTGTCTTCCACATCTGTGCCTCTGCTTCTGTTTTGTAAATAAGGTCATTTGTACTCTTTTTTTAGGCTCCACACACAAGCAATATCATATACGTGTCTTTTCGTGTCTGACGTACTTCATTCAGTGACAACCCCTGTGTCGATCCGTGTTGCTTCAAATGGCCTTGCTTTCTTCCTTTTATATGACTGAGTAATATTACATTGTATAGATGTTCCACATCTTTTTTATCCGTCCCTCTGTTGATGGGCATTTAGGTTGCTTGCATGTCCTGGCTACTGTAAATCATGGTGCAGTGAAATGTTGGATTATGGTAGCTTTGTAGTAGTCTGAAGTCTGGGAGCTTAATTTCTCCAGCTCTGTTTTTCTTTCTAGAGATTGCTTTGGCTGTTTGGGGTCTTTTGTGTTTTCATACAAGTTGGAAAATTTTTTGTTCTAATTCTGTGAAAAGTGCCATTGATAATTTGTTAGGCATTGCATTGAACCCGTAGATTGCTTTGGATGGTATAGTCATTTTCACAAAGTTGATTCTTTCAACCTAGAAACACGGTATATCTCTCCATTTGTTTGTGTCACCTTTGATTTCTTTCACCAGTATTTTATAGTTTTCTGAGTAGAGTTCTTTTACATCTTTAGGTAGGTTTATACATAGGTATTTTATTCTCTGTTGCAGTGGTAAATAGGATGGTCTCCTTAATTTCTCTTTCTGATCTTTCATTGTTAGTATATAAGAATTCAAGATATATATATATTTTTTGACTGTGCTGCAACTTTGTTGCTGCGCGCAGACTTTCTGAGTTGTGGTGAGCGGGGGCACACTCTCCAGTTGTGGCGTGTGGGCTTCTCATTCTGGTGTCTTCTCTTGGGGGGGCACTCGGGCTTCAGTAGTTGTGGCATGTGGGCTTAGTTGCTCCACGGCATATGGAATCTTCCCAGACCAGGGAACAAGCCTGTGTCCCCCACATGGGCAGGTGGATTCTCAACCACTGGGCCACCAGGGAAGTCCTGCAGGAGATTTCTGTGGATTCATTTTGTATTCTGCAACGGTGCTGATTTCATTGATGAGCTCTCTTGATGGCATCTTTAGAATTCTCCATGTAATAATATCATGTCTGCAAACACTGACAGCATTACTTTTCCAATTTGGATTCCTTTTCTCTCTTTTTCTTCTGATTGCCATGGCTAGGACTTTCAAAGCACTGTTGCATAATAGTAGTGAGAGTGAACTTTCCTTGTCTTGTTCCTGATTTTAGAGGAAATGCTTTCAGTTTTTCACCATTGAGAATGAGGGTTGCTATGGGTTTGTCATATGTGGCCTTTATTATGTTGAGATAAGCTCCCTCTATGCCCACTTTCTAAAGAGTTTTTATCATAAATGGGTATTTTGAATTTTGCCAAGCATTTTTTGCATCTATTGAGATGATCATATGGTTTTTATTCTTCAGTTTGTTAATGTGATATATCACACTGGTTGATGTGTGGAATACTGACGAATTCTTGCATCGTTGGGATAAATCCCTCTTGATCCTGGCGTATGATCCTTTAATGTGTTGTTGGATTCAGTTTGCTAGTGTGCGTTGAGGATTTTTGTATCTATGTTTATCAGAGATACTGACCTGTAATTTTCTTTTTTTGTGGTATTTGCCTGGTTTTGGAATCAGGGTGATGGTGGCCTCATAGAATGAGTTAGTGGGTGCTTCTTCCTCTGCAATTTTTTGGAAAGAGTTTCAGAAGGATAGGTGTTAACTCTTCTCTAAGTGTGTGATAGAGTTTGCCTATGAAGCCATCTGGTCCTTGACTTTTGATTATTGGAAGATTTTTAATTACAGTTTTATTTTCAGTACGCATGATTGGTCTGTTTATATCTTCTGTTTCTTCCTGGTTCAGTCTTGGAAGGTTGTACCTTTCTAAGGATTTGTGCATTTCTTCCAGGTTGTCCAATGTGTTGGCATATAGTTACTTGTGAAAGTGAAAGTCGCTCAGTCATGTCCAGCTCTTTGCAACCCCATGAACTATACAGTCCATGAAATTCTCCAGGCCAGAATATGGGAGTGAGTAGCTGTCCCTTCTCCAGTGGATCTTCCCAACCCAGAGATCGAACCTAGGTCTCCTGCATTGCAGGTGGATTCTTTACCAGCAGAGCCACCTGGGAAGCCCATAGTTACTTATAGTAATCTTTTTTGAGCGTTTGTATTTCTGTGGTGTTTTCATTTCTAATGTTGTTCATTTGAACGCTTTTCCTTTTTATCCTGATGAATCTAGCTAAAGGTTTACCAATTTATCTTTTCAAAGAACCAGCTTTTAGTTTTGTTGGTTTTTAATATTGGTTTTCTTTGTTTGTTTCATTGATTGCCACTCTGATTTTTGTGATGTCTCTCCTACTCACTTTGGGTTTTTATTTGTTCTTTCTCTAGTTGCTTTAGGTGTAAGGATAGGTTCTTTGAGATGTCTCTTGTTTCCTGAGATAAGATTCTAATGCTATAAATCCTCTCAGAGCTGCTTTTGCATTGGGATACTTGTGTTTTCATCGTGATTTGTCTCGGTATTTTATGATTTCCTCCTTTGATTTCTTCAGTGATTGATTGGTTGTTTGGTAACATGTTGTCTCACCTTTCTGCGTTTGTGTTTGTTTTTTTTCCCTGTAATATATTTCTAATCTCATAAGGTTGCGGTCAGAAAAGATACTTGATATGATTTCAATGTTTAAAAATGCACCGAGGCTTGATTTGTGACCCAAGATGTGATCTGTCCTGGGAAGTGTTCCCTGTGGACATGAGGGGCAGGTGTACTCTGCTGCTTTGGGATGGAATGCCCGAAAAATACGAATTGAATTTGCCTGGTTTGTTGTGCCATTTAAGGCTTATGTTTGCTTGTTTTCTGCCCAAATGTCCTCTCCGTTGGTGGCATGGGGTGTTAAAGGCCCCCGCTGTTACTGCGTTATTGTTGACTTCCCCTTCTACGGACGTTACCATTTGCCTTATGTATTGAGGTACTTCTGTGTTGGGTGCATACATATTTACGATTGTTCTATCTTCTTCTTGGATGAATCCCTTGATCATTATGTAGTGTCCTTCCTTGTCTCTTGTAGCAATCTTTAAGATCTGTTTTCTCTTATATGAGTATTGCTACCCCAGCTTTCTTTCTTTCTTTTTAAATTGGGGTATAGTTGTTTAGCAGTGTCGTTAGGTTCTGCTGTACAACGAAACGATCAGGTGTGTGCACGCACATGGCCTCCCTCTGCCCCCTCCCCGTCTGGGTGACTGCAGAGCACTGAGCCGAGCAGCCTGTGCTGCGCAGCAGGGTCCTCCTAGGCGTCTGTTTCACACAGCCTCCCCATTCACCCCGCTCCCCTCCCCACCCCCAAGAACACGTGCCCATTCTCTGCATCTGTGTCTGCTGCTGCCCATCAAACAGGTTCATCTAGACCACTTTTCTAGATTCCACGTAGATGCATTAATATACAATGTTTGTTTTTCTCTAATTTACTTCACTCTGATGGTCTCTGGTTCCATCCAGCAATAACCCAATTTCATTCCTTTTTATGGCTGAGTAATATTCCAGTGTGTGTGTGTACACACACACACGCACGCACACCCATATCTTCATCCATTCATCTGACGACGGATGTCTAGGTTCTTTTCATATCCTGTCTATTGTAAATAATGCTGCAGTGAACGCTGGGGTGCATGTGTCTTTGTGAATTATGTTTTTTCACCGTATATGCCAAGTAGTGAGATTGCTGGGCCACATAGTAGTTCCATCTTCAGCTTTTAAGGAGCCTCCTTACTGTTCTTCTTAGTGGCTGTATCAATTTACGTTCCCACCAACAGTGCGAGAGGCTTCCCTTTTCTCCACACCCCCAGCAGCGTTCATCATTGTTCATAGATTTTGTGATCATGGCCGTTCTGGCTGGTGGGAGGTGATATCTCATTGTAGTTTTGGTCTGCATTTCTCTAATGATTAATGATGTTGAGCATCTTTTTATGCATGTGTTGGCTATCTTGTGTCTTCATTGGAAAAATGTCTGTTTAGGTCTTCCATCCATTTTTTGATGGACTTGTTTGATTTTTTGATACTGAGCTGCATGAACTGTTGGTGTGTTTTGGAGACTAATCCTCGGTCACTTGGTTTGTTTGTAAATATTTTCTCTCATTCTGAGGGTTGTCTTTTCAAGTTGTTTATGGTTTCCTTTGCTGTGCAAAAGTTTTTCAGTATAATTAAGTCCCATTTGTTGATTTATATTTTCTAGGATGTGGGTCAAAAAAGATCTTGCTGTGATTTATGTCAGAGAGTGTTTTGCCTGTTTTCCTCTAAGAGTTTTATAGTTTCTGGCCTTAACATTTAGGACTTTAATCCATTTTGAGTTTATTTTTGTGTGTGGCATTAGGAAGTGTTCTAATTTCATTTTTTTTCATGTAGCTGTCCAGTTTTCCCAGCACCACTTATTGAAGAGACTACCTTTTCTCCACTGTATATTCTTGCTTCTTTTGTCATAGATTAGGTGACCATAGGTGGGTGGGGTTATTTCTGGGTTTTCTATTTTGTTCAATTGATCTATATTTCTGTTTTTGTGCCATACCATACTGTCTTGATTACTGTAGTCTGTAGTATAGTCTAAAGTCAGGGAGCTTGATTCCTCCAGCTCCATTTTTTTTAAATACAAATTATATACATTTTTTGTCCTAATTCTGGTAGCCAAAGTCTTGGAGCTTCAGCTTCAGCATCAGTCCTTCCAAGGAATATTCAGGGTTGATTTCCTCTAGGAATGACTGATTTGATCTTACAGTCCAAGGGACTCTTAAGAGTCTTCTCCAATACCACAATTTGAAAGCATCCATTCTTTGATGCTCAGCCGCCTTTATGGTCCAGCTCTCACATCTGTCCATACATGACTACTGGAAAAATCATAGCTTTGACTATATGGACCTTTTTCAGCAAAATGATGTCTCTGCTTTTTAATAACACTGTCTAAATTTGTCATAGTTTTCCTTCCAAGGAGCATTATGTATAGTATCATGTCATCTGCAAACAGTACAGTTTTACTTTTCCAAGTAGGATTCCTTTTATCTCTTTTTCTTCTCTGATTGCTGTGGCTAGAACTTCAAAACTATGTTGAATAATAGTGACAAGAGTGAGCTTCCTTGTCCTGTTCCTGATTTTAGAGGAAATGCTTTTGGGTTTTCACCGTTGAGAATGACATTGTCTGTGGGTTTGTCATATGTGGCCTTTATTATGTTGAGGTAGGTTTCCTCTATGCCTCCTTTCTAAAGTTTTCATCCTAAATGAGTGTTTTGAATTTTGTCAAGAGTTTTTTGCATCTATTGAGATGATTATATGGTTTTTATTCTTCAATTTGTTAATGTGGTATGTCACACTGGTTGACTTGTGGATATTGATGAATCCTTGTAACACTGGGATAAATCCCACTTGATCATGGTGTATGATCATTTAATGTGTTGTTGGATTCAGTTTGCTAGTATTTGTTGAGGATTTTCGTGTCTGTGTTCATCAGCGATATTGGCTTGTAGTTTTCTTTTTTTGTGATATCTTTGTCAGGGTTTGGAATCAAGATGATGGTAGCCTCAGAGAATGAATTTGGGAATGTTCTTCCTCCCAAGTTTTTTGGAAGCGTTTCAGAAGAATAGGTGTTAACTTTTCTCTACATGTTTGATTGATGGGCTTCCCTGTTAGCTCAGCTGCTAAAGAATCTGCCTGCAATGCAGGATACCCCAGTTTGATTCCTGGGCCAGGAAGATCCACTGGAGAAGGGATAGGCTACCCACTCCAATATTCTTGGGCTTTCCTGGTGGCTCAGCTGGTAAAGAATCTGCCAGCAATGCAAGAGACCTGGGTTCAATCCCTGGGTTGGGAAGATCCCTTGGAGAAGGGAAAGGCTACCCATTCCAGTATCCTGGCCTGGAGAATTCCATGGACTGTATAGTCCGTGGGGCTGCAAAGAGTCAGACACAACTGAGTGACTTTCACATCACTTCTCTAAATGTTTGATCAAATTCACCTGTGAAGCCACCTGGTCCTGGACATTTGTTTGTTGGAAGATTCTTACAGTTTCAATGTCACGACTTGTAACTGGTCTGTTTATATCTTCTGTTTCTTCTGGGTTCAGTCTTGGAAGCTTGTACCTTTCCAAGGATTTGTGCATTTCTTCCAGGTTGTCCAATTTATTGTCGTGTATTTGCTTGTAGTAATCTCTTATGAGCCTTGCATTTCTGCGGTGTCAGTTGGAAATTTCTCTTCTTTCATTTCTAATTTTACTGATGTGAATCTGTTTTCTTTTTTTCTTGATGAGTCTCTCTAAAAGTTTATAAATTTTATTTATCTTCTCAAAGAACCAGCTTTCAGTTTCATTCTTTTTTTTTTGCTATTCTCGTCACTCCTACTAACTTTGGTATTTGTCTCTTCTTTCTCTAGTTCCTTTAGATATGAGGTCATGTTGTTTATTTGAGAGTTTTCCTGTTTCTGGAGATAAGATTCTAATGCTGTAAATTGCCTCTTAGAGCTGCTTTTGCATTAAGATTGTTCTGTTTTCATTGTAATTTGTCTCTAGGTATTTTATTTCCTCTTTTGATTTCTTCAGTGATTCATTGGTTGTTAAGTAACGTATTGTTTAATCTCCATGTGTTTGTGTTTTTTACAGTTTTTCCCCCTGTAATTGATTTATCTCATAGTGCTATGAAAACATACTTGATACGATTTCAGCTTTTCAGAACGTGCCAAGACTTGATCTGTGACCCAAGATGTGATCCGTCCTAGTGAATGTTCCATGTGGATTTGGGAGAAAGTGTATTCTGCTGCTTTTGGATGGAATGCCCTAAAATATCAATTGACTCTATCTGGTCTACTGTGTCATTTAAGGCTTATGTTCCCTTATTTATTTCCTGCCCGAATGTTCTGCCCACGGGGGTCAGTGGGGTGTTAAAGTCCCCTGCTATTACTGTGTTATTGTCAATGTCCCCTTTTATGGCTATTAGCATTTGCCTTGTTCCCTGGTAACTCAGCTGGTAAAGAATCCATCCGCAATGCAGGAGACTCTGGTTCGATTCCTGGGTCGGGAAGATCCCCTGGAGAAGGGATAGGCTACCCACTCCAGTATTCTTGGGCTTCCCTGGTGGCTCAGCTGGTAAAGAATCCGTCGGCAATGCGGGAGACCTGGTTGCTCTCCCTGGGCAGGGAAGATACCCTGGAGGAGGGCATGGCAACCCACTCCAGTATTCTTGCCATGGTCAGAGGTGCCTGGCAGGCTACAGTCCATGGGGTTGCAAAGAGTGTGACACGACTGAGGGACTGAGCACAGCACACTGAAGGGCTCCTGTGTTAGATGCATATATACTTCTTCTTGGATTGAGCCCTTGACCATTACATAGTGTCCTTCCTTGTCTCTTACAGCACTCTTTATTTTAATATCTATTTTGTCTGACATGAGTATTGCTACCCCAGCTTGCTGTCCTTTTAAAGTTGGGGTATAGTTGCTTTACAATGTTGCTAGTTTTATTGTACAACAAAGTGAATCAGCTGTATGTATACAGATGTCACCTCCCTTCACCCACCCCACCCCTGGAGGTCACCACAGAGCACTGAGCTGAGCTCCCTGTGCTATCCAGCAGGTCCCCGCTAGCTATCTGTTTTACATAGAGTAGTGTATATATGGCAAACCCAACCTCCCAGTTCTTCCCACTTCCCTCCCCCACCCCCAGGTCCGTACATCCATACGTCTGTGTCTCTGTTCCTGCCCTGCACATAGGTTCATCTGTACCGCTTTTCCCAGACTCCACACATATGCATTAAGACACAATACTTGTTTTTCTCTTTTTGACTAACTTCACTATGACAGTCTCTGGCTCCGTTCATTTATTTACAAATGACTCAATTTCATTGCCTTTTATGGCTGAGTGATATTCCATTGTGTGTGTGTATACACACATACCAGATATTCATCCATTCATGTGTCAATGTATATTTAAGTTCCTTCCATGTCCTGGCTATGGTAAAGAAGAAAATGAAGTCGCTCAGTCGTGTCTGACTATTTGCGACTCCATGGACTGTAGCCTGCCAAGCTCCTCATCCATGAAATTTTTCCAGGCAAGGATGCTGGAGTGGGTTGCCATTTCCTTCTCCAGAGGATCTTCCGGACCCAGGGATCGAACCCAAGTTTCCCACACTGCTGGCGGACTCTTTATCGTCTGAGCCACCAGGGAAGCCCAAAGTGAAAGTGAAAGTTGCTCAGTCATGTCTGACTCTTTGCAACCCCATAAACTGTATAGTTAGTTCATGGAATTCTCCAGGCTAGAATACTGAAGTGGGTAGCTGTTCACTTCTCCAGGGGATATTCCCAACCCAGGGTTCGAACCCAGGTCTCCCTCATTGCAGGTGGATTTTTTTTTTTAAACCAACTGAGCCATTAGGGAAGCCCAAGAATGCTGGAGTGGGTAGCCTATCCCTTCTCCAGTGGATCTTCCCAACTAAGGGATAGAACCCAGGTCTCCTGCCTTGCAGGTGGATTCTTTCCTATCAGAACTATCAGGGAAGCCTTGGCTATTATCAAGAATACTGCAGTAAACATCGCAGTGCGTGTGTCTTTTTGAATTAAGGTTTTTTTTTCATGGTGTATGCCCGGTAGTGGGATCCCTGGATTATATGGTAGTTCTATTTTTAATTTTTTAAGGAACCTCCATGCTGTTTTCCGTACTGGCTGTATCAGTTTACATTCCCACCAACAGTGTACCCTCTCCAGCATTTATTGTTTGTAGATTTTTTTTTATAATAGCCATTCTGACCAGTTTGAAGTAATATGTCATTGTAGTTTTGATTTGCATTTCTCTAATGATTAGTGAAGTTGAGCATATTTTCATGTGCTGCTTGATCATCTGTATGTCTTCTTTGGGGAAATGTCTATTTAGGTCTTCTATCCATTTTTTTTATTGGATTGTTTTTTTGATATGGAGCTGCATGAGCTGTTTGTATATTTTGGAGTTTAATCCCTTGTCAGTTGCTTCATTTGTAGATATTTTCTCTGATTCTCAGGGTTGTCTTTTTGTTTTGTTTATGGTTTCCTTTGCTGTGAAACAGCTTTTAAGTTTAATTAAGCCCCATTTATTTATTTTTATTTAAAAAAATTTATTAGCGTATAGTTGCTTTAGAATGTTGTGTTAGAATGTTAGAATGTTTAGAATGTTACTGTTCTACTGTACAGTAAAGTGAATCAGGGGTGTGTGTGTGTGTGTATCTTCTTTGGATTTTCTTCTCATTTAGGTCATCACAGAGCGTTGAGTGACGTTCCTTGCGCTATGCAGTTGGTTCTCTACACTCTCCCGATTCATCCCATTCCCCACTACCCCCTTGGTATCCATACATTTGTTCTTTATGTCAGTGTCTCTGTTTCTGCTTTGTAAATAAGATCCTCTGTACAAAATTTTTTCAGACTCCACACATGCGTTAATATATGGTATTTGTTTTTCTCTGACTTCACTCTATGACAGTCCCTGGCTCCATCCACGTCTTTACAAATAACCCAATTTCATTCCTTTTTATGGCTGAGTAATATTCCGTCAAAAAAGATCTTGCTGTGATTTATGTCACATAGTGTTCTGCCTGTGTTTTCCTCTAAGAGTTTTGTAGTTTCTGGCCTTATAATCCATCTTGACTTTAATTTGCATATAGTGTTAGGGGGTGTTCTAATATTCTTTTTCATGTAGCGGTCCAGTTTTCCCAGCACCACTTGTTGAAGAGACTGCCTTTTCTCCATTGTATATTCTTGCCACATTTGTCATAAATTAGGTGACCGTAGGTGCATGGGTTTATTTCTGGGTTTTCTATTCTGTTTCATTAATCTATATTTCTCCTTTTGTGCCATACCATATACTCAATGGACGTGAGTCTGAGTGAACTCCGGGAGTTGGTGATGGACAGGGAGGCCTGGTGTGCTGCGATTCATGGGGTCGCAAAGAGTCGAACACAACTGAGTGACTGAACTGAACTGAATATACTGTCTTGATTGCTGTAGCCCTATAGTATAGTCTAAAATCAGGGAGCTTGATTCCTCCAGCTCTATTTCTTTCTTTCTTTTTTTTTTTAATACAAATTATAAATTGTTTTGTTCTAATTCTGTGAAAAATGCCATTGGAAATTTGATAGGGATTGCACTGAATCTGTAGATTGCTTTGGGCAGTGTTGTCGTTTCTACAGTATTGGTTCTTCTAACCCAAGAATGTGGTGTATCTATTTGTTTGTGTCATGTTTGATTTCTTTTATCAGTGTCGTCTTAGAGTTTTCCAAAAGTGTGTCTTTTTCCTCCTTAGGTAGTTTTGTTTTTTTTTTTTTTCTTGCTATTTTATTCTTTTTGTTTCAGTGGTCAATGGGATTGGTTTCTTAATTTCTCTTTCTGATCTTTCATTGTTAGCACACAAGAATGCAAGAGATTTCTGGGTATTCATTTTGTATCCTGCAACAGGACCAATTTCATTGAGCTCTGATAGTTTTCTGGGGGCATCTTTAGAATTTTCTATGTATAGTATCTGTCATCTGCAAACAATGAAAGTTTTACTTTTCCAATTTGAGTTTCTTTTATCTATTCTTCTTCTGTAATTGCTGTAGCTAGGACTTCCAAAATTATGTTGAATAGTGTTTAGAGTCAGCTTCCTTATCTTGATCTTAGAGAAAATGCTTTTAGGTTTTCACCATTGAAAATGACGTGTTCTGTGGGTTTTGTCATTTATGGCTTTTATTATGTTGAGGTAAGTTTCCTCTATGCCTACTTTCTAAAGTTTTTTTTTTTTTTATCATAAATGGGTGTTTTGAATTTTGTGAAAGTGTTTTGTGTCTATTGATATTATCATGTTTTTATTCTTCAATTTATTAATGTGATGTATCACACTGGTTGGTTTGTGGATATTGAAGAATCCTTGCATCATTGTATGAAATCTCACCTGATTATGGTTTATGATCATGTAATGTGTTGTTGGATTCAGTTTGCTAGTATTTGTTGAGGATTTTTATGTCTGTGTTCATCAGTGATATTGGCTTGTCATTTTCTTTTATTGTGGTGTCTTTGGCTGATTTTGGAATTAGGGTAATGGTGACCTCATAGAATGAGTTTGTGAGTGTTCCTTCTTCCACATATTTTTGTAAGAGTTTCAGAAGAATAGGTGTTAACTCTTCTCTAAATGTTTGATCAAATCCACAGCCATCTGGTTCTGGACTTTTGTTTGTTGAAAGATTTTACATTACAGTTTCAACTTCATGACTTGCAATGGGTCTGTTGATATCTTCTGTTTCTTGCAAGTTCAGTCTTGGAAGGTTGTACCTTTCTTAGGATTTGTGCATTTCTCCTGGTTGTCCAATTTATCACCTTAGAGTTGCTTGTAGTAATGTCTTATGAGCCTTTGTGTTTCTACAGTGTCAGTTGTCATTTCTCCTTTTTCATTTCTAGTTTTATTGATTTGAGTCCTCTCCCCTTTTTTTTCTTGATGAGTCTCTGTGAAAGTTTACCAATTTCAATTATCTTTTCAAAGAACCAGCTTTTAGTTTCATTGATTTTTTTCTGCTATTGTCTTCATTCCCATTTCATTTATTTCTGCTCCAATTTTTATGATTTCTTTCCTTCCACTAACTTTGCGTTTTGTTTCTTCTTTCTCTAGTTGCTTTAGGTATAAGGTTAGGTTGTTTTTTTTAAATTTATTTTTTAATTGAAGGATAATTGCTTTACAGAATTTTGTTGTTTTCTGTCAAACCTCAACATGAATCGGCAGGGTTAAGTTGTTTATGTGAGAGTTTCTTGTTTCTTGAGCTAGGATTAAAGTGCCTTATATACCCTTTTAGAACTGCTTTTGCTACATCCCACAGGTTTTGGGGGGTAGATTTTGTGTTGCTGTGTTTGCACTGTGATTTGTTTTAATGTATTTTTTCTTTCCTCTTTGATTTCTTCAGTGATCTGTTGGTTATTTACTGGTGCATTGTTTAGCTTCTGTGTGGTTTTTTGCTTTTTTTTTAAATGTAATTTCTAATCTCATAGTGTTGTGATTGGAAAAGATGCTTGATACAATTTCAGTTTTTTTAAAATTTACCAAGGCAGAAAGTGAAGAGGAACTAAAAAGCCTCTGGATGAAAGTGAAAGTGGAGAGTGAAAAAGTTGGCTTAAAGCTCAACATTCAGAAAACGAAGATCATGGTATCCGGTCCCATCACTTCATGGGAAATAGATGGGGAAACAGTGGAAACAGTGTCAGACTGTATTTTTCTGGGCTCCAAAATCACTGCAGATGGTGACTGCAGCCATGAAATTAAAAGACGCTTACTCCTTGGAAGGAAAGTTATGACCAACCTAGATAGCATATTGAAAAGCAGAGACATTACTTTGCCAACAAAGGTCCGTCTAGTCAAGGCTATGGTTTTTCCTGTGGTCATGTATGGATGTGAGAGTTGAACTGTGAAGAAGGATGAGTGCCAAAGAATTGATGCTTTTGAACTGTGGTGTTGGAGAAGACTCCTGAGAGTCCCTTGGACTGCAAGGAGATCCAACCAGTCCAATTTGAAGGAGATCAGCCCTGGGATTTCTTTGGAGGGAATGATGCTGAAGCTGAAACTCCAGTACTTTGGCCACCTGATGCGAAGAGTTGACTCATTGGAAAAGACTCTGATGCTGGGAGGGATTGGGGGCAGGAGGAGAAGGGGACGACAGAGGATGAGACGGCTGGATGGCATCACTGACTCGATGGACGTGAGTCTGAGTGAACTCCGGAAGTTGGTGATGGACAGGGAAGCCTGGCGTGCTGCGATTCATGGGGTCGTGAAGAGTCAGACACGACTGAGCTACTGAACTGAACTGAACTGATTTGTGACCCAAGACACAATCTATCCTGGAGAATGTTCTATGTGCATTTGAGAAGAAAGTATATTCTGTTGCTTTCGGATGGAATGTCCTATAAATATCAATTAAATCTATCTGGTCTCTTGTGTCTTTTCATGCTTGTGTTTCCTTAATTTTCTGTCGGGATCATATATTCATTGGTGTGAGTGGGGTGTTCATTTCCTCTGCTATCATTGTGTTACTGTCAATTTCCTCTTTTATGGGTGTTTGACGTGTGTACTGAGGTGCTCCTAAGTTGGGTGCATCAGATCAGATCAGACCAGTCGCTCAGTCGTGTCTGACTCTTCGCGACCCCATGAATCACAGCACGCCAGGCCTCCCTGTCCATCACCAACTCCCAGAGTTCACTGAGACTCACGTCCATTGAGTCAGTGATGCCATCCAGCCATCTCATCCTCTGTCGTCCCCTTCTCCTCCTGCCCCCAATCCCTCCCAGCATCAGAGTCTTTTCCAGTGAGTCAACTCTTCGCATGAGGTGGCCAAAGTACTGGAGTTTCAGCTTTAGCATCATTCCTTCCAAAGAAATCCCAGGGCTGATCTCCTTCAGAATGGACTGGTTGGATCTCGTTGCAGTCCAAGGGACTCTCAAGAGTCTTCTCCAACACCACAGTTCAAAAGCATCAATTCTTCGGCGCTCAGCCTTCTTCACAGTCCAACTCTCACATCCATACATGACCAC
>NW_011495042.1:4654294-4657067 GCF_000754665.1 Bison bison bison | reverse complement strand
CTGGATGCCATGATCTTCGTTTTCTGAATGTTGAGCTTTAAGCCAACTTTTTCACTCTCCACTTTTACTTTCATCAAGAGGCTTTTGAGTTCTTCTTCACTTTCTGCCATAAGGGTGGTGTCATCTGCATATCTGAGGTTATTGATATTTCTCCCGGCAATCTTGATTCCAGCTTGTGTTTCTTCCAGTCCAGCGTTTCTCATGATGTACTCTGCATATAAGTGAAATAAGCAGAGTGACCATATACAGCCTTGACGAACTCCTTTTCCTATTTGGAACCAGTCTGTTATTTACAATTGTTATATCTTCTTTTTGGATTGATCCCTTGATCATTATGTTGTGTCCTTCCTTGTCTCTTGCAACAGTCTTTATTTTAACATGTATTTTGTCTGATAAGAGGATAGCTCCTCCAGCTTTCTTTTGATTTCCATCTGGATGGAGTATCTTTTTCCATTCCCTCACTTTCAGTCTATATGTGTCCCTAGATCTGAAGTGTGTTTCTTATAGACCAGCTTATAAAGTGGATATTGTTTTTATATCCATTCAGCCAGCCTGTGTCTTTAGTTGGAGCACTTAATCCATTTACATTTAAAGTAAGTATTGATATCTGTATTCCTGTTGCTGTTTTCTTTATTGTTTGGATTTTTTGTTGTTGGTCTTCTTTCTTCCCTCTTTTATCTCTTGTGGTTTGATGACTAGTGTTGTGGGTTTTTGTTCTTTTGTTTGTTTTTACCTACACTGGGTCTTCACTGCTGTGTGAGGGCTGTCTCCAGTTGCGCTGAGTGGGGCCACTCTCTAGCTGTGGGGTCTGGACTCCTCACTAGAGTGGCTGCTCTCACTGTGGAGCACAGGCTTTAGGGTGATGGGTTCAGTACTTGTCATGCACGGGCTTAGTTGCCTCACAGCATGTGGGATTTTCACGTCCCAGCAATCAAACCTATGTGTCCTGCCTTGGCAGGTGGATTCTTGACCACTGAGCCACCAGAGAAGCCCCCTCTTGTTGTGTTTGGGTGACTTTTTCTTTTGTATGTGTGTATCTATTGTAGTTTTTTGTTTTGTATTAATAGTTCCCATGAGATTTTGATACAGCAATCTGTATATGTACAAAGTTCTATTTTTCCATTTTAATATGTGAGATATATATATATATATATATATATATATATGGGCTTCCCTGGTGGCTCAGTGGTAAAAAGAATCTGCCTGCAGTGCAGGAGTCCTAGGAGATGCTGGTTTGATCCCTGGGTCAGGACGATCCCCTGGAGAAGGAAATTGCAACCCACTCCAGTATTTTTGCCTGGAGAATTTCTTGGACAGAGGGGCCTGGTGGGCTACAGTCCTTGGAATTGCAAAGAATCAGACACAGTTGAGCGACTGAGCACACCTGCCTTCATATATGTGTATTAATATTAGCTACTTGATTCCTTTTCTGAGTCTTCAGTTTTTAGATATTGGTTAGAAATCAACATTTCTAATCACCATGTTTAAATTAGGTTTCATATTTAAACCACTTTTCTGTACTTTATGGTGACTGACAGCTTCTAACACTGTCTCCCTCCTCACCTGGATCCTACTCTTTTTTGCAACAATTTAAAAATAGCGGCTTATTGGGATATCTCAGTAAATCACAGAGCATACAGTTCGCCCACTTAAAGTGTGCAGTGGCTTTTAGCACATTCACAGTTGTGGCCCGTCTCTACTGCGAATGTTAGAATATTTTCATCTCCTCTAAATAAAAACCTGTACCCAGTGGTAGTCACTCACCGTCTCCACCCGCTTCCCAGCCCCTAGCAACCACGAGTCTACTTTTTGGCTCCGACTTGCCCGTTCCTGACATTTCATATCAGCTACATTATACAACATGTGACTTTTTTGTGACTAACTTCTTTCACTCTGCCTCATCTTTTCAAGGGAGTTCCTCATTCCTCCTGTTGGCTGTGTGACGTTCTGGCTGTACTGAGTCTTGTTTATCCATTCACCTGTTTATGCACTTTGGGGTTGCTTCTGCTTTTGAACTATTATAAATAATGTAAGGAGCTTCCCTGGTGGGTCAGTCCATAGAGAATCCACCTGCAAATCAGGAGACAAAGCGGGAGACGCAGGTTCGATCCCTGAGTCAGGAAGATCCCCTGGAGGGGCAACCCTCTCCAGTATCCTTGCCTGGGAAATCCCATGAACAGAGGAGTCCATGGGGCCATAAGAGTCGGACTCGACTTAGTGACTAAACCAAAAATAATGCTTCTATGAACATTTGTACGTATATTTTTGTGTGGACATATATTTTATTTTCTCCTGGGTATATACCCAAGAGTGAAATTCTTTTCTTGTTATGATGAAAGCTTTCAAAAGGACACAAAAGCAGGCTGATGGTATGGTGCCAGCCCTGCCCCCACAGCCCCATGCACCCATCAGTCAACTTCAGCAGCTAACAGCTTGTGGTTACCCTTGTTCCACCACTGCGTTATTTCAGAGTAAGTGCCACGCTTATCATTTCATCTGTAAACTGTTCGGTATTTATCTCTAAAAGATGAGAATCTCTTAAAATAATTGCACTGCCATCAGCACACCGGAAGCAATATCATCCTTCAGTTCAGTCCAGTCGCTCAGGCGTGTCCGACCCTTTGCGACCCCATGAATCGCAGCATGCCAGGCCTCCCTGACCATCACCAACTCCCGGAGTTCACTCAAAGTCACGTCCATTGAGTCGGTGATGCCATCCAGCCGTCTCATCCTCTGTCGTCCCCTTCTCCTCCTGCTCTCAGTCCCTCCCAGC
>NW_011495042.1:4654000-4654194 GCF_000754665.1 Bison bison bison | reverse complement strand
CATGGCTGGAGTCACCATCTGCAGTGATTTTGGAGCCCAAAAAAATAAAGTCTGACACTGTTTCCACTGTTTCCCCATCTATTTCCCATGAAGTGAGGGGACCAGATGGCATGATCTTCATTTTCTGAATGTTGAGCTTTAAGCCAACTTTTTCACTCTCCACTTTCACTTTCATCAAGAGGCTTTTTAGTTCC
>NW_011495042.1:4653308-4653900 GCF_000754665.1 Bison bison bison | reverse complement strand
ACCCTTTGCGACCCCATGAATCGCAGCATGCCAGGCCTCCCTGACCATCACCAACTCCCGGAGTTCACTCAAAGTCACGTCCATTGAGTCGGTGATGCCATCCAGCCGTCTCATCCTCTGTCGTCCCCTTCTCCTCCTGCTCCCAGTCCCTCCCAGCATCAGAGTCTTTTTCCAATGAGTCAACTCTTCATATCAGGTGGCCAAAGTACTGGAGTTTCAGCTTTAGCATCATTCCTTCCAAAGAGATCCCAGGGCTGATCTCCTTCAGAATGGACTGGTTGGATCTCCTTGCAGTCCAAGGGAGTCTCAAGAGTCTTCTCCAACACCACAGTTCAAAAGCATCAATTCTTCGGTGCTCAGCCTTCTTCACAGTCCAACTCTCACATTCATACATGACCACAGGAAAAACCATAGCCTTGACTAGACGGACCTTTGTTGGCAAAGTAATATCTCTGCTTTTGAATATGCTATCTAAGTTAGTCATAACTTTCCCTCCAAGGAGTAAGCGTCTTTTAATTTCATGGCTGCAGTCACCATCTGCAGTGATTTTGGAGCCCAAAAAAATAAAGTCTGACACTGTTTCCACTGTTTC
>NW_011495042.1:4652128-4653208 GCF_000754665.1 Bison bison bison | reverse complement strand
GTACTCTGCATAGAAGTTAAATAAGCAGGGTGACAATATACAGCCTTGGTGTACTCCTTTTCCTATTTGGAACCAGTCTGTTGTTCCACGTCCAGTTCTAACTGTTGTTCCATGTCCAGTTCTAACTGTTGCTTCCTGACCTGCATATAGGTTTCTCAAGAGGCAGGTCAGGTGGTCTGGTATTCCCATCTCTTTCAGAATTTTCCAGTTTATTGTGATCCACACAGTCAAAGGCTTTGGCATAGTCAATAAAGCAGAAATGGATGTTTTTCTGGAACTCTCTTGCTTTCAAATATCCCAGTGTCCACATGTGTCTAGTTGCCTTTTCTGCCCCCAGTCAGATTGTTCAGATCATACTCTGAGTCTGAGCAAGGCCCCTACGTTTGCCTCTGGTTGAAGGGTCTCGTAGGATCTTTCCTTTTTGGGGCCTTTCCCACGTTTATTTTTCCTCCTTGCTTATTTGTAGGAGGCACTGGATCACGTGTCCTGGAGAGTTCCTCATATCTGGGTTTTACTGATTTCATGTGGCCCTTGCATTTCCTGTAAAATGTTAGATCTAGACAACTGGCCTGGTGTAGGGTTTTTGTTTTTTTGAGTTATTTTGGCGCACTGGGTCTTGGTTACAGCGTGTGAGCTCCTCATTGCTGCGGCTTCCTGACGCAGGCACAGGCTCTGGGACACGGGCTTCCGAGGTTGTGGACGCAGCGCTGAGGCCCCGGGGCGCGTGGCATCTTACTGCCCAGAACAGAGGCCGAACCCGTGTCCCCTGCACTGGCAGGTGGCCTCTTAACCCTGGGTCACCAGGGAGGGGATCCCAGTGTTGTTTACTAAAAGGACCCTTTAACGTTTCTTAATAAGCCTTCTTGGAGGGCTGTTGTGTGCCCAGCCCCACGGTGGGCCCCGGGAGACTGTGGCTGGTCAAGATCAGGGGTGGGTGGGGCTGGGGGAATGCATACGTGAGTCCCTGGGCTGCTTGCCCACCGGCCACAGGAACTGGCCAGCACCCAGCTGGTGCTTCCCTGGGCACGTTTGTCAGCTGGGGGCCTGGGGGCGGTCTGGGCCCTGGGTGAAGTCCTGCTG
>NW_011495042.1:4645898-4651386 GCF_000754665.1 Bison bison bison | reverse complement strand
CCATGACCAGAGACTGTTTCAGCTGTTTCACTTCCGGGTCCTTGGTGCCCATGACGCCTTCCTGGAATTCCTTTACCAGGGGCAGCCCAGACCCAGCCTTGGCCCCTTCAAGGTCACAGCCTTGGGGTTTGCTCCCCACACTCCCTGGCTCCAAAACCAGGGCTGACGCCTCTCTGAGCCAACACATCCTCCTCTCTTAAAGGGTCAAGTCACCCAGAGCTGAGAGCAAATTTGGCACAAAATTCAAACCATAGCGTCGTGACTGCCAGCTGCCACCAGGGACATCTTGGATCCCAGATCCCAGGGACCCGGACCTGGGATCCATCTTGTCACTGCTGTGCTCCAGCATGTAGCAGTTCCTCTGACAGTCACCGTGGAACTTGGTGGAACATTCTCAAACTGCCAGTTCCAGTCCCTGTGGGAACAGGCTAGCTGTGCTCAGGGACACCCCCTCCTGGGACTCTGAGTGTGTGGGTCTGAACTTCGACAGCTGCCATGGCAAGGCCAGGGGCACAGGGTGGAGTGAAGGGGGAGCAGGAGAGAGAGTGCTGGGGGTGTGTGTGACTGGGAGGCAGTCAGGAAACTGGACCAAGGGGTGGGAGGCAGAGAAGGGGGTGTCGGGTACCATGGAGTCAAGATGTGTGTGTGCTGGGAGTGGGGGTTGTTTTCTGGTCATGGTGGGTAACGGGGACCCATGAGGATTCAGGGATGTTGGGGAGCAGCGTCATCAGAGCTGGGCTCTAGAAGGGCAGAGCCAGGGGCCCTTGCGTCCCCCTGCTGCTCACACCCTCCCTGATGACCCCATTGTAAAGATGGGAAGACTGAGGCCCAAGCGGGGAGGGAAAGACTTGGACAGGTCGAGTTGCATGGCTGGAGTTGGGGCCCATCTGCCCTCCACGTCCATGTTCAGCTGCAGAGCAGGAAGCAGCCAGGAGACCTGGGGATGTGGTGGCGTGAGGCGGGGGCAGGGGTGGTGGTGTCAGGGCCACAGTCCACAGGGAGGTGTTGGGGGGGGTCAAAGGAGCTTCACGGGTTAGCATGAGAAGACAGCATCAGAGCTCACAGTATGTGCTGGGCTCGCGGGCAGGGGCGGGAGGTACATGCCTGCCACCTACCCAGGGAACGGGGAGAACGCTGGGTGAGTTTTGCAGACTCGAGTCCTGTAGCTCCTCCATGGCGGCACCTCTCTCGTGGTGCCGGGGGTGGCATGCACTGCTGGCTTCCGGCTTTTAGGAGGCGGTTGTGCCCCAAGCCCTTGGCCGCCTTCTTCGCCCCCTCCCTGGGGATGGGGGCTTCTTTGAGCCTCACGCAGGGTGTCGGGGCAGGAGATGCCCAGATCTCTGCTCTCACTTCCACCCCGTTCTCTCCTCTGCCAGTTAGTCCCCAAAGACAAAAGGAAAATCCCACCCAGGAAGACGGCCCCCAGGATGCCTGGTCAGGCTGAGGGGAAGGACCCCAAGAAGCCGAGTGAGTCAAAGAAGGACCCTGCCAACACAGTCGAGGTGAAAAAAGGATCCAGGAAGCCCAGAGAGGAGAGGGCAGCTCCCTCCAAACCAGGCGCAGCCAAGAAGGCCCCCAAGAAAGGCACGCAGACCAAGGACCCAGAGCCAAGGCTGGGTGAGGCCAAGAAGTCCTCCCGACGGCCGGACAAGGCCGCTCAGGCCCCTCCCAGTGCCAGTGGGCCTGGCGGGAAGTCGAAGGTCAAAGAAAGAGGGAGCCGCCAAGGTACGGGTGTGAATGGGGTGGGCATGGGATGGGGTTTCTGGCAACCACTGGCCACGAGTTGGGATGGAGGGGTCAGTTCTGGGGAGGAGGGGCTGTCTACTCAATGTGCCCTAGGACACTTGGCTTGACCCGGAGAGACAGAGAACTCATGGTAGCTGGTGGGGGTGGGAGGAGGGGTCAGGGGAGGCTTCCTGGAGGAGGTGGCCCACGCAGGAGACCAGCTTGCGCAAAGGCCTGAAGGCATGAAGAACGTGGCTGTGCTGAGCTGTGCTTAGACGCTCAGTCATGTCCAACTCTGCAGCCCCATGGACTGTAGCCTGCCAGGCTCCTCTGTCCATGGGCGATTCTCCAGGCAAGAATACGGCAGTGCGTTGCCATGCCCTCCTCCAGGGGATCTTCCCAACCCAGGGATCGTACCCAGGTCTCCCACACTGCAGGTGGATTCTCTACCATCTGAGCCACCAGGGAAGCCCCAAAGGTGGAAGAAGTCTAAATAGTCCTGTCTGTGTGCATCGGGGGTGGGAGAAGGGGACGCTGTGAAGGGCGGCGGGAGGCTGGACTTGATTGGTGAGGAGCCATGGAAAGACCCTGAACAGGGGACACTTAGGGCCCAAGGTGCTTTTTTTCTTACGAATCTAAAAAAAAAACACAAAACTATAAAAATTGGAGTGTGATTGTTTTACAATGTTTTTCTGCTGAGCACCGATGTGAATCGACTATATGTATACATACATCCCCTCCTGGTGATCCCCCTCCCACCCCTCTAGTCATCACAGCACCGAGTCGAGCTCCCTGTGCTGTACAGCAGCTGCCTGCGAGCTCTGTGTTTTATACACGGCAGTGTGTATATTTCAGCGCTACTCTCTCAGTTCGTCCCACCCTCCTTCCCCGACTGTCCAGAAGTCTGTTCTCTATGTCTGTCTCTCTCTTCCTGCCCTGCAAAAAGGTTCGATCCCAGTTTTCTAGATTCCATGTATATGCATTAATATATATTTGTTTTTCTCGTTTTGACTGACTTCACCCTGTATGACAGTCTCTAGGTTCATCCACCTCAGTAGAACTGATTCAAATGCATTCCTTTTCATGGCTGAGTAATACTCCTTGGTGTAGATAGACCACAACCCCTTCATCCATTCATCTGTCGATAGACATCTAGGTGGCTTCCATGTCCTGATTGTTGTAGATAGTGCTGCAGTGATCAGGGTGGGCACATGTGTCTTTTTGAATTATGGTTTGCTCAGGATACATGCCCTCCTGGTGGGATTGCTGGGTCACATGGTGGTTTTATTCCTAGTTTTGTAGGGAAATTCTATACTGTTCTCCATGATGGTTTTTATCAAGTTATGGAAAGACTCTGAACAGGGGACAGGCAGGGCCTGAGGCATTTTTTAAAATGTATCCTGGCCGTCACATGGAAGATGGATTGAAGACATGGGGCTGACAGCCCTGTCGGGGGCCTTCGGCGTGGGTGGATGGGGAGCTGTGAATGGAATGAGGGATGGTTGCCCTCCTTCCACTTAATCCTCCTGCTGTCCCGTGGGCAAGAGGCTGCGACCTTCAGTTGGCAGACTCGGGCACCAGGCTCAGAGAGACTGAACAACTTGTCCCAGGTCACACAGCCTGCAAGTGTCAGCGTGAGGACTGGGCCGTGGGCGGGCTGTGGGGCCCCTCAAGCCTGCTGCTGAGCGGCACCTCCTCCGGAAAAGTCTGTCTCACACGGCATCCCCTCTTCCAGCAGATACCAAGGCCCACAGGAAAACACAGCCTGGAAGTCAGAGTTCAAAATCCACGGTCACCAAGGTAGGTGTCGGGGTAACTTCCCTTGTCTTGATCTCCAGTGGCCAGAGCTCGAGTGTTCCCACCTAAGCCCAGGGTGGGGGTCAGATGAGGAAGAGGGTAACTTACTTTACTTTCCTCTGCTCCCAGCCCTCCAGTGCCCGGAGGATCACCGTCCCCACCTTATAGATAGGGGGCTGAGGCTTAGAGAGGGGAGGGCGCTTGTCGAAAGCAACCTAGAGCTGGGGTTTCAACCCTGAGTTTGTGGGCTCTGCGTGGTGTGCCCAGCCCTGCCACCTTCTCCTGGTTTGCTTTCTTACAGGGTGAGAATGGTGCTTCCCTGGCCAAAAAGAAGATGGGGGGCAAGGTCCCTAAAGAGGCTGCTGGGGAGGGGCCCAAAGCCAAGGCCCCTGTTCCTCCCAAGGGTGCTGGGTCCAAGAAGGAGCCTGGACCACTGGCTGGGAAGGCTGAGGCCTCTAAGGGCCCGAGGAAGCCTGGCATCCCCACCAAGTCTTCAGTGTCCAAAGCGGCCAGCAAGAAGGCAGAAGCCGAGGGCTAGAGGCAAGGTGGAGAGATGCAGATTCTACTTTTTTACTCCCCTAGAAACTATCACTCTGTTTATTTCACTAGAACCTATTTATCAATAAAGCTTTTTTCCCCCACTCATGGGTGCGAGAGGAGGCTGAGGTCTAAAGGTTTGGCCATCCAGGGCATGCACCCAGATGGACAGGATGGAAGCTCCTCCCCTGGGAGATGCAGACTGCAACAGGGATGCAAAGGCATGCAGGGGCCTGCGGAGGCGCAGGAGAGGTGCTTCGTCCAACCTGAGATCTGGGACTGCTTCCTGGAGGAGGCAGCTTTTGGTCTTAAAAGGACGAGCAGGAATTGCCAGACAGATGACGGGGGAAGGGCTTGCAGGCAGTGGGATAGGCCTGGATGGGGGCGAATTGAGGCTTTGAGAGGAGCACAAGCCGGGGAGGGGTGGCATGAGCCCCTGGGCCATGGGGATGGGGCAGCAAGGCATGGCGGAGTAGGCTAGGGAAGGCAGGCAGGCATCTTCTTGGGAGCGGTTGGAGCCAGGGAGGGTTACAGGCCGGGGAGAGACTGATTTGTGTGTTGAGAAGAAGCTCTGTGGCTGCAGAGAGGAAGGATTAGAGGAGCTGAGAGGAAGTATGGATCACTGGACTAGTCACTGAGCAGGACTGTGGGTCCCGCGGGAATCTGCAGAAGGAAGTGGAAGTGCGGGGGCCCTGGGTTGGGAGTGAGCTACGGAACTCAGGGCAGCTCATAAGCTAAAGCCCACACAGAGACGGTACCTGGAGGTGCAGAGGTGAGGGCTGGGGTTATTTTTAAACAAATGTGACACTGCGCGAGGAGAGGTTGAGTCTGCCTCCCTGCACCTTCATTCTGGGCTTTGTGATTGCTTGAATCAGGTACTGAGGAGATGACGCTGGGACACTTTCTGGGCCCAGGGTTCAAGAGACTGGCAGCTTCTGCTTCCTGCGTGCGGGCTGCTTTTCTGTTTTTTAATACTTGTGCTTAGAATTCAGCCACCATGCAATGGGGAAGCCTAAACAGCCGTTGGATGAGAATCGAGACACCCCAGTTCTCAGCCCCAACTGAGCTCCTTGACCAGCCAGCACCAATTTGCTGGGCATGCGCCATCCAGGAACTGGATCTTCTGCCCCTGTTGAGCGGCCCCACTGACACCAAGGGACGGGCCTTCCCTCGCGAGCCCTGCCCTGATCACAGACGCACGAGCGCTGTGAGTGTACTGAGGTGGTTTGTTATGCAGCAGTACACACTCTAACGAGAGCTGCAGGGTGGACAGGGTTAGATCCTGAAGGGCCTCGTGAGCCAGGGTAAGAACTTCAGATTTTAATTGTGATAAATGCCCATTTGAGGCCATTGAGGAGCTGAGTGCCCACAGGGGGACACGGGCAGCCACAGGAGGCCAGGGCGGTGTGTGTGTGTGAGTCACTCAGCC
>NW_011495042.1:4639662-4645798 GCF_000754665.1 Bison bison bison | reverse complement strand
TCTGACTGACTCTGCAACCCCATGGACTGTAGCCTGTCGGGCTCCTCTGTCCATGGGACTCTCCAGGCAAGAATATTGGAGTGGGTAGCCATTTTCCTTCTCCAGGGGATCTTGCCAACCTAGGGATCGAACCTGGGTCTCCTGCATTGCTGGCAGTCTTTTACCGTCTAAGCTACGGGGGAAGCCAGGGTGGTGGCCCCTGCTGTGGGCCAGCTGAGGGGTGCTGGCTGGCCACAGAGGGAGGGGTCAGAAGTGGTGGATGCCAGGTTGACGTTTACGCTCGGTGGATGGGATTTGTTGAGGGACTGTGTGTAGAAAGAGTCCATAATGTGGGGTCCACATGAGTACCTGCTCGACACCCACCTGGTGGGGTGAGAACTCAGCTCGTTCTGAAGGCTGCTGAGAGATGGTCCAGATGAGGGGTGACCGCTGAGCCAGGGATGGGGGGTGGAGACCAACAAGTGGATTTGAGGGGCATGAGGTCAACTGGACGGCACTTGGCAGGGGGCAGATGGACACAGAGGGAAACTGAGGCAGCCCAGCGTCTTCCCTCCCTCCCCTCCTCTCAGCCCTGTCCTCGCCTCGCCAATCCCACGCGAGGCTTTGTCGGGCTTCACGGCTTCCCTGGGGCCTCTGTCATGGGGCTGCCGGCAGAGCCCCCATGGGCACTGTGAGCAGCTGGCAGGGAGCTGGGCTGGTGCTTTCCACAAGAGGGGTCCAGTTGTGGGAGGCACCCCGGGCAGGCTCTTGGGGGTGGGTATCACTGGGCACCTCTACGAGCTGGGGGCTAGCCAGGAGCCCCGACCTGGCCAAGGTCTGACAGCATGGAGCACCCATGAGACTTGGGAAAGCCTGCTCCCCGGCTTGAGAACAGACAGTCTGCCGAAGTCCCCACCTCCTGTGACCCGCAGATGGAGCCAAGGGACACCTGGAGCTGCAAGGCAAGCCTTCGGGGGCCCAGGCAAGGACTGGGGGTGGTGAGCAGATGACCCCAGAAACGAGAGATTTCCTCCACTTGCAAATGCGTCCTTAAACTTCAAGGAGGACTCGCATGTTAATCAGGCATTAAAACAGGCTGTGGAATATTTAATGGCATAGAAAGATGGTGCTGACGAAAGGCCACATGGGATAAAGGCAGCTTGCAGGATGGAGCACGTCCTGATTCCAGTTCCTACCCGTCTGCCCACGGCCCAGACGGGCACACGATTTGGGCTTTGGGACAACATTCCCTGAGATTCAGACCACGAGTGGGTTAGGGTGGGTTTTATCTTCTCTGTGCTTTTTGTCCTCCTTGACAGTTTTGCAGAAAGCATGCATTCATTCTAGAATCACACCTCCCCCCCCAAAAAAAAAACCCATCGAATGTGTCAATAACTCACATTAGAAAATCTGCTGCTTAATAAAGACGCATCAGTGATCAGAATAGAAAATTTGAAAAGATAATCTCTCTCCACCCAGAAGGCACGACAGGAAGAGGCTATTTTTAAAGCTAAAAATTGTTTACTTTTCTCTCCTCACTTTTCTGTGCTCATTAATTCTAGAACTGGTGTTGCTGGGGTTTTGTTTAAATTGTACATGTTTCTGTCCTAGTTCTTACTCCTGATATATATGTGTGGTTATTTCTCCTTCCTAAAAGGAAAAAAAACTTACTTAAGCCACTTCTAATTTGGGGCTGGTCCTCTAGTGACCTTTCTTGGGGCTCAGTGACCTTTAGCCCCGGCTCAGGCCCAGAGCCAAGTGGGGGGCAAGCAGGGCTGGGGGTCTCCGTGGTATTTGCTGATCCCAAGTCAAGGGCAGTGGCTGAAGAGTCCAGGGATATACCAGCCCGGAGCAGTCTGCATTTCCTCATCTGCATAACGGGGTTGATGGTACGTGTTTGTCAAAGTGTTGAGTGAGTTGGTCAGTTGTATCTGACTCTGTGCGACCCCCTGGACTGTAGCCCACCAGGCTCCTCTGTCCATGGGATTCTCCAGGCAAGCATACTGGAGTGGGTTGCCATTTCCTTCTCCAGGGGGTCTTCTGACTCAGGGATTGAATCCAGATCTCCTGCACTGCAGGTGGATTCTTTACTATCTGAGCCACCGCGGAAGCCCATGCATATTTGTCAAGACTGATGACAAATTCAGGATGAGCATATAAACATCCAGTCTCTTTCCAGGGTGGTCAGCTTGGAGCTCCCCACGCACTCTGGGGGGCACCGTGGACACACCAGCTGGAGGAAGTGTGGAACAGAGGAATGAGGGCCTGTGCACACTGGCGTGTCGTCCTCCCCATCCCAAGACCTGGGAGAGTCCTCGACTGTGCCGAGAGTCAGTTTCTACATCTGTAAAATGGGAACACATTTTCCTCACGGCCTGTTACATGGATAAGCAGGTTAGGGGCAGTGGGAGGTGAGACACAGGTGCTGTGACCTCATCCTGGCGGCCAGCAGGCACCAGCGTGGTTACCCCGCGAGGCTGCTCAGAAGCAAGGGTCAGTGTCTGCCTGCCCCTCATGAAGGGGGATGGCGGGGTCCCAAGCCAGGCCCCCCGCCCTCCTGTCTGCTACAAGCAGGCCACTTCAGGATAAAGGCTGGAGCTCACGGCAGGTTTTCCCATCAGGCTTTTATTATAAAGAAGGTTCCAGAGCGTCCCGACCTCCCCCTCCAGCCCCGCCCCTGTGGGCCACAGCCCGTCCAGGCACTGACCAGGCCAGCCCCAGGCGGCGCTTCTGACAGAAGAGAAAGGGCGATGATCTCGGGGGGCCGTCTCTGCCGGGTCCACCGCCCCTGGAACAGTCATTTCCAGTGTTGCGCTGGGAGCCCCAGGGGACCCTCCCGGGGCCTCCGCACTAGCGGCAGCTATTCACAGTTGGCGCGTGATAAGTTTCTTTAATATATAAAAGCTTCTTTTAAAAAAACAACAAAAAAGTGGTGCTATCTTTAGAAACACTTCCAGCAAGATCATGTAGCCCAGCTACAGCCTTGGTGCAACTCAGCCCCCTTCCCCTGCCCCCTCCCACCCACCCCCCCGGGACGGCCCCCGGCCTCAGCCTGGCTCCCAGGACAGCACGGAGCCTCCCGCGGGCCGTGGACGCGCCTGCTCCGCTGGTGTCCGCTGGAAGCCGGGAGCGGGCCAGGCTCCTCCACAGGCGAGTAGAGACGGCGGGGGGCGACATCTTGGTGGGGGAAGCAGAAGCGAACCGAGGGCTGGGTCACAGGGCCTCCCCCTCCGCCAGGCAGGATGAGGTAGCGTTTCTGGCTGTGGCCTGGGGCCCAGGCGGCCCTCCTTTCCCGTCGGCGGCCTCGGCGGCGCTGGGCCGGGACAGAGCGAGTTGGGGGCGGCACCGTCCAGGCTGTGCTGGGTGGACGGCGTTCAAGGCCTCAGCCTGGAGCTGGAGTCTGAGGGCAGGTGCGAGGGGACGGTGCCTGAGGGGCCGGGACCGGAGGCTCCTCTGCCGGGCTCAGAAAAAGCCCCTGGTGCAGCGTCCTTTCCCAGCCGGCGTGGGAGGCACGCGGGGCGGGGCTGGGGGCAGAGTGAAGCCGCGGGGCGCCGCCCGCCGGCCCGGCTCAGGCCTCGCTGTAACACTCGTAGATGTTGTCTTCCATGAGGGCCACCACCTGCTCGAACTTGTGCTGCAGCTGCGTCCTCCGGGCCGTGGGGTTCGCCTCCAGGGCGCTCATGATCTGGGGCGGTGGAAGGGGGTGGTCGGCAGCGGAGCTAATTCAGGGCGGAGGACACCCCCACCCCGGTCCCACCACACATCTGGGGGGAGTACACACACGTGGCCTGGATTCCCAGTGCTGGCGGCCACGCCCACAGCACAGTCAGACGTGCTGGGGCCGGGAGTACCTGGGCCATGAGCGGTGGGAAGGGCCGACGTGGGGGGAGAGTGCCCTGGGCCTCACACTGCGGGCTGCTCACCTGCGGGCGATACCTCTTGGCGTATTTGTAGATCTCTGCCATGGCCACGTTGGTGTTGAACTCATTCTGGTATTTCTGTGAGGAAAGACAGGGAGGCAGTTGGACTGCGGTGGAGACTCCATGGTCCGAACCAGGCCCAGCCCAGTCAAGACCTGCTGCTTGTACACAGCCCCACGCTGCCCCCGGCTCTGACGGTCAAGTCCTGGCCCCCACCCCCCATCCTCCCGGCGAGGTCCCCACGGAGCCGGCCGCACCCGCGACTCCTCGGCCAGGTGCGCGTTCATCTCCTGCTCGCTGAGCGGGGTCATGTCGTGGATCTGCTTGTAGTAGCGCTGCACAATCTTCCGGTACTCGGGGATCTCCTTGGCGTAGAGGAGCTTGTTGGTTGGCGAGTCCTGGGTGGGCGGAGAGGAGCCAGAGAGTGAGACGCTGGGTGGAGACAGCAGACTCGGCTCTTTCTGGACCAGCCCGTGTCTATGCCACCGCACAGACAAGGCCTGTCGCTGAGCCAGTGTCCCTGTGCTGCAGGCTCTGCACCGGGGGCTTCCCACCCCTGTCCTCTGCCCTGTTTTCTGCAGGACTCTCAGGGTGATGACTTCACAGGGGACCTACTTGGAGGAGAAAGTGCACGGGCTCGTGCCAGCTCTTGGACACGCAGGCTGTTTAGTTCGCGTCCTTGCTGAGGGTTATGGGTCTCGGTGGCTAAGATTTCTGGAAGCCTGACTGCTGTCTCAGTGGAATATTTCCCAGCACGTGTTTCCTACTCCCGAGAGCAAAGCGTGCCAAGTACGCTCCCAGTTCTTTGTCTGTCACGGGCGTCCTGCTCTCCCAGATAGCCTGTGAGAGGTGATGGCGTTTTCTGCCATTTTTGTGGTCTGTCTCTGAAAGTCACGGGCTAACGGCAGGGCCAGGTCTAACTCCCGTCTCATGCCGCTCAGCCTGGAACGCCAGGTTCTCTCGGGCCTGCTGCGCCCTCTCCCTACAGTCACCTCTCTCTCAGGGGTCTCCTCTACCCACCCTCAGTGCCCACCGGGTGGCTCCTGACCATCAGGGCTGTCACCTGGAGCCTGGCTGGTCGCCGACGCTACATCAGACCACACTCGCTTTCCATGCCCACCTGGCTTCTCCCTGCCTCCCTCTAGGGCCTGAAGATTCGGGAGCTGGTGCTGGGCACAGCTGAGGCAGCTGCAGCCCTGGAGTTTGTGACTGTGGGTGCCCGTTTCCCGGAGAACCCCTGTCTGATGACCCCATTCACCCCACATCTGAGCTCCTCCGGTTGCCCTCCCAGAAAGTCCGCTGGTCCCGCAGCACTGGGCAGCCTGCCCACAGCAGCTGACCTTGCCCAGCTGCAAGTCAGAGATGGAGCAGGCGTCGATGAAGGCCTGAGCGATGACCGAGAGGCAGGCGTCGATGTGGTCCGTCTTCTCGATGTCAAAGACAAACTGCGGGTTTTTCAGGATGTTCACCCAGAAGCGCAGAGGAAGGCTGGGGGACAGGGAGGCAGTGGCGTGAGCCCCGCCCGAGGGTGGGTCGCGGAGGAAGCAGTCACCAATGGGGGCTCGGCCAGGGAGGCCGGCAGGCCCAGAGGACAGGCTGGCTTTACTCCCGAGGCCAGCAGAGACTGGATGGAAGCTCTGGGAACCTCGGTGTCTCCTCCACAAATGGGGTTGGTGACTGTCCCTAGCCGGCAGGGGGTGAAGGGGGACGCGGCACAGGGGCTGGGAGCCGGGTTTCCTGCATGGAGGGGCCCTGAGTTAGCCCTCGCTGCCTGCCCCATTCCCCGCAGAGCCTCCTGCTCGCACGCAGGAGCCGGGAGCCAGGGCCCAATCCTGGTTCTCATTAGAGCCCCCGCCCTGCCTGGCAGCCCGTGGCTCCTCCTCCAGCCCTGTGTGGCTGCAGGGAGTCAGTCCATCATTAGCTGGGTCACCAGGAAGGGCTGAGAGTAAGCGAGGCCTAAGACGGCCGGAGGGTTGGTAAAACGACCTCCCCGTGACTGGGGGGCCTGGGACAGGGGGACACACTCACCCCTCCTCCCCACCAATGCTCAGAGCAGCCCCTGCAATGACAGGGAAACTTCTGTGTCTGTGGCAATTCTTTTCGAGGGTCAGGCTGAACTTTTCAACAACTTCCTGTTGGGGTTTGGGTGTCTGAAAAGCTAACATGTGCCTCCAAGGAGGGATGTGATGGAGGCATGCGCGTCTCCGGGAGCCTCAACGTGCTTGTCTGCAAAATGG
>NW_011495042.1:4637539-4639562 GCF_000754665.1 Bison bison bison | reverse complement strand
TTGCAAAATGGAGCCGACAGTGCCCACCCAAGGGGGAGGGGTGGGGGGGAGAGGGGCAAAACTTAGACAACGCTCACGTCTAGTTAATCCTTACAAGTAAGGTGGGTTCCTTTTACTGCCCTGATTTTCCAGCTGGGGGAAACTAAAGCTCAGAGAACTTAAGTCTCTTGTTCAAGCTCACACAGTTTGGAATGGCATAAGGGACTAAACCCAGGCTCTGAACCCCAACCCCACTGCTGCCGGCGTGAGCCAGTGAAGCAGCCCCGCCCCTCACCGGCCCCCCCAAGGGCCCCTCACCTGTTGGTCTTCCAGATGTGCAGCGTGTCGGGGTCTGAGATGCCCCTCTTCTCGGCTTGCTCTTCTAGGAAGTCAAAGAAGTACTTGACGGCCAGTGGGGGCTTGTCTTCCCGGATGCTCAGGATGGCCTTGAACAGGTCATCCAGAAACTTCTGCAGTGTGCCCTACAGGGGAGTGGGTGGTGGCCATCAGCCCAGGAACACGAAGGGGGCGGGGGGGGGGTGTTGGTGACAGGCACCTCTGGCGGCTGTGGGGAGCCCGTGGTGCTAGGGCTGAGCAGTGCTGGGTGAATGGGAAGCTGTGTAGCCCCAGGCTGGTCTCCTAAGTGCTCCGTGCCTCGGTTTTCCTGTCTGTGAAATGGGTTGGTGAAACCCACTGCACAGGAGTGTTGGAAGGACTCGGACACAGAGCAGGGAATTGGTGGGCTGGGGTGTGGGCTTTCTGCCCCTAGCCATGTGGCCTTGGGGACGTTCCTGGGCCACTACTGCCTTCTCTGTCACACCAGGGGACAGAGAAGTTGTTGCTGGGCGCCCTTCAGGCTGGGAGTGCGGCTGGCCCCGCAGGGGAAGAGCTGTCCCCCCTCCCCCAGCGTGTGCTCCCAGCTGACCCCCGGGAGTGGGGACACAGCACCTTGGTGGAGAGCAGGCGGGTCAGGTAGATCTCCGGGAGCACCTTCTTGCGGTGGCTCTGCCGGTGGGACTTCTTGGGCTCCGCCAGCTCATCCGTGGGCAGCACCTGGGAGGCCGGGGCTGGGTCAGAGCTGGCGCCGGGCACCACCCTCAGCCGCCCCTGGGGGGCCCCACCCGGCCCCCGCGGGCGCCTGGCTCTGCACACTCCCCAGCCCAGTCTTCCCCAGGCCTGGGAGCACGGCCTCCAGAGGCCCAGGGCGGCAGGAGGCCAAGTCCACTCCCATTGAGGGGCGGGCACCCTCAGGGCTGGAGGCAGGGCACTCACCAAGTGGAAATACTTCTCCGTGTCCAAGTCTTTCACTGCGAGAGGGAAACACACACGATAAATAAACAAGACCCAGGAGCGGGGGGAGAGAGAGTGAGCAAAGGAGAAACGGAGGCAAAAAGCTGGAGAAAGAAACCCAGAGAGATGGGGAGAGCCAAACAGACGTGTGGAGAGAAGACAGAAATGCACAGAAAGACAGCTGAGAGCGAGAGCTCGAGAGACACGCATAGGAGACTCAGACAGACGGAGGCACTGAGACAGAAAGATGTCCACAAGGGGACAGGAGAGGCAGGGAGACGATCACAGATGGACACAGGGCGGCTCCCCACGAGGGCCCACTGCCCCCGAGCCCAGACCTCACCAGCTGCTGGAATGGACCCCAAAGCCCCCAGGAGCCTAGGACCCCAGGACCCCCAAGCATGGGGCAGCTGAAGGCAGGGATGCGGGTGTGAGGCAGGGACACAGCCCGAACCCCCGATGGCCTGGCGCCCGCCCAGACCTCTTAAAACCGCCTCCCCGCTCCTGGGGCCCCTCTCGGCTGCCTGCAGGAACCCAGCGCCGAGGAGGCCTGGCCACAGGCCCGGCCCGAGCAGCACTGCGGCAGAGCGCTGCGCCCGGCCCTGCCCCTGGAGGCCTCAGTTTCCCCCCAGGGCTGCGCAGGAGGGCCCGGCCCCGTCCACCGGCCTACCTCGGCCCAGCGTGTTGTCCTTCTTGTCTGTGAGGCTCATGGCCAGGGAGGCGCCTTCGGGGATCTGACGGGGAGAGAGGCCGC
>NW_011495042.1:4629186-4637431 GCF_000754665.1 Bison bison bison | reverse complement strand
GGTGGGGCCGGGGCCCACCTTGTAGTGTGCCAGCGTGTTGAGCTTCTTGCGGCCGTCCTCCACCACCGAGGTATCGTCCAAGTCCCGCAGGATGTAGCTCTGGGTGCTCGAGGCGAACCACTCTGGGGGCAGGGGGCCAGGGGTGAGGGCCGGGGCGCCCACCCACGGGGAGAGAAGCGGGGGTCCCCAGAGCTCTCTGAGCCTCTACTGCATCTGGGAGCCGGGGCTCCACACAGCCATCCTCGGGGCGGGCACTGGGCGGTTGGAGCAGCCAGGCCGGCCTCTCCTGCCCATCGGGCTGTCATCACCTGCGGCGAACTCACCACCCGGCCCCAACATGAGCTCCCAACTGATGGGCACCGTTTTCACGTCCCTAGAGCCAGAGACCATGTGACCGAGCGGGGCCCGCCGCTGCCCCCCAACCCTGCCCACCTAGGTCAACATCCTCGGCCCGCGGCCACTGGGAGTAGGGCACGTTCTTGCAGAAGGCTTCCAGAATCTTCTCCTTCACCTGCGTCAGCGTGTCCGTGTCCATGGCACGAACGCTCAGCGAGTCCATGCCGCAGCCTTGGAAGGACACGTTCAGGTTCTGCAGGAGAGAGACGGGGGGCTCAGCAGCTGCTCACCGACCGGATGGGCAGACAGCCTGCGGGCGGGGGTGTCAGGACCAAAGCCGGGAGCCCCTCCCAGCCCTCCGAGCCGGCTCACCCGGGGCTTGGCCTCGATGTTTTCCCGCAGCAGCCACTCCTCGTTGAGCGTGTAGCGGGCCTTGCCCGTGATGGCGTCGATGGAACCTTTGTTGATCTGCTGCTTGATGGCGCACAGGAGCAGGAAGAAGGGCTCCCCCACTGTCTCCTGGGGGGCGGGGGGGGATGGGGCGCGGTCAGAGGCTGAAGCCAGCTGCCCACTCTCCAGATTCCAGCCCTGAGCCTGTGGCCCGCCCCCCCCCGGAACCCCTCCTACCCCATTCCACCAACCCCTTCGTGGCTGCCTGCTTCACACCATCCTTTTGATCCTGGCGCCGCTCAGCCCTCCCACCCCCACACCCAGGGCATCTCCCTGGATTCTCAGCTCAGACACCGCCCAACCTGGGCGGCCACATTCGTTTTATTGCGCCGGCAACCTTTCCAGGTAGCAGGGGCATCCTCACGGCCGAGGCTCAGAGAGGGCAAGCAAGCTGCTCAAGGTCACCCAGCAGGGAGGTGGCAGAGCTGGACTCAAAGGCATGCCAGGGAGGGCCCGAGGGCTGAGAAGAGTGTCTTCCTGACACAAAGCCCCTGACACGGTCTCTGTTCCCAGGGTAGCTCTGAGCCTCGATTCCCCCACCCATATAACGGACCCTGTGGGCCAGCCCCTTTCCCACATGTATGCAGAGACCACAGTCACCGGTCCTGGCAGAGGTGGCAGGAGGATAAAAGGAAGTGAGACCTCCGGGGCAGGGGCACGGCTGCCCGGCGCCCTCACCCGCAGGCAGCTGTACATGCAGATGGACATCCAGTTGGTGAGCATTTTCTCAACCACAGACTCCGTGCGCCGCAGCATCAGCTTGGGGTTCTTGGCGGCCGAGGCGTCGATGAGGTCCACCAGCAGCTCCTTCATGATGCCCGTGTAGTACTCGAGCTTGCCATGGAGTGCAATGGTCAGCAGGGAGGCCAGGCTGCACCTGTGGGCAGGTGTGGGGGTGGGGAGTCAGCCGCACCGCGAGGCCCCGGGACCCCGAGGACCACACCGCGGGGGCTCCCCTCGTCACTGGATGAGGCATATGCGGCAGAAATCTCCCTGGAGAAAAGCCTACCTTCCCTAACGTGCACAGTAACCACCATGCCCACGAGCCCCGTCCTGGGCAGGCAGGACCAGGAAGGGGCAGAATGGGGAAGGGGGCCAAGGCCTCAGAGGAGATGCTGGCTGCCCCAAGGACACAGTGCTCTGCAAACTGCCCCAGGCTTGGATCCAGCCCGGTGGACCCAGGATGTGTTGTCCTTCCCTGGAGCCCGCACGGCAGCCTGACCTATCCCGCACCGCGAAGTCCTTCTGTTGCTCCAGCGCATGGACGAAGACAATGAGGAAGTGCTTGTTGTTGAGCAGCGAGGAGAACAGGCTGATGCCCTCTTCCATGTTGGGCCGGCAGCTCTCGGGGATCTGCAGGGAGCAAGCGGTGAGGGATGTTGACGGGGTCCCGTGTCTGAGCACTCGGGATGCCCAGAGTGGCACCTTGAATGCTTCCCGGGACGGGGAGCTCATTACCTATTAGTGGGAGATGCCTAACTCCCTGTGACCGGGAACAATGACTCAGCTGAGTTGGAAAGGGGGGCTCAGGCGAGGGTGCCCAAAGGCAACCCCATATCCCTGTGTGGGGAACCCTCTCCCGTTCTCTAGGCGGCAGGGGGAAAGAGATGTTCGGGGGACCCAACCCTTTCCCCTCTCTGGTCTGGGAGTCAGTATGTAGAATACCCTGAATAGCCACTTGACTACCTGCTGGGATGGAGAGCTTGCTACCTTACAATGGCAAGTTCCTCCCAACTTCCCAAGATTAGGATCAACGGATCAGATAACTAGAAAGCAGGGCCCAGAGAGAGGTGGGGGCGCCCCGAAGGAGCCCTTGTGTGTGTGTGTGTGTACGGGTGGGGGGCTACTCACCTTCCACTCTCCCAGCAGCGGGTGGGTCTCCTGCACTGGGGAGCTGCCCTGGGAGTTGAGGGTCTGGGAGGGGAGCACATAACGCTCTTCGTAGAGGGAGGAGCACTGTGGAGCAGACCCCCAGTGTCTCAGCAGGGCCGCACGCTCCCCTGACTCATGCAGGGGCTGCCCCACAAACACACAAGCCCACTCGATAGGAAGAAGAGGCAGTGGGCCACGCCCAGGGGTCACAGGACTCCAGAGGAGAGGGGAGGGGAGTCCCAGGGGGCTTCCTGGAGGAAAAGCAGAACCAGCCTGAAGTCCATGGGTGGCGAAGCTGGAGTGCACAGGCATAAGAGGAAGCTAAAGCAGCTCAGTGTGGAAGGAGGAAACGAGGAAACAAGGCAAAGAGGCCTGAGGGGACCCAACAGGGGCTTGGTGTCCCAGAGGAGGGTGGGGCCACCCGCAGAGATATTCCTGACAGGCCGAGGAAGGTGGGGACGGGGCAGCAGCCCCTGGAACAGCACGAGGAGGTATGGAAGCGAGGGGACTGAGTCCAGTGCACAGGAGGAAGAGATGGAGGGGGGATGGCCCAGCACCCCGGAGGAAAGCGGGGCTGACAGCTGGCTTCAGTAGGCACACTCAAACAGCAAGTGAGCAGAGAAAGCAAGTTGGGACGGGGCGGTGGAACCTGGGCCCTTTCCCTCAGCAGGCCAGGCAGGGCGGCCAGGGAAGGTGGCTGAGCTGCCATAGGCGGGTGTGCAGGTTTCGCACTGCTCAAGGAACTCCTGAGGTATCACCAGCCAGCGGGAGCCGGCCCTGACCTTGGGGAAGAAGGTGCGGGTCACGAAGTGCTTGTACTCCAGGAAGGGGATGCCCTGGCTGCGGTTCAGCTCCTTGGTCAGGTCCGTCATGTCCGTCTGCAGCTCTGCGAAGCCTGGTGGGCAGGCAGGTGGCCGTGAGTGGATCAGGGGGCAACGCCAAGGCCCGAGGTCCCACGTGGCTGCCCCCGCTACCTTTCCGGATTTCCTCTCGGATCTGGGACTCCATCTCCTCCATCTGCAGCAGCGTCTTCTGCCAGTAGCGCTCGGCGCGGCGGCTCTTGGTGCAGAATACGAACAGGGCTGTGGGCAGCAGGGAGGTGGGTCAGGCCTGCGATCCCTTCGGTGTCAGAGAGTGTGTCGTTACCTGCCGTGTGCAGGGCCTGGGTGGAAGGGAGACAGCCTGCCTGCGAGCCTCAGCTCCTCTGGCAGCTCACTCAGCTCAACGCCAAAAACAGCAAACCACCCCATCAACAAACGGGTGGAAGATCCTAAAATAGACATTTCTCCAAAGAAGACATACAGGTGGCCAAGAGGCACATGAAAAGATGAACATCACTAATGATTAGAGAACTGCAAATCTAAACGACTCCATATCACCTCACACTGGTCGGAATGGCCATCGTCAAAGAGGCTGCTGCTGCTAAGTCGCTTCAGTTGTGTCTGACTCTGTGCAACCCCATAGACGGCAGCCTCCAGGCTCCCCCGTCCTTGGGATCATCCAGGCAAGAACACTGGAGTGGGTTGCCATTTCCTTCTCCAATGCATGAAAGTGAAAAGTGAAAGTGAAGTCGCTCAGTCGTGTCCGACTCTTCGCAACCCCATGGACTGCAGCCTACCAGGCTCCTCCATCCATGAGATTTTCCAGGCAAGAGTACTGGAGTGGAGTGCTATCGCCTTCTCCAATCAAAGAGTCTACAAGACAGTAAATGCTGAAGAGGGTATGGAGAAAAGGGAACCCTCCTACACTGTTGGTAGAAATGAAAACTGGTACCACCATTATGGAGAACAGTACAGAATACCTTTAAGAACTAAATATAGAGCTACCATATGACCCAGCAATTCCACTCCAGGGCATATATCTGGGGAAAATCATAATTTCCAAAAGATACATGCACCCCAGTGTTCATTGCAGCACTATTTACAATAGCCAAGACATGGGAGCAACCTACATGACCATTACAGAGAAGTGGGTAAAGATGATGCGATGAAATATTACTCAGCCATAAAGAAGAAGGACATAATGCCATTTACAGCATCATGGACAGACCCAGAAACTATCAAAGTGAAGGAAGTTGGACAAAAATCATACGCTATAAAAAATAATACAAATGAACTTATTTATAAAACAGAAAGACTCACAGACTTTAACAAACTTGTGGTTACCAAAGGTGAGGGGAGGGACAGATCAGGAGTTTGGGACTGACGTATACACACTACTTATATAAAACAGATAACCAACTAGGGCCTCCTGTATAGCACAGGGAACTCCACTCAATACTGGGTAGTAACCGACATGGAAAGAGAATGTGTGTAACTCAGTCACTTTGCAGCACATCTGAAACTAACACCATGTTGTAAATTAACTCTAATAAAGTTAATTGAAAAAGTAAATTACTTGTGGAGCAAAAAGCATAAAATAGTGATCAACAGTGGATTTCTCTAGATACGAGGATTACGGGTGATTTCTCTTCTCTTTTAGCAGAAAGATATTTACATGTTCTATCTCTGTTTTCCCTAAAATTTTCTATATTGATTGAATACATTGTGTTTTAAAAACCAGCTTCATTGAGATAATACACACACCATCTAATCTATCTACGTATACAATTCACTGCCTTCTGGTATATTATGGGGTTGTGACACCATCCTCAATCTGATTTTAGCACACTTTTCCTGCCCCTAGGAGACCCACGACCACAAGTGCTCAGTCCCTGTCCACCCTCCTCCTGCCTCTAGGAACCACTAATTTGCCTTGTGTTTTTTGATTTACCTGTTCTGGACATTCTATATAAGTGGGACCAAACAAGAGGTAGCCTTTTATATCCGGCATCTTTCACTTACCACGATGTCAAGGGTCACCCACGCTGAAGTACGTGTGAGAACTTCCCTCCTTTGTATGACTTAATACTATTCCCCATATAGCTAAACCACATTTTCTTTGTCCATTCATCAGCGGATGGGCATTTTGGGCAGTTGCCACTGTGAACCTTGGTGCACAGGGGCTGGTGTTAACGAGGGTTCTCTTTCTCCAGGGCAGATGCCCAGAGTAGGGAGCTGCTGGGTCATGCAGGAACACTAACCTTTCGAGGAAATTGGTGGCGAGTTTGCCATAGCAGCGGCACCAGTTAAATTCCCACCAGCAGTGTATGAGGGCTCCAACTGCCCTGCGACACTGAATATCATACTTTTGTGACCATTATTTTAACAGGGGTATAGCCTACCTAATGCGTAGGGTCATCTCCCCGAGCAGCCCTCTCAGAAGTAGCTTCAGTAGCCCTACAGCCCACAGAGCACGGTTCCAAGCCCCTCTGCCTGGCGCTCAGGGCCCGGGCCGGCACACCTCTCCACAGCGCCTGTACTGCACACTTTGTACCGTCGCTGGGCCGCCCTCCTCACCCCGCTCTGAGCGCCTGACCCGCTCCCAGCTCCACACCTTTGTTCAGTGTGCCCGGCCCATTATACCTCTGTCCTACCCACCGATCTTCAGAGGGGACTGAGGTGGGCAGGTCTGCCCCGCGAGGCATCACGAGGCTGAGGGGGGCTCCTTACCGACCACGGAGAGCAGCAGCAGGACACTGCAGATGACGATGGACACGATGATGGCGGTCTCGCTGCCCCCCAGCTGCAGCGTGGCGATGGTCTGGTTGAAGTTCCCTACCTGGATCTGTCAGGGTGGCGGGGGCGTGTGGTGAGGGAGCAGTAGCTTCCCTGGACATGCGCCCTGGCTCTTCTCCTCACTGGCTGTATGGCCTGGAGCAAGTCAGCTAACCTCTCTGAGCCTCAGATGTCCCAAGTATCAATAGAAGAGATAACCCCACCCGCCTCCTGGGGACGCTGTGAGGGCTATAAGAGATGACATTTGTCAAGCCCTTAGTCCTGAGCCTAGCACGGAACGGGTGACTCAAGAAATACAGGGAAGTGTGATTACTAGTTCTGTGATGACTATGGGCAGTTCCCAGAGCCTGGCCTGTGAACTGAAGTATCTGCTGGGCTGCCCGAGGACAGGAAAGCAAATGAGTTCTTAGGACTCAGACTACAGAACTGGGACCGGGGTGCAGGTGAAAGGCAGCTTCTGCAGTTCACAGCCATCGTGGGGTGTGTGTGCTGCCAGAAAGGGGGTGAGCTCCCCATCCCGGGAGGCATGCAAGCAGGTACAGTGCAGAAGAGACCCCCCCTTTCCGGGCCTTCTCCCCACCTCTCCTGCTTCCCTCCCTCTGTGACTGTGCCTGGTGACTGGCGGCCCAGACTCTGGGTATGCCACCAGGCGGAACAGAGACCCCCTCTCATGGCCTCTGAGAATCCAGCCCATTGGGCCCAGCTGGGGGCCAGTCACAGACCCTGAACAGGTCACTCAGTCCTCGAGTTTCCTCATCTGCCCAGTGGGGACCTAAAGCCCTGCTTTCCTCCACTGTTTGAGTTCCTGAGCGTGAAGGTGCTCAGCTGAGACGCCCCGGATGGCGAGGCAGGTGATCGGGCCTTGTGGGCAGGACTGGGGGGACCACCCCTGCCTCCGGTGCCCAGTCCGCTCACTGTGATGGGCAGCTGCCCCTCCGCCGTGCCCAGGGACTCATTGACGGAGCAGTGGATGACTCTCTCGGAGACAATCTGGATGTCGCAGGCCACCTGGCCGATCTTGACGCGGTACTCGTGGCTTTCGAGCCCCAGCCCGTCCTGCTCCTTCTGCGGGAGCAGAGGGGGTGCTCACCAGGGTCCAGGGGCGGAGCTCGATCTGCTCACGCCCCCGCCTCACCCCCCCCGCACCCACCGGCGCTCACGTGGATCCGCTCACGCCCCACCTCCCTGCCCCGTGCCTGATATGCTTAGGTCCCCCCTGCCCGCCACCGCCGGCACCCACGTGGATCACCAGGGTGAGGGGCTCCCCAGGGTGGTGCTTGATCCACTTCTCCCGCTTGGCCGTGGAGAACTGTGGGTCAGGGAGGTAATCCAGGCGGAACTGGCTGCCCCGCTGGGCCTCCTCGGGCTCCAGCAGCTCCTCGGCCACCGCCGCCTCATCTGCGTAGACCCGGCCGTTGAGGAAGAAGTCCACGGGGGCCGAGGCGTTGCTTAGAGCCCCGGGCGACGGGCAGGTGATGAGGGTGGAGTTGAGGACCTTGCAGAGCTGGAGGGGGGCCACGGGGGCCAAAGTGGGGGATGTGGTGGACAGTCAGGGGGTAAACATGGAAGGAGAGAGGGGGGGGGCAAAGATGAGAAGACGCGGCACGGGGAGGCGTGATCAGCCAGGGGCCGTGACCACCCTGCCCGCCAGGGCCCCGCCCTCACCGTGGGCTCACGGCCGATGTGGTGCACGGCCATGGACACCTTCTGCACCATGTGGAAGCGCTCGCCGGCCACCGTGATGGTCCTGCCGCCACTGCAGGGGGGGGGGTGAGGGGTGGGGGGGTGGACAGCAAGCCCGGTGAGCCCACGAGCAGCCCCGGGGCGTGCCCTGGCCGGAGGGCGGCGCCCAGGTCTCACCTGACGTGGCTGCGGTGGGGGCTGATGGCCGTGATGACCGGGTTCGGCATGTACTGGAAGCTGAGGCCGCCGCGCACGCAGCCCCGCTGCTCGAAGCGCACGCACACGGG
>NW_011495042.1:4627392-4628996 GCF_000754665.1 Bison bison bison | reverse complement strand
CGCACACGGGCACCATGGCCGGCAGCGTGCCCCCCGGCACCGTGCAGGCGATGCTGGCGTCTGAGCGCCTGTGGGAGGAGCGGCAGGCCTCATCAGCACGGACCCGCCTCCTGCCGCCGCCCCTGCCCGTCACCCCACGGCCCGAGCCATCCACCCGCCGGCCCCGCCTCACACAGACACCGTTTCCGGGTTCCCACTGCCGCACCTGTGCTCCGACTGGCCATCCCACCCTGGACACCTTCCCTTCTCCTCTCTGACCCCGCCCCGTCTCACCTCCTCCAAGAAGCCTCCCCAGAGATACCCTCCCAGCTTCCACCCCTGCGAGGGCTCTAGCCCCTACAGCCCTGAAAGCCCACGCTCCTCCCAAACCCAACCCGAACCCCACTGGATGTTCCTAGTTCCCGAGAGACTGCGGTCCCCTGGGGGCCAAGAGAGTGGGGCTCATCGCGTGCCCATCAGTGGGACCTGGTACACATTAAGTGCATAATGCTGATGCTAATTCACTTCAGTCGTGTCCGACTCTGTGCGACCCCATAGACGGCAGCCCACCAGGCTCCCCCGTCCCTGGGATTCTGCAGGCAAGAATACTGGAGCGGGTTGCCATTTCCTTCTCCACTGTATCAAAGTGAAAAGTGAAAGTGAAGTCACTCAGAAATTGAAGTCACTCAGTCGTATCCAACTCTTAGCAACCCCATGGACTGCAGCCTACAAGGCTCCTCCATCCATGGGATTTTCTAGCAAGAGTACTGGAGTGGGGTACCACTGCCTTATCCGTAAGTGCATAATACAGACGGGCATTTCACGGAGAGGTTCTGGACCACGCCCCTGCCTCTGGCCACACCCCTGGGCCGGCGACAGGTCTGAGACAATGCACAATCGTCACCATTTTCACTGCAGTTAAGGTCACTTATGAAGGGCACAATACTCCCCACAACTCACGGGTACTGTCTTTACTGGGTGAGAACCCTGAGGCTGAGAAAGAGGAAGGGGCCTGGCCAGGGGACACAGCCAGTGACGTCCCCGGCGATGCTCGGCCCCCCCAGACAGGGACTTACAGCAACTCTGTGCAGGGCTCCGTGTTATTCACCAGGACCTGGAGCTCGGAGCCCACGTGGAGCTCACTCCCGTGGATGGTGATCCTGGTGCCCCCTGCTTTGGGGCCCATGGCGGGCTCCAGGGAGTGGACCAGGGGCAGCTGTGGGGAAGAAGGCAGGCCGTCAGGCCCCAGGCCAGCTCGGGACGAGCCTGGTAGGGTGGGGGCAGGGGCAGGGGCAGGCTGCATTCCCTTACCACGTAGGAGAAGCGCTCCCGAGACCTGCCCTCCTTGGAGGCGTTCACCGTCACCACGTCCGAGAACGCCTCTGGGGCTGGGCCTGTGGCACACACGATCCTGGGTGGGGGAGGCGAGTCTGGTCAAGGAGCAGCCGGTGGGGCCTGGGGGCCAGGCAGGCGCCCCTTGGCTTCTTCCTCGAACAATGCCCTGCCCCCTGCCCATTACGCTTCCTTGAGCCCGTCTGGGCCGGGCCCCACGGCTGCAGGCCCCAGGTCTCTGCACACACCAGCAGACCTGCACTTTCCTAACAGCAGTTTTTTCCATCAGAGCG
>NW_011495042.1:4626036-4626619 GCF_000754665.1 Bison bison bison | reverse complement strand
GCCATGGGAACCCATGTCTGACCACGTGACCCTAAATCCCAGGCAGAGCCAGCTGGGCCTGGGACGGGCAGGTGAACCAGGCTAAGGCAAACAGAACCCTTCCCCGAGACTTTTTCTTAATTGAAAATGAGGCTCATGGGTTACCCCAGTTTTCCCCTTATCAGCAAGGGTTCCCAGACCTCGCTATAAAGACACTCGACCCCAGCCTCTCCTCCACCCCAGACTCCAACACACCCCCCGTGCCCGGCTCGTTCGCAGCCCTCACCACCTTCTCTATGCGAATCGTCTCCTTTCTGATTGCTGTCCCCAACCCCAACTGAACCGTGAGCTCCGTGAAGACAGGCATGTGTGTGTTCACTGCTGTGTCTCCAGCCCCAGGATGGGGCGACAGGGGGGAACTGGCACCCAGTGGGTGCTCAGTGGGTGACACAGCGTGTGGGGGCCCGGGTGTGTGCAAACACGTGAGCTGCGGGTCCCTGAGCCCGTGTGGGGCGCTGTGTGTGTGCACATTCAGGTGTGTGGGTGTGACGGGTCTCCGAGGCGGGGGTACTGGGGGGTGGAGTGCTTACCGCTCGGATCTCGG
>NW_011495042.1:4623362-4625936 GCF_000754665.1 Bison bison bison | reverse complement strand
GGCCCGGATCCGCGCGGCCCAGGCACTGGGAGCAGTCGGGGCTGCCCACGGCGCAGTTGTAGATCTCCACTGCGGGAGACACGGAGCCGGCCCAGCGCAGCCGGGTCCTGCTTCTTAAGAGTCAGGGCCCAGGAAGCTCTTAGTACCTTCTCCAACCCCAGCGCCACCCCAGGGGGCTGCTAATAGTAAGCACAGTGCAGCCACAGCCCCGTTAACAGTCATCCACACAGAGATCCTATCCAGTGGGGGCTGTTTATCAGCCCCACTTGACAGATAAAGAGATGAGGCTCAGAGAGGCAGAGTGACTTGCCCAAGGTAACACAGCCTGTGAGTGGGAGAGCTGGAGTCACAGCCAGGCCCGAGTGGGTCTCCTGAGCCCCCAGCGGAGCTCTGGGATGCTAGGGAACCACTGAGCAGTGCGGGCTGTGCAAGCCTCAGGCTCTCAGATGGGCTCAGGAAGGAGCGCAGGGTGGGTTCCCAGAGCATACAAGCTGGTTCTGGGGCTTCTGTCTGGGACCTTATAGTACAGAAGCGGGGCAGGGTATGGGGTGGATGTGCACAGGCCCACCCTCCTGCTAAACAGGCCCTTGGAGAGTTGATTCGACACGTGTAATAAGAGCACGGCCACCCCCCACCATCTAGGGGCGCAGACTGTGTCCCAGACAGCCCTGCAGGGCCCTGCATGTATCGTCTCAGCAAACCCTCGCCCCTGCCTCTGCAACCGGGCCTGTGCCTCACGGGAGGACCCTGAGGCTGAGAAAGGGCAGGTGAGTGCTGGCGGGGCAGAGCCACGGGCATGCGGACGCCCCGAGGGTGTGGTGCCAGCCCAGAGGAGCGGCTCCACAGTGAGGTGCGAAGTGAGCAGGCCGGCAGAGGCGGGGCTGGGACCTGAGAGACAGCGTGTGTCAGGGAGTGGTGGGGGGATACCCGAGCACTGGATGGAGCCCCCCAAGGCTGCGGCCATGGGAGGCTGGGGGGCACCTCCTACCTGTCATGGGGTCAGGGCTGTCCAGGAACCGGGCCGATCGCCCCTTCAGCTGGAGGCTGAGTGGAAATACCTGGCTCTTCTGGGTCGTGTGCAGCTGCAAAAGATGGGGAAATGCGTGATGGGTGTGGACGCTGTCTGGGTCTCTGTTGGGGGGAAGGCACATCAGGGGAGAGACGAGGGCAGGGCCACTGGGGGCAAGGGGACCAAAAAGGGGAGGCAGAAAGGAAGGCGTGTATGTATCTGGACTCGGGCCGGCCTGCCCTTCCCCTCCGCCGTGAAGCCCCGCCGCTCACCACCACGTGTTTGCAGCGTACAGCTGATTCGTTCACCCACACAGCCTCGAAGGTCTCCTCCAGACCGAAGCTACACTCCAGGGCTGCACCCTGCGGGACATGGGGGTCATGGGCATCCAAGCAGCACCCACCGCCCCCCACCTTCTTCAGGACGCCAGAGACTGCTGTCCCGAGGCGCAGGCGGGGGCTCTCTCCCTGAACTGCGTCTCCTCCAGAACGTTCCTTCCTGGCCCAACATCTGACAGAGGCGGGGGCGGGCGTGGGGTGGGGGGTACACACGAACACCCAGAACTCCGGCCTGACGCTCTCACACCACTGAAAACCTCACCGACAGCTTCCAGCGGCCTCACCCCGGGGCCTTTCACTCCGCTGGTAAAGCCGCGACTTTTCCGCACGACCGACACTTACAGGGTTCATCCCAGGAGACTCCGCCTGCCCTGCAGCCTCAAAACCCCCCACAGCCTGGGATCAGGTCACACAGGACGCGGGTCAGCAATGCACACGCCGTCCTACCCTCAGCCTTTGTCCAAGTCCATGCTTCCCTCCCAGGAAACCTCAACACAGCCTTCAAAATCCAGCTGAAATGTCCCATGTTCCAACAAAGGCTCCCAGACCGCCCCTCACCCAAATCACGGGGACACCCCTCACTTGAGCATCCATCCATTTGGCAATGAATATTAGGGTGTGTGCTGGGGGGCTTCATTAAGCTCCGACAGCCTTCCCCGACCCTGCATACCAAGGACCTCCCCTATCCTCTGCCCAGGCTCTGTCTACACCTGTCTCTCCACCCACTGGGGAGGAGGTGGGGGGGCTGGGTTTTTGGGCCCTCTGACACCTGCAGGAAGATGGCAGTTGAAAGAGCTCAGGCTCAACCTTAACACAGGCCCGCTCAGGTCCGAAGTCCACCTCTGCGACCTCTTAGCTGTGTGACTCTGTGCAGGTGGCTCCTCTTCTGAGCTGTGTGGGTCTCTAAACTTAGCAAAGGAAAGAGACTCCCCTACTCTGCAGGACTCTAAGGAAACTGGACACCATGTGTCTTTAGTGGGTTGTACACTGTGGGCGCCAAATATATGCTGGCTGAGATCAGTACACAGGAAGTGCTCAATAAATGCTTTGCTGGGGGCGGCAGGGAGAAATAAACAGGGCCAATTCCCCAATGCCATCTTGCCCTCAGCCCAGAACAGGCCCCCCAGGAGCAGCCATCAGTAAATATTTGCTGAGTGAACAAACCCAGGTTTCAAGAGGGCTAGGCCAGCCACGTGGCAGGACTTCCTGTTTATGTCCCTGTCATTG
>NW_011495042.1:4622711-4623204 GCF_000754665.1 Bison bison bison | reverse complement strand
TGTCATTGGTAGATGTGTTACCCTGAGGAGAAAGCAGGTCGGCCACCCCCTGGCCCTGCCCCCTCCCCGCTTCACTACAAAACTAACACAGGGAAGTGGCTGTTGACAGGCTGAGAACTCCTGTATCCCTGCCACGCTGAGCTGGGTCTCCTGAGCCTCTGGGCTCACAGCAGCCGGCCAGCCTGTCTGGGGTTCTGCCGGGTGTGAGCTCTGTGAATTGGGCTGCTGCAGAGCCCAGGCAGAGTCAGAAGCAGGCCCAGGGAAAGGCGGGCCAGGATCACTGAGGCCCCAGGAAGGCAGACGGGGGCCCCCCAATTACACTCTGCTCAAAAGCAGGAGGCAGGACCCACACTCAAGCCCTGGGCCTCCCTGACCCAGGCTCCGGAAGCCCAGGGCAGCAGCATGGCCTTTCCCCCCTCCGAATGCCCCAGAAGCTCTGCCCTAACCACCGCAGGGAGGAGCCCCAGGACTGAGGGCACGGCCCCCCCCAGCC
>NW_011495042.1:4619126-4622141 GCF_000754665.1 Bison bison bison | reverse complement strand
ACTGGGCAGGGGCTGGGCCTGTTGGGGGGCGTGACAGGGGAGAGGGTCTGGGGGTCCCGGCCAGACCCTCCTTTCCTGCAGGAGCTAGGGGTAGCTGGCTGTCCCCAAGGCCTGTGCCCACCACCCACCTTCCTTCCCCCTACCTCCGTGCAACCAGGGCAGGGCTTTCTCCAACAGAGCCCAGAAACTCAGAGGAAGAAAACCGAAGCACGGGACTTCCCAGGTGGTCTAGTGGCTAAGACTCCGAGCTCCCAATGGAGGGGGTCTGGGTTTGATCCCTGGTCAGGGAACTAGATCCCACGTGCCGCAACTAGAGATCCTGCACGCTGCAACTTAGACCCAGGCAGCCAAATAAATAAATAAGTGGAAAAGCAGAGCATGGGCGGTGGGCCCCGCCCCCGCTTACCTGGAAGAAGGCGGCGCTGGCCAGGTGCACCGGGATGCTCTGGGAGCCGCCAGTGGGCATGGGGGCCAGGGCGGAGGGCAGGATCTGCGGGCACTCCTGAGGGCTCTGCAGTCAAAACACAAGGAAGCGGGGCTGACCTGGGGCGTTCTGGAGGAGACGGGATTCACGACCCCCCCAGCCAGCCGGCGCAGTCCCATCTCCCTGGGGAGGCTCTGGGCAGCCCATGCAGTGAGGAAACGCTACTAATAAAACGACAGCCGCATCCACCACCACACACCACCTGACCTGATCCTACGAGCGGGAAGGTGTATTGGCCCCATTTCACAGACGAGACTGAGGCATGGAAAGAGGCAGTAACCTGCCCAGTGGAACCGAGTCCACATGGCCACGCCACGGAGAGCCTCTGCGGGGAGACCTCCCCGGCTCTGGGCCTCATCTTTCCCCAGTTGTAAAATGAGGCACTGCACTCACTTTCTGAGGCTCCCTGCAGCTCTGGAATTCCAGTTTCCAGATGGACACACGATGAATGATTCACAAAAGAGGAAACCACAGACTTCGGAGAGGCCCATGAGAAACAGGGTGTGAGGTTGCACACCCCTCCCCACTGCCCGGACGCATCACGAGCCCTGAGCTGGAGGCCTGGGCATGCGCGTTCCCGCGTCGGGTGTGGAGTCACTGCTGTTCAGTCACTCAGTCGTGTCTGACTCTCTGCGACCCCGGAACTGCGGCACGCCAGGCTTCCCTGTCCCTCCCTACTTCCCGGAGTTTGCTCAACTCAAGTCCATTGAGTAGATGATGCCAACCAACCAGCTCATCCTCTGCCACCCCCTTCTCCTCCTTCCTTCAATCTTTCCCGGGTTCTCGGGCCAGAGACTGAGGCCTGAGATTGAGGACCAAGGTGAGAGACTGGGACCCAGGGTCTTTTCTCAGTATTGTTAATCAGACAAGGAGCTCCTTGAGGGGACCCTCAGGGGCCCAGCATGAAACCAGAGCTTGAGGGACACCAATGCTTCACTTATTATCGTTGACCACGGTCATAAACAGCGACCACGATAGCGACAGTGGTTACCGGCCGGCGCCCACAGCCCTCCACATGCACCTGGAGAGTTCTGAGCACCCTGTGCTGTATTAATTCACCAAACCCTCCTCCCAAACGCCCTGTGAGGTGGGTACCACCGTTATACCCACTTGACAGACTAGAACACCGAGGCACAGAGAAACAAAGTGGTGTGCCCAGTACGGGGCGAGCAGCACAGCGGGCTCTACTGGCACAGACCCTGCTGCTGACCCCCAGGCCAGACACTGCGCCCAGACGATGAGTTTCCCCGGAAGCGCTGCCTGCTGCCGACCATAGGGGCCAAGGAGGCCGCCCGGCCCGGCCAACGCTGCAGGGCTGCAAGGCAGGAGCTGGTGTCCGGCTTGCTGTGTGACACGCAAGGCCGTCCCTCCCTTGAGCTGCTGTCCTGAGCCGTCCCATGTGTAAGCCCCGTGGAATTCCGGGGAATGGAACCCACATGTTTCCAATCGGGTTTCACTGCCGCTGCCAGGCCGCTTCACAGCTGGCCGGGGGCCCTGCGGCTGCGACCCTGGCTCCGGCCCAGCCGAGGGGAGGTGGCCAGCAGGGGCTGGAGGCGTGTGGGTCCAGAGGAAACGACGTGGGACCATCCCCGAGGGCCCTACTCTCCTAGATCCTCATAACCCACCATGGATGCCTGTACCTACTCTCCAGAGTGGGCAAGTCTGGGAGAGTGTGGGTGCGCCTCTGCCCTCTTTCAGCACCACCCGGAGGGTCGCTAATCTCCTCTGGGGACAGCTGGTCCAAGTGTGCCTGCATCTCCCCAGCCCCCAGGCCTGTGGTATGGGAGGACTGACCCTCCTCCCTAGCCCCAGGGATGGGCAGGCACCCAGGCCTGTCCTGGGCTCAGCGATTGGTTCGGGGAGTGGATGTGACCCAGTTCCCCTGGAAAAATTCTGCAGAACCAATGAGAAGGAGGGTCTCCTGGGATTGCCGGGGATCAGGACCCCACCCGGGGCTGCTAAGGCGTCTTGCGGCCAAGGGGGAGGGCCTGCCGGAGCGCGGAGGCCACCTGGAGGGGCAGGGACGGCCTGGTGATGCTGGGATCCAGCTGAGCCCGAAGGGAATGCCGCCCCTGGGACTCTGCACTCACACAGGCCGACTGGCTCTGCTGGGGCCGTGGCCAGCGGCTCGCAGAGCACCGCAGCCTCCTGTCCCATCCCAAGCTGAACCATCCAAGCCTCGGAGACAAGCTGAGTGGCTTCTCCCCCTTGGCCAGAGAATAGCCTCCAGGCTCAGGAAACCACGGCCCCGACTCTGGGCAGAGCCGTGAAGGCGGGAGAGCTGGAGCTGGGGGGACAGCGAGGCGGGAGCCCCAGGAAGCCCAGATGTCAGCCCAGCGCGTGCATCCAAGGCGGGGCCTCGCCTGACTGCACCTGACTCTGCACTGGAGCTCACAGACTCCCCCAGGGTCTTTCCACGTGCGAGGATTCAGAGTTCGGGACCCAACCTGGCCGAGCACTGAGTGGCCCCGCTGAACCCACCCAACCTGCTCCCTCCCTGCCTTTATGCGTTGCCCTGCCCCCCTTCTATA
>NW_011495042.1:4614622-4619026 GCF_000754665.1 Bison bison bison | reverse complement strand
ACCAACCGCCTTCTCCACCAGCTCCTAATGAAGCCACCTTCGTAGAGGTTCCCACCCAGGTTCCCCCCACCCAGGGAGCCTGACCCCGGCACCTGCCCAAACCCTTGCCGCTTCTAAGGCCTAAGGTCACCCTGCCTTGCAGAAGCTGCCTCCTCCAGGACAACTGGAAGGGGCGGACGCAGCAGCCTTCTCCACTCCCTTCCCCTCCTTGGAAAAAAGCTGCAGCCCTCCTTGCAGCATCCTGTACCCCCCACTTCCTTCCTCTGGGGCCCATGAGGCAACGGGAAGTCAGGAGACATAGTCCCTGGCTCGCGCCTGCCCGGAGACCCCTCCCCGGCCTGGCCTGAGCCCTGCGGCCTCCAAGACGACCGACGACAGACTGGCTCTAAATTAAACGCCGGATTAAGGAGCAGGCCAGGCCCAGGCGGGGGCGGCCTCTTCTCCCAGTGGACTGCCGTAATCCTCTGAGACAGGCCCTCTATGCGCCCCCAACGCATCTCTGACCTGCAGACCTCGGGGCAGGGGGGTGGGGCGGGGAGGATGGGTGTCCCTGGGGGCACTGCCCCAGAAACACCTCCAGGCTGGCGAGCTCCTCTGCGTCTGCCGGAACCTGGCAGGAGGTTCCCCTCCCAGAGAAGTCCTCCCAGCAGAGGGGCCACCCATGGCGTGTTGGGTATGAACCTGGTGTCGCTCCAGATCCCCCTTTGAGACAGGCCCCCTTTCATAGACAGGGAGACGGGCACAGAGAGGTGTGGCGGCCTGCCCGGGGTCACACAGCCACGACTCACGCCTCAGGCTCTTGCGTTCATGATGGGGAGGGCAGAACCATGTCTAATCGGCTGCTTCCCCAGCGGGCACCAGGGTTGCTTCCTAGGGATGCAGGACGGGCCTCAGTGACCTCCCTGCTGGGAGCCAGGGCTTTGGGGGGTTACGCTGACTACCTCAACTGTGCCATCTGGAAAATGGGTGGGAACTCCCCTTTCCTGAAGAGATGAGCTGCAGGCGAGAACCTGGTACCTCACCCCGAGCCTTTCACGGCCCTGATACGAGACGGAAGATCCAGCGGGCGGGCCTGACGGGGGATAAGCTGGCATATGACCTGGCACCATCCCGGTCCAGCCATCCCACCCTGGAACCTACTGCAGTCCAGCTGTCCCACCTCAACCAGTCTCAGGAGTCCCGTCTGGTTGTCCCTGGCACAAGGCTGCAACAGCCATAGCGGCTGTCTGGGTGAAGACACGAGGCCACCCCATAAGTGACCACACCCAAACCCGCCAGCAGCAAGGTACATGGTGCCTCGGCCTGTGTCTCTGCCCGTCCCCTACCCTCCCCAACACGCCCGCCCCGTGTAACTGATGGCATGCTGTCCCCTAGCTCAGGGCACCATCAGGCCGGCAGAACAGGAGGACCTGGGAACCTGCGGCTTTAGAGGTCACTTGCTTTCTCCACCCTGTGAGAACCACAGCAATCCCCAGCCTTGGGGCCCAGTGCCCGTGGGAGACGGAGGCTGGGGTCTTTCGGCCCAGCCCGACTTGGGGAAGCGGGGAGAACACGGGCTGCCAACAAGAGGGGCCAATTCAAGGCCCAAGCCTGGTACTCCCTGATCCATGAGGGTCGCAGAAAACGTTGAAGCTAAAATTGAAAATGAGTATGATGTGCAGGAAGGCGCCTTGTCCTAAAAGGCTGGAAGTGTAAACAGGTGCAGGCTTTCTGGGGGTCAGCTGAGCTGAAAGTATGGGCTTTCACCCCAGAATACCCGTTGAAGAACTGGTCTCCAGAGGACAGTCAAGGCCACGCAACGCCCTGCACGTATCAGAACGCAAAAAAGAAAGAGGCGCGCTCAGCACGTCCACCAACAGGGGACTGGAGGGGCTTCCCTGGCGGCTCAGATGGTGAAGAATCTGCCTGCAATGCAGGAGACCCGAGTTCAATCCCCGGGTTGGGAAGATCCCCTGGAGAAGAGAATGGCAAAGGGACTGGTTACACGCACTGTGACGACAAGCCCAGCACGGCGGTAGTTAAAGTTGGAGCCAAGAAAGACAATGTAATGACACGGAAATGTTCTCAACGTGAAAAAAAAAAAAATGGAACAGTGGAGGCAGAGGGCACCCCTGGGCCCGGCTTACCGTGGGATTTGGCGAGGCCTCACACCGAGACTGGTTGGAGACACAGGCGTGCTGCTGGGCGCACCAGACACAGGGCCACTGTGCCGACAGGCAGCTGGTGCAACTGAAAGACAGGGGCCTCCCCTCAGCTGCCTGGCTCCCCACCCCTGTGCCCAGCAGCGGGGACCTGGGACACAGAGCCCAGCACAGTGAAACGAGGTCTTGCTCAACATCAGAGCTGCCCAGCGGGGCTGGGCATTTTGTAAGGTAACGAGCTCCCCAGTGCAGGAGGTATGCAAGGAGGAGATAGGCAAGCAGGGGACTAAATTAAGCGTAATCAAAGCACTTTTCTCAGCCTCGACTAGCCTGGGTGCTCACAGACACCGGGCACGCTGGGTGATGAGAGTTTGTTGCACAAATGAGCCGTCAGGTGAACAGCCAAGGGTCCCGCCTGCCTCTGTGACACCATCATTTTTCTTGAGGGGGCTTCCCCGAGAGCAAAGCCTCCTGCCCACCCCAGAAGCTAGCCCCAACACCCCACTCACGCTGTGTGTGGGTACACCTGCCCGACCCGGCCGCAGTCGTAGATGGTGAAGCTGGCCCGAACGATGTTCTGCCCCCGGACCCTCACCGACATCTCGACGGTCACGTGGTCTGGAACAGAGCAGGGCGTCCAGGGAGAGCAGGACAAGGGGACACAGGGGGCCCACCAACACCAGCGGCTGTGCCATCCGGAACCCCCCATGCCGGAGAGTCCACCATCCAAAGGCCCCCATCAGCTGTCCCTGCACCCCGGGCCATGAGGTGCCTACCTTGGTGGGGCGGGAAAGGCGGGAACTGATCCTTGGGCAGGAGGTTGCAGTAGGCGATCTGGTGGCCGAAGGCTGGGCCCGGGACCCGAGCCACCGTGTGGATGCCGTGGCCATAGTCACAGGCCATCTCCATGCCGCTGAGGCTGGGCAGGCTCCCCGAGATCTGCAGGATCATACCCTGGAGGCCAGGGACCCTTAGCTGGGGGTGCAGGGTGTGGGGGAAGGCCACGCCTCGCACCGCCCCACCCCCACCCTGGAACCTGGGGAGAAGAGGTTGGTCAGTGGCTTTGACTCCAGGGCCACCGGTGATGCAGCCTACGTGGGCCTCAGTTTCCTCCTCTGCAAAGTGAAACCGACCACCTTACAGGGGCCAGAGGCCCTGCATGATCTGGCCCATGGACCTTGGATGCCAGCCTCTTAACACTCAAATCATGAGTCTTGTTCCCACCCCAGGGCCTTTGCACTGGTGGGTCCCTCTGCCCAGATGCTCACACTGGCTTCCTATTGCTGCTCGGATGTCATCTTGCAGTGAGCCCCCCACCTGATGTAAAATGTCAATACTACCCCCCCACCAAGCTGCTCGCTCTGCACCCCGTCCTCTGCTCTGCTTCCTTCTTCTCCACAGCACTTATCTTGTTTCCACTCTCTCCTCTGGGAGTGTGTCCACCCCTCGAGAACCAGAGGTTTGCCTCTCTTGTTCACTGCTGTCTCCCCAAGTCCAGGACTGTACATGGCACAGAGTGGGAGCTCAATAACACCTACTGTTATTGATGAATGAATAAATGAATGAACAGATGGACAAAGCCCCGGACCACCTGCTTGACCAGAGGGCGTAAGTGCAGGACTGTGATGTGTAACGATGGGGAGTGGGGAGCACAGGAGCCCCAGCTCCTGTCGGTCATTAGAACCATCACGTGACAGATGAGGATGTCTGCACCAGAGAAGGCTCTGAGGGCAGGGCTGGAGTTGGGGGCACCCAAGCCTGTCTGTCTCTCAGCTCCTGCCCCCTGGAATCCCCTGCACCGAGGCTGTCTGCTACAGGTAAGCAGGGAGCCGGCTGCGGCACGCCTAGGCACTCCTGGACATGGATTGTGGGGCAGGGGGACAGCTACTTGAATTCAACTCCCAGCTTGGGCACTTCCTCACTGTATAGTCTTGAGCAAGTCACTTTACCGCTCTGTGCCTCAGTTTCCCCATCTGTATGACGGGGATGTTACGAGCACCCAGGCACTGCTCTCACCATCTGCCTCCAGGTCCCTGGGGCGCCGCACCCAGGAGGCTCCACCTGTCGGGTCTGGGTGCCAGGGGAAGGGCTGCTCTCCACCCGCACCCCTGAGCCCGGAGCTGGGGTCCTGGCCCCCCGCACTCACCGGGTACTCCTGGTGCACGTCGATCTCGGCCGGCAGGACGGTCATGGCGGGGCAGCGGCCGGGGCCCGCGCTGGCGCTGGTCCAGAAGTGCGGCTGGCTGGAGTTGGCGCAGTCTTG
>NW_011495042.1:4610014-4614149 GCF_000754665.1 Bison bison bison | reverse complement strand
GGGTGATGCTTCTGGCAGGAGCAGCCGCTCTCGTGCAGAGGCAAAGAGGGGCTGGGGCTCAGCACATCCTGGGGGCTCATCAGGCTGAGGCCCGGACACACCTGGTGGGACGTCATCAGATACAGGTAGCCGGGGTCCGCGGGGTCAAACTGCATCACGTGGTGCACAGGCTCCCCGTAGGCCACCGTCACCACCTTCCGGCTCACCACCTGCATGCTCTCGTTCAGGTTGATCTGGGGGGGTGCGAAGGAGGGGGGCCGTCAGGGGATGGGGCACCACGAAGGCGTCCCCAGGTAGGGGCAGGCTGGGGACCGGCCCCGGGGATGGGGGGCTGCCCCGAGCCTGGGAGTCTCAGCCTCGGGCCCCTCCAGGACTGGCGGTGGCGGCCGGCCCCCACACTTTGTTCTCTGTCGTGCACCCCTCTCCCCAAGAACCCCCCTCCCTGCCCTCACCAGCACGTCCTACCCTGGTATGTACAGGGCCGGGCTTCACAGTTAAGAAAACATTCTCTGGGAGGCTGTGGGCATCATGCCAGGGAGTGGGGACCTGGGTTTGAATTCTGGCCTTGACATTTACAAGCTGCACAGGCCCGAGCCGTCCGAGTCACTTCCCCTCTCTGAGCTAACGGGGCTGAGGACGGCACCCGCCCCACGGGGTCGTGGGGCATGCTAGGGAAGATGCAGGCGAAGCGCTGCTGGGGCCAGGCCCCAGAGAGATGGCAGGGCCACTGGTCTAACCCCTCCCCTCTCACACGCCCATCTCACAGATGAGGAAACCGAGGCCCAGAGGAGCCAAGGGACTTGGCAAGAGTCCTAAAAGAAGATGCCTCAGGGTCACGATGGAGGTCTAGGGCCATCTGACTCCAGATCCAAGGCTGGGGTCCAATGTCCAGGCAGGAGAAAGACCAGGACTAGCTGGGGTCTGGAAGCTTGTCTGGCTGAGGGCCCCTCTGCACGTCCCCCAGAGACCTGACAAGGCTGGTCAGAGACTCCTCAAACTGCTGTTCTCTGCTGATCTCACGTTCCGTGTTGCCTTGTCAAGGCCTGGTCAAGCTCTGAGCTGGGGCGAGGGGGCCTCCAGCCCCCCAGTCCTCCTCCATGGGCTCCAGAGCCTTTCACAGCTCGTCCTGCTTGTGGAATCAATGTGTCTGGCATTCGAGGCCCTGACCATCCACCCCATCTTATTCCACGATCCTCCTCTCTAGTCACTAAACCCAACTCAACATCCAGCCCCCATGTCTTCTCCCCGCTGTGCTCCGGTCTCAAACACCTTCCTCTCCCCCTTGGGCCGGGAGCTGTCCTCCCCACGTCTTCAGCACAACAGCCTCCCTGATGCCCCCCACACCCTAAACTGCAATTACTCTCTCCCCAGCCTCTGGGACATGCCTCATCCCAAGCGGCCTCTTGGCAGAGTCTGTCCCGGGCAGCTTGGCCCTCTGCATCCCCCAGGCATCCAGCAGACGTGTTTCCACTCTTTCCAAAGTCTACAGAGCACCTGGCATGCTCTGGGGCCTGGGCTGGGGGCTGTGATCAAAGCCTCAAGTGAGGTGAGAGTGGGCAGGAGATGACCGGGCATGAAGCAGGGTGGTGAGTGCAGAGGTCAGGACTGAGGGGCGGGGCAGCCTCTGACCTGACTGGACTTGGATTCCACCCTGGTTCCTGCTATGTGGGCTCCCCTGGTGGCTCAGCTGATAAAGAATCCACCCATGATGCGGGAGACCTGGGTTTGAACCCTGGGTTGGGAAGATCCCCTGGAGAAGGGAAAGGCTACCCACTCCAGTATTCTGGCCTGAAGAATTCCATGGACTATACAGTCCATGAGGTCGTAGAGTCAGACACGACTGAGCAACTTTCACTTTCACTTTCCCCACTATGTGACTTTGGGGCACTCGGTTCCCCTCACAGAGCCTCAGTGTCCTCATCTGTGAAATGGGCATCACGGCTCTGCCTCCCTCGAAGCAATGTGAGAATTAAACGTGAGGGTGCCCGTGATGTGCCTGTTGAGGCTGGGTAGACAGTGGCGCCTAATAACTGCGGCTTCATGGTGGGGGTGGGGGAGACTCCTGGACAGATGGGGAAACCGCCCCAGGTCCTGCAGCTGGGAGGGCAAGAGCCAGGAGCCGCATGCAAGTGTTTGATCCCGACCACAAGCCCCGACCCTCAGCGGAAGCTGTGAAGGTGGAGAAGGACCCCGGCCCCTGCTCCCACGACTGGGATCTCCCCCAGGGATGTCAGCGACTGGGGTCCCGGGGCCAAGCAGGCTGGGACTCTGACCCCGAATGCTCACCACCAGCCTGTGGCGTCTGCCCGGGGAAGCTGAGTGAATTGTATTATCAGATCTGAATCAATTAGACCAGGGCCTGGTGCAGGTCGGAGCCAGGCCAGACGGCTGACGCTCTGGACAGGCCGGGGGTGGGAAGTGGCTGGGGGGGAGAGGAGTCGGTCTCCCCTGGGGCCGCTTAGTAGGGAGACCGACTCCTCTCACCCAGCTCTCGGCATCTCGGGGGCGGGAAGCATTACCTGCAGAAACCAGTCACCTTGGCTGGGAGCTGGGGCATCCTCAGAGGCTGGTGGAGGAACGGAGGAGGAAACGGGGGAAGAGGGGAGACCCCTACTTGCTGGGTTGTGGCCTCCCCCACCCCCCGTCAAAGCCCTGCAAGAGTCTCGAGAGGCTGAACTTTCAGCCTTTGATGGCCGGGGACACTGAAGCCGGGAGAGAACACCTTCACTGCTCCAGGTCAAACAGCCTGCCAAGTGGCAGGGCCCAGAGACGAACACTCCACCGGCTTCTGAAGCCAGGTCCTGGAGGCCCCCAGAGACAAGCCACCTAAGCTCTGCTTCCCTCATCTGCACGACGGGAACTCACTGGTATGAACCGGAGTGGAAGGAACAGACGTGGAAGACGCCGTCTAACCCGTGGGACCCCCACCCCCGCCGAGCACCCTGGCCCAGCCGTACCTTCAGCAGCCGCCCGCTGACTGTGCCCAGGAAGACCACGGTGTAGTTGCCCACACTGGCCACGGCCACGGAGGAGAGGCCCGGCGCTCGGAACACAGGCAAGGCCTTCAGCGGCTGCAGGACAGACAGCGGGTGCTGCAGGTGGGCAGCCCCACAGTCCAGCTGTTCCGGCTGCAGCTGCGAGAGAGACAGCACGTCAGACCGTGGTTCCAGAACCTTCTGCAGCTCTCAGTCCCCCGCAGCTGGCCGGGACCTCCGGCCGCCGCCTCTGAGCTTTCAAAGTCCTGCTCCTGCTCTGCGCTTGGCTCAGGCCCTGAGGCAAGCAGGAGCGCGTCTCAGAGCCCAGGTCGACCCCTGCCCTTGGCTTCAGTCATGGACCCCTAGCAGAGGGGTCTGTTCTGGGTACACAGAAGCTGGCCAGGAAGGGTCACGTGAGGGAGGCAAGAAGGCCCAGGGAGGCCAGCCTCTGCCCCAACTTACCTCCTGACACCCAAGAGGTGTCCCTCCTGTCTGGCTGGGTCTCCATAGCAACCATGGGGTTTTTTTTCCCTCCGCCCTCCACCAGATTCCTGCTCTGACCCCAGCAACCCCCACTCCCCAACAGGTTACTAGACAAAAGTTGAGGCCTCCCCAAACTGAGGCCCCAACACACATCCCTTCATCTGCCCATGTTACAGATGGGCAGGTCGAGGCCAAGGGTGTCCAAATGCACACTCCTGGCATCCATGTCAGCCCCAACTCACAGGGGCGGGATGACCTTTTGAAGGTTTCTTCTGCAATTTGCAGAACACAGGCCTCCAGGAAGTGCCTCTGAGAAAGTGACTGTGCAAATCCACCAGGATGTGGACACAGGGTGGTTTAGGAGGGTGGATAGTAGGGACGGACAGGATAGAGTGCATCACCCAGCAGGGAGGGCCCAGCCCGGGCGACACCCCAGGTCTGCATGATGGTGAAGAAGGAGATTCTGGCTGAGAAAACTCACAGGGTGTCACGGGGCCTTTCCGGTCAGATGGGTGCATAAACGTTAACAGTCACGACAGCAAATGTAGCACAGGCCACGTTTGCTGGGAACTGACCCTGCACCAGGCCTGTGGTTTGCTGAATCCTGGCCCCACTCTGAGATCCCACGGCACAGATGGGGTAACTGAGGCTCAGCGGGGACGTGGCCCGCTCCAGGT
>NW_011495042.1:4603860-4609914 GCF_000754665.1 Bison bison bison | reverse complement strand
ACTGAAGCGGGCAGGACTGGCTTTATGGCACGGCTTCAGAGAGAAGCTTTCCTCCCTTATCTGTGCTTTCCTGCAAGCCGAAGCCACCAATGATGTGCCCACATGGGTTTTGTACACAATCTCAGCTAGTGTTCAAAAGCAAACCATAAATACCGGGTCCTTCATTCTTGGAAAAATAAACACAGCTGAGCCCTAAGCCCAGAGATGGGGTGGGGCTGGGGAGGCCTCCGGGGCCACAACCCACCACGGGGTGGCCTTCCGTAGGAGAGTTAGGGGCGACCTGAGCAAGTCACGTCACTCCTCTGAGCCTCGGTTTACCAAGCTGTGAAGTGGGTACATCTCAGACTTCCCGGGTGAGTCCAGTGGTTGAGAATCTGCCTGCCAATGCAGGTGAAACAGGTTCAATCCCTAGACTGGGAAGATCCCGGACACTTCGGAGCAACGGAGCCCATGCGGCCCAACTACTGAACTTGTGGTCTAGAGCCTATGCTCTGCAACAAGAGAAGCCACCTCAACGCAAAGCCCCAGCACCACAACGAATTTCAGAAAGCCCGCGCGCAGCAACGAAGACCCAGCACAGCCAAAAAAAAATACATAAATAACTTTGAAAAAATGTTAAAAAAACAAACAAACAAAAAAAAACACTGATGCATCTCCAGCGCCTCCCCTACAGGCACCTGGAAAAGACAGCTCATTGTGGAGCGCCAGCATGCAGCGTGGCCCACGGTAAATGCCCCGGAAGTGTGAACTGACACTACCGCTGTTTCAGACGTGATGGTCCCTGACATGATTGTTACCAAGTGGAATTTAGGGGTAAATCATGCCTACCTCAAAAGCTTTCTCACCTGGACCCCCGGGACCACCTTAAGACAGCTGTCTTCCCATAAAGGAGGCTCTCCTGGCCTGCTCTCTGGGCTGACTCTGTCCTCAACATTTCCCCCTGGGATAGAGCTGCAGAGCGAGCCCTGTAAAGGTGCAGAGGTTTCCTCTGCAGAGAGGTCTCAAACCATCCCTCTCTGATGGTTGACGCGATGCTGAGAATAAGCCTCACATCCTAAGCCTCCCTCATGCCCCACCCAGGGGCCTGAGGAGTGGGGCCCGTCCCTTACCCTCCCCTCTCCACTCCAGCCTCGGGCCTCGTCTCTGCCCCTTGGCCCAAGCTGGGTCCCGCCCCAGGGCCTTTGCACGTGCCAGTCTCTCTGCCTCAGATGCCGCCACCCAGACTGCCTTATCATTTTTTGCTCATCTTCCAGCTTTGGACCTACCCCACCTGACAGGGCCTGAGTTGGGGGACGGCCCTGGAAGGCGGCTGCCCGCTCCTTTCCCCAGGGCCCACCCCCTGCAATCCCGCGGCTGCAGGGAAGAGGTGAGGCAGCGAGCAGCCAGGAGAGTGGGCACCTGGGCCCCAGGCTTTCCACAAGGACGCCTTCCCCGGGGGTTGCGTAACTCCTCTTTCCTGGACATGGATGACGGGCGTCATTAAATAATACGTTGTTCTAAAATTAACATTGCAAACCCTGGCCCAGGGGACGGCAAGCTTCCGCCCTGCGTTCTGGGGGCAGGGGTTGGGTGGGAAGGGCCACCTGGGAGGCCCGGGGAACACCTTTGGGGTTTTCCGCAATGGGGGTCCCCAGTCCAGCAGGGTGGGGGGTCCTGGGAACCACCTGGACCAGGGTGATTTGCCAGCCAGGGTGGCAGAGAGGGCCAGGTGGGGCGGCCTGGGAATCTGACTCTGGCCTGCCCGCCCCAAAGCACAGAGCCATTAATTCTGCACCGAAGGAATTCTCTAAAAAGCCTTTCCTCTGACTTTTTTTTTTTCTTATCCTAAAAATAAAAAAAAAAAAAAAAGTTTAAAGGAGAAGTCACCCGTTGGCTGCTCACTGCGGATTCTGTGATCTGAGGGGGAAGCTGGCTCCCGGCTGCCAGGGGAAATCACAAGGCTTCAACCGCCTCGAAAACGGAAGCTGGATACACACGTCCACCAGGCAGGCGAGCGAGGCCTCTGCTCTTGGGGGGATACGGCCCGGGAAAGGGGGTCAGCGGGCTCCGGGGACCTGGTGGCCGGCCGCCCGAGTGTGGCCTCAGCCGAACTCGGTCTCCAAGGGGTGGCAGTCGGCTCCAAGGTCCAAAATACCGCCTGCCCTGACCCTGTGACACGGCCTGAAATTCCTCCGTCAGCACCGGCCCGCCTTGGAGTCTCCCTCGGCCTTGGTCTTTCACAACACCATTCCCCGGGTGCAGGGGGAGGGCTGGGCGCCCACAGCAGCCTCCTCCAACCCACGGGGGCCACCTTCCCAGCACAGGACTGGCCAGCCCCTCCCTGGCTCCTGGCCGCCCCGGGTGAGCTGGCTCCTGCCGGCGGCTCCGGCCTGGAGTCTCACTTCTCTCTCTGCCTCGCCCCTGGCTCCCACCACACTAGTCTGCCCTTTCTCAAACGTGGCCACGCTTTCCTCTCAGGGCAGCTGAACCTTCATAACGCTGTTCCTTCAGCAACCAACGCCCTTCCCAAACCTCTGAGCCCCTCGAATTCCCCCTTGGCCCTTCTAGTCCCCCTCGTCCTGACCCTTGCCGCTGCCTTTGCCGGGCGTGCCCAGGCAGCAAGCTTTCAGCCCGCCTTCAAGATGCAGCTCCAAAAAAAAAAAAGAAAGAAAAAAAGCCACCTCTCCCCTCCTCTGCACTGCTCACCACTTTGATTCCTCCATAAGCTCCTTTAGGGCAGAGACTGTGGTCTGGGTTTAACTAAAGAAAGGAAACTAATTTTGACTAAAGTGTGAATGACTGCATTCAGCTTCTTCTTTGCCAAGCAGAAATACTGAGAACACCACCGCCCATGCTGGGTGCTGGTGAACTGAAGGAAAAACAGGAGTCAACTGTATGTCGACGGTGTGTGTGACAACACAGGTCTTCGGGGCCAGGCAGCACCTGGCTGCTACTTCTGGTTCCTCTGAGAACCTCAGTTTATCCCTCTCGGAAATGGGATGAGCGGCAGGCGGCTGCTGGCCTCAGCTCTTTTCCAGGAGAGTAGAACACTCCCTCCCTTCTCAGGCTGGCTGGCTGCCTCCCGGGGCCAAAGCTCAGCTCTGCCCACTCTCACATTAGAGCGCTGACATATTGATTTCACTACCAACTGTAATTGTGTTGACTTTTTCTCCCCAGGAAGCCAGTGGAACAAGAGCGTCCAGAGCCTGCTTCTCAGGCCTCCCGCCTCCTGCCCGCAGACCCCACCGAACCTCAGCCCCACGGCAGGTGGCTCCAAGGAGGATGAGGCGTCAACAGCCGACTACAAACCCCAGGGGTTCCGCCCCAGGTGTAGACGACACCGGCTGTGGGGCCTCTGTGTCTGGGAAATGGGGGGTCCCTTCCTGCTTCGAGGTTTTTGATTGCTATCGAACCCTGATCCTGGGAAGGTGAGGTTTCACCACCGAGGAGCTGAAAGAACACAGTCACTTTGGGGCGTGAAGAGCAGGCGGCAGGGGGGCCTGCGCTCATCACAAGGGGCTGGGGGCTGGACCGAGACCCTCCCCAACTCTGACACAGCAGCCAGAAGGAGCCTCCACAACTGCAAAGCACTATATGCAACGTGCATCGTTGCTTCAGTCGTGTCCGACTCAGTGTGACCCCATGGGCTGTAGCCCCCCAGGCTCCTCTGTCCGTGGGATTCTCCAGGCAAGAACACTGGAGTGGGTTGCCGTGCCCTCCTCCAGGGGATCATCGCAATGCAGGGATCAAACCTACGTCTCTTATGTCTCCTGCATTGGCAGGCGAGTTCTTTACCACTAGCACCCAAGGGAAGGGTACACAGGAACTATCTGTACTGTCTTTATAACTTCCTGTAAACCTAAAGTTATTCCAAACTGAAAAGTTAAGGGAAAAAAAAAAAGATGGGACATCCTTGGGGGTCCATCCTTCAGAACCCACCTTGCAATGCAGAGGACGCAGGTTCGATCCCTGGTCAGGGAAGTAAGATACCACATGCCGCAGAGCAGCTAAGCCCACACACTGCTACTACTGAGTCTAAGTACCACAACTACAGAGTCCACGTGTCGCAACAAAAGATCCTGCATGAAGCAAGAAAGAGCCCATGTACTGTGACTAAGACCCGATACAGATGAGTAACTAAATCAGTTTAAAAAAAAAAAAAGGAGGGACCTTCCTGGTGGTCCAGTGGTTAAGACTCCGAGCTCCCACTCCCACGGCACGAGTTCAATCCCTGGTCAGGGAACTAAAACCCCATGTGCCCAGCTGCGTGGCCATCAGAAAACAAATGAAAAAATGCAAAGCAGGTGGTGCCCCTCCCACAGCTCTACAGCCTTCAGGGGGTCCCCAGTGCCCTCAACAGAAACCCAAACTTTGCTCCCGGGCCCTCAAGGCCCTGGTGCACCTGGTCTGCCCCCTGTGGCTCCCCTCAACCCCTGCCCCGGTGGCTCCTTCGCCCTCAGTGTGGACAGGAGACGAGGGCCTGGGAGGGTGCCCTGAGGACAAGACTGGAGAAGCAGGAGCCGGCAGGGCCCAGCAGGGTAGCAGTGGAGGTCGAGTACTCTCACCTGGAGGAGTCCATGGACAGAGGACCTTGGCAGGCTACAGTCCGCAGGGTTGCAAAGTGAGTGAGTGACTAACACACACACACACACACACACAGCCTCAAAAGGCAGGCCTAGAAACGGCAGGCGCTGAACGCTGCTTCCCGCAGAGCTCAGGTGAGCAACCTCTCTCCCAAGCTTCCTCTGAAGGTCTGCGGTTAAAGGGGAAGTGTCCCTGAGGCCTCCAAGGGGGCCGGTTGGCTCCAGGTTTGAAGCCACCCCTGTGGCCCTCAAACCCAAACTCCTCCCAGCCATGTCAGCCTGAGAGGCCTCCTGGGGACATGACCCCCCTGAGTGACCCTCCACAGAGCGTAAACTGAGGCATGGAAAACCTGGGCTACTGTGTGCGGGCCCTGGGAGGGGGCAGGACAGAACCAGCTCTGGGGGGGCTGGCTGGGGGTGTGGGGGGCTCTGGCAACAGCCCCCACACCAAGGAGGAGGCTGCCTGCCACAAGGAAAGGAAATACCAGCACCTCCCTGTTGGGAGTCAAGATGCTCACTTCCTGGGGCGGGGGACGTGGGGAGCAGGGTTGGAGAGAACTGCCAACCTGGCCAGAGGACAAGTCAGTCAGGAGGCCTGGCTCTGAGCCTGGGGGGAAAGTTGGGTAAACTGAGGCACGGAGTGGGCAGAGGCTCCCTTAGGACACACGGTGCAGTTATCCCGACCTGGCCTGACTCAGGCAGGAAAAACCGACCGATGGCAACAGGCACAACAGCTTGCATGCGCCCTTCCAAACTTCTGAGAGGCCCGCCTCGGTCTCCCTGACCCCCTGACCTCTGGAGCAGGTGGGTCACCCAGCGCCAAGGGCTGTGCGGATCAGCCAGCCGGGCCGCCCTGAGCACCACAGGTCCACCCACCCCCAACGGGCGCCCCTGACCTGCCAGTCTGAAGGGACGGCCCCAGGCTGGGGTCAGAGGCCGGGCCACATTGCCAACCTACCGTGTGCAGGCGCTGAGCACACTCTCCTGGCGTGTTCCTATTTAACAGGCAGAGAAACTGAGGCTCCTGAAGTGCCAAGACTCTCAACTCCCTGTGGGCTGTCCCACCCTCACTGAGCCTCCAAGTCCTCATCTGTGAAATGGGGACAGGCCCTGCACCCGCCACAGAGGCTCAGCTCACAGCAGCCCCCAATCCTGGGGGGCTAAAACGTTCCCAGTTAGTTCTGCAGGCCACCGGGCAGAGACCAGGATGCCCGAGGACAGGAGGGCCTCCCCAGGAGCAGCCGCTCCCCAAAGTCAAGCATCGGAGGCTGGACCATCCATGCCGCTCTCGCCCGGGGCCTGCCTGGGAACTGCTGCCACGGCCGCTGACTCAAGCAGCCCTTGTTTTGTTAGCTGGACGTGGCCCCCCGGACACCCAGCTCCCCCTTCTCGAAGCTGTTTCTCATTCCGGCCCAGCCTGGCCGCGTTTCCAGCCCTCCCCCCCGGGTCCCAGAGGAGCCCAGGATGGGATGGGCAGCCAGGATTCAGGCCA
>NW_011495042.1:4602736-4603707 GCF_000754665.1 Bison bison bison | reverse complement strand
CTGGCCTGGGTCCCAGAGTCATCTTACAACGGCTTGTGACCGCAGCCCAGGGCAGCTGGGGGGGTGGGGGCGGGCCCTGAGCAAACATCTCTGGGCCGGGTCCCATGTGCTGGAGACACGGAGACATGTCCCTTCTCTCTAGCTGCCAGCATCCCAGTCCAGGGACCGACCCTCAACAGGGAAGGGACCACTTTACGACTACAGCGACGCAGTAGCACCAGCAACACAACAAGAAAAATCGGTGATGGTTTCCTGTGTGCAGAGACCTCTGTCTGGAGGACCTCACGGGCCCCTCACCAGATCCTCACGTGCTACTGCTACTGTACAGCAGAGGAAGCTGAGGCACAGAGAGGTCAAGTGACTTGCCCTGGGTCACACAGCCAGAAGAGCCGGACGTGAGCCTCACACCTAGGCAGGCTGGCTCCCGAACCCCACAGTCCCGCCACCCCCCTGCGCTGTTGGGGACCGCCAACAGCTGCTGGGAATTTGGCTGCTTGGAGCTGGAAAGGCCCTGGGTTGTGAGCTGGGGAAACTGGGGCCCATCAAGGAGCTGACCACCTCCAGAGGCTCCACCGCCTCCATCACAGATGGTGGAGGGCTCTGAGAGGGGCTGGGGGCGGAGGCGAGCGCCGATGGTGGCTGAGTTCCGTGCCCGGCCCGGCCTCCGCTTCAAGGCCTCTGCCCACGGCCCGCTCCCCCATTATTTACCGATCAGAGCAGAAAGCGCTCCATGATTAACGCCCCACCGGGGCCTCGTGGGGCCTCGTAATGGAGCTGCGAGCTTCCTCCCTCCCCCAGCGCGTGATTTATTGAATTTCAGGGTGACGGATGGTGGATGGGGCGGGGCGAGCCTCGCTGGCCCAGCCGATCTCAGGGGCACTGGCATCGCACTGGGGACCCAGGGCTGCCGGGGAGAGTGGGCGGCCCAGGGCCCTTCCAGGTGGCCTGCTGGGCTCAGCCCTGGCCCAACA
>NW_011495042.1:4594104-4602611 GCF_000754665.1 Bison bison bison | reverse complement strand
GCTTTGGAGAGAAGGGAAGTGGCCGAGCTCCGGGGGCAGCTGGGATCCACATCCACGCGGCCAGTGCCAGGAGACCTCCCGGGCCTGTGCCCACGCGAGGGGACCAGCTGGTTTCCATGGCGACCCCCACGCCACTGGCAGAGCCGGAGGGGCCCTCGGGAGTCACCTGGTCCAGCCCCAGTGGGGGCTCCCGCTGGCTCCAGGCAGGACTGATGCAGGGCCGGCAGCGCTGGGTCTGCTCCAGAGCCAGACCGCCCGTGTCTCACTCTTTCCCCAAGGCCTTGCTGGCTCCCCGCAGCCCACAGGACAGCGTCCAGACCCTTGGCCTACACCCCAGGCCTCACAGACTTCTCAGCTTCATCTCTGCCAGCCACCCAAGCCATGTTCTGCTGCATCTCTGGACCTCTGCCCCAGTCATGCCCTCTCCCTGGAAGGCCTCCCCCAACCCTATCCGTCAAAGGCTCTGCTGCAATACCCCCTCCTCCAGGAAGCCCTCCCTGACTCTCTCAGATGAGGCTGGTCAGCGTGCAGCTCTGGCTTGGGTCTTCTACCTCCTGTCTTGATCTGCCAGACCATCTGGGGGTTCCTGGAGGACAGGGGAAGAGGCTGATTCATCTCTTTTGAGGGGCCGCCGGGTAACAGAGCTGAGCCCCCCTCCCTGCCATGCTCCAGTGCACCCTCCACCAGGAGCACAGACAGGCAGGGCATGTTGCCTGGGAGGTCTGGTGGGCAAAGGTGGAGACGGCTGTGGTCATGGGGACAGGAGCCTTGCACCCAGGGGACCTGGTCCCAGCCTGGGACCATGCTGGGTATGCGAGTTCTCACCAGAACCCCAGCAGGGGAAGGACGTCCCTGGGTCTCAGGTCCTTCACCTTCAAGAGGGACCCACCCACCCCTTCCCACTGTGACCTTGAGGGCCTCTGCGGCTCACACCCATCAGGTCAGCATTTTCAGAGCAAATAAGAAGGGAAGGTGATGAGCATGGACTCCGAAGCCCAACACCTGCTCCACCGCTGTGTGACCTCAGGCAAGTCACTTTCCCTCTCTGGGCCTCTGTTTTCCCTTTCTGTAGCCTGGGGGTAATCCTAACCCCATTCTGTTTCTGGCAGGGTTAAAAAGATACACACCGCATGCGATTTGGCAAAGTGCCCAACAGAAAATAAGTTCCCAGGAAGCAACAACAATAAGATAATAATAACGATGCTGCTGCTGACGGAGGTTCTGGTGGCAGTGAGGGCTTTCTGGCCACCCCGCAGCCCAGTTCAGACTGGGAAACCGAGGCCCAGAAAGGGGAAGGGACCCTTCAGGCTCCTGTTCTGTACACACAGTGTCTGCTCTCTACCCTTCGGCAACCAGAACCCGGAACCCAGCCTGCTTCCTTCATCTCCATGGAATCCACCAGCCGTGGCAGTGGGCAAATCAGACTCCCGTAGAGGGAGATTCTGCAGGGCCCAAGCCGACGCACACACGGCCTCCGCTGGACTCCAGGCAGCCCTGTTCTCGTTGACGGCCGAGCCCACTTTACAGATGGGGAAATACAGGCCGGGAGGAGGAGAGTGACTAGCTGGAGGCCACAGGGAGGAGGTGCAGAGGCAGGATTTGCATCCAGGGAGTCGGCACCAGGGTCCTGCACTGATCCATCCATGGCTCTGGGCGTGGCGGGGGCAGTGACGTACCCTCCACCTTCCTAGGGAACTCCGGACCGTGAAGCGCTACCCTGCCCCAGGACACGGCACTGTCCGGGGCTGCGGTCACGGCGGAAAGCAACTGTCAAGGCACTCAAACCAACCACGCCTCTCACTCATGCTCCCAAAGGGCCAGGGCTAACAATCCCCTTCTCAGAGATGAGTGTTACCAGGTGCCTTCCCTGCTGCCCTGGCTTCCCCAGGAGACTCGATCAGCACCCCCAGCCCCCCAACTTGTGGTCTGGCCTCTGCAGACATCCTCGCCAGCCTCACGCTGCTCAGGAACTGAGTCACTGCAGCAGCGGCTCCCGGCTTCCATCTGGGGCCAGCTGGGAGGTGCTGTCACAGAGGGCGTTTCACGTCAATACAGAGACCCTCCCAAATTTCCCTGGGGTGTGGGGGTAACTGCAGACCCCTAGCTGAGAGCCCACAGCTAACGCGGGAGGACATCCACCGCGGACTCCAGAGCCAGCCAGCCAGCCAGTCTGCAGACCCTACTTCGTTAACCAGCTGTGTGAGACCCCGGGCCTCAGTTTTCCTATCTGTAAAGTGGGGATAACAGCACTCCCTGCCTCACAGGCTGCGGGCAGGGGCTGTGAGAGCAAACAGACTGGTGCCTCTGAAGGACCCACAGAGCTTCCTTCTCAGAAGCGGGAACGCAGCCGTGGTTCCTATTCATCCCCAGAGAGCTGTCCACACAGCCCTCAGGCCCACCGGACGTGCAGCGCCTGCACCACCAGTAGCAGCGGTGATGCTAGGCCGGGTTTATTTTGGCGTGCGCCTCCCGCCAGGGAGCTTGGCCTGGGGGGCCCCGACACTCCCCTCTCTCCCCACCACCCCGCACCCCGCTCACATGCAGGGCCTGGTTTGGCCCATCTCCTCCCGCCTCTGAGCGCTCCCTGCCCCAGTGGCTATTCCACACACTGAGCACACTTTTCCCAGAGGTACTTCTCTTCTGGTACCAGAACCTCCGCCTGCCATGGCCTGAGTGCTTCCTGTGAGATTTCAGTTCAGGAGGAGACACTGTTCCATTTGACCAGGAGAACACGTGGGGCCCAGAAAAGGTAAATGACTTACTCTGGGTCACACAGTTACAGGCAGGAGGAAGACGACTCACATCAGCTTTACCCTAGTGTACCTGGCGGTCAGGACTGATGACGGGCCCTGGGCAGAGAGGTATGGTATCCATCTCCTGGCCCAGGAACCCGTCTGTCTCTCTAGGCTAGAAGGTCATTCTGCCAACCCTGCTGGAACCCCCATCCTAAGTCCCACCCGGTGTCTCTGCTCATACCCTCGACCACAGGGAGCTCACTCCCAGCCTCCAGCCTAACTCCAAATGGAAAGCCATCCTGCAAGCTTATCTCCCTCCACCTCCACCCTCTATTTCAGCCCCTAAATCGGTTCAGAAAACGCCTTCTTGACAACGGGCACCCACCCACTGCATGCCAGTTTAAAACCGCCTGAGCGTTTTTTTCCACCTTTACTATAAAAAGACACCTTGAAAATGCAACATTGACATTTCCCTGTTGGTTTTCTTTTTGATTTTAAAACACCGAACCCTTCAGTCATTCAAAGGTTGAAGGGAAAGACCCAGGGAAGGGAGCTGGACTCAGCCTGCCCTCACCGTGCTGGGCGGCTCTGTGCCTCAGTTTCCCTACCAACAGCACGAGGCGACCTCCCGTCCCACTTTCAAACCGCATTCACGAAGTGAGGGAAGGGATCCGATCTACACGCGATGGAGGCTCATTCCCTCCCTCACTTTCTCAAGATAGTCCAAAGACCCAAATATGCCCAAAGCAATCAGTGACAAAGCTGAGGGCCTCTGAAGCCTGGGGGCCAAGGTTCCCCACCTCTTCATCATCTTCAAGGTGGCGGGCAAGGGGCAGAGCCTGCCAGGAGAGAAGCTGGAATGTCCGAGGCTACCCCAACCGGGGCTCTGGGGTTCCAGGCCCTGAAGGAAAGAGCACGAGGGTCGGGTATCCAGAGGCCTGGAGGAGCCACCCGGCTTGGAGATGGGAGACCAGGGGCTGGCCCACGTGGTCATCCCCACCGAGGCCCCCTGCTGCTGCGGCAGTCAGGCCCGAGGGGGTTGGGAAGGAGATGGACTCCAGGCCCCTGGTACTCACCCCCGCCCCGACCAAACTCACTCTCTCCCCCAGAGGCACCCGTCTCAGCCCCTACCCCGCTTTCCACACCAGCGCTGGGCTGGACAGGGCCGCTCCCTCCTCCATCCTGTCTGTCCCCACCTCTGGGGCATGCGAACCTGTCCAGAGGTCCCTGCTTCCCTCCATGCCCTCAGACCAGGCCCTCCAGGCCGCTCACACCCATCCCCCAGGAACAAGGCCCGGCTGGCTGCCCCCACGGCTGCCCCAGTGTCTGCCACAGGGCCCAGCACGCAGTAGGTGCTTAAGAAATACGTGCAAATACAGGAGGGACCCACTTGCCTGCAAGATGGCACCAACCTCCTTCCTTCTCACCCTGCTTCTCCTCTGTCCTTCTCAACTAGCAACTTTCTAAACTAGCTCCTAATTATTAAATATAACCCTAGTAGCTGCAAGCACCTGCGCCAGCACGCTGCTGGGGCCTCACCTGTGGCATCTTATTTAATCCCGCCGCAGTCCTGGAAGGGCGGTACTTTTGTTACCGCTCCCATTCTACAGGCAGGGAAACTGAGATGCTCCTTCAGATTGGATGCTCTGGCTGAAGCCCTCAGAGTCCCCCACTCCCCCACCTCGTGTCCCCAGGACACAGCCGCGCCTAGGGCAGGCCAGCCTACTCCCCAGCCCAGCTCACACTTCCCGATGCCCGCCCCGGCACACTGCTCACCCTGCACAGCCCCAGCCTGCCTTGCGGCTCCAGGCCCCTGGACCTGTGACCCTTGACTTGGACCCGTTCCTTCTTCTCCTGCCCTCTTCACGAGCCCAACTCCTGTTCGCCCACCCACCTGTGCTTTGACACCACCCTCCCCGGAAGCCCCTCTGTGCTGCCCCATCACAGCGCCTATGGCCCGGCCATGCGTCTGGCCCTCCGCTCACCTAGCTCGGTCCACAAGAGCAGACGGTGAGGGAGCCTCCACTGGGCGCCAGCGCACAGCGACACCGCAGGGACTTAGGCAATGTTTACTGGGTCTTCAAGGTTGCAGAATAAGCCAGGAGAGGTCACTGGTTGATGTCCAGGACTAAGCTCAGACATGCTTCTAACACCCCAGGGGTAGTAATAACCGGAACAGCACATATCTGCCAGGCCCCCGCTGTGTGCTGTGTACTGTGTACTGAAAACTAACTCATTTGGTCCTTATCAATCCTTAGAGATGAGGGTTGACCGTTGGAAGGCATCACTGACTCAATCGACATGAGTTTAAGCAAGCTCCGGGAGTTGGTGATGGACAGGGAGGCCTGGCGTGCTGCAGTCCATGGGGTCACAAAGAGTCAGACACGACTGAGCGACTGAACTGAATCCTTAGCGATCTAAGGTCCCCACATTACAGATGAGGCAACTAAGCCTCAGAGAGATGAAGCCACTTGTCAAGGTCACACAGCTGGGAAGCAGCAAGAGCAAGATTTAATCCAGTGTGCGAACTCCACATCCTTAGCTTGTAAGGGGGGAGCGGGCAAGAATAACCACTGCCCCCCGCCCCCTGGTGCTAGAGGTCTGGACCGGGGACCCTGCACACATCTGGGAGCGGCCCTGGCCTGTGCTCACAGCTGGGCACGGGGAAGGGAGAGGGGTGTGGAGGACGCAGGGAGAGTGCCAGGCAGGGCCAGGAATCAGCCCCACTCTGGGATGGCAAGGAGGCCCTGGGCCACTCTGTCCCTGGGGCGGTGTCCCTGCAGAGGCCCTGCCCCCCAGGAAAGGGAAGCCCCAACCCCCTTCAGCAGAGTGACTCACGGCAGCAGGCCAGGCCAGGCTGGGGACGAGGGACCGTGGGAACCAGGGCGGCTCCTGCTGGAGGGGGAAGGGAGGCTGCGGCCTGAGGAATCCCACAGATGGCTCACACCGTGGGCCCGGATGGCCGCGCAGGCCTGGAAAGGACCTTCCAACAGGGTCTCCCCTCCAGGAATCAGGGAGACTCCCCATTCCCCTCGTGCAGCTCTGAGACCCACCCCTGACACAAAGCTTGTGTCCCACAGCCCGGCAGAGCTCGAGGATTTCGGGAAGGGGAAGAGTGGATGTCCTGAGCACGGCGCTGGGCGGCTGCCGGCTCCCGATCCGCCTGCCCTGCTCACCCACCGTGACCTTCACTTTCAGGGCAGCCGGCCAGCCGGGTGGTGGGCACTGGTGGGCGCCAGGGCGGGGGCCGGCCCAGCTGCAGCGAAGGAATCTGTGTTTTCTCAAAGCTCCAGTACTGGGCACACCCACGGAGGGAATAATTCATCTCGTGACCAGCTTGCTGACCAGCCCCAGGGAGGGCTCCTTCCCGTCCTCTCCAGGGAAAGCTGAGAAGTTGAGGCTTGGAGGGGAGCGGCCAGGGGTCCCCTGACTCAGCTGGGGATGGAGAACGCGAAAAAGGCACGGGGGTCCACCTCCAGGGCCCCCTGAAGAAGGGACCCCTTGCTGGCTGACTCCCTTGAGGACCACACAATTCCCTCCAGGGCCCTTGTGTCGCGTTCACCCCAGATCAACACAGACATCGAACCCCCAGCCTGGACACCCCCTCGCCCCCGCCAAGCCTGGCCCCAAGTGCCTGGGCCGCCTCCCCGCCACCACCACTGCTGGGGTACCTGACCCTGCCCCTTCCCTCCAGCTCCCCACTCGGGCGCTACACACAGTCCTGCTCGCCTCCCTCCCCTCCTGGAGCGGCAGCTCCCCACCCCAGCCACCCCAACTCCTCCTTGGACACACACACACACACACTCTGAACTCCAGGCCACACAGTCTGGACCCAGATCCTGCCTCTGCTCCTCCTAAGCTGTGTGATCTGCAGCAAGTTACTTAACCTCCCCGGGCCTCAGTTGCTTCATCCGTAAAACGGGGATGGGAACAGAGCCTACTTGAGAGGACTGCTGTTTGAACAGAGTCACGCTCTTGTGATGTGCTTAGTAGGCGAAACCCCACGCCTGGTGCACGCTAAACGCTCAGTAAAGGCACGCTGTTGCCAACCGGCAGCCTCCCTGGAGCACTAATGGGTTCCCAAATGCCAGGGTCCATGTGCCGCCCACACTTGACTGCCTCCACTCCCACGTCACCCAGCTCAGTGACACACGGGTCTGGTGCACACACTCATTCCTCTCCCCAACTCCCCCGCCAGCAGGGCCCTGGCACACACCTGCCACACCCGTGCACACATCTGCCAGCTCGCAAAGGCGGCTCTGAGGGGCCCACACGGCCGGCCCTGAACACACCTTGGGCAGACACGGCACTCACACGCTGTGCCCTCAGCCCACTGCTACGACCCTCACTTGCACACCCAAGTCTCTTCGGAACATGTCTTGCAGACACCTCTTTAGAAGATATGCCCCTCTGGCTCTCGTCAGCGCACACTTGGGCACTCACCCACAATGGTATCAGCCCTGCACACCTAGACACGTGCACCTGTAAGGGAGCACTCCTATGGACGGCCCAACGGGCTCACACCATATTCAGGACAGTGCCCCCCACCTCCGCTGATACCTGTATCCTCAGGTCACCACCGGGGTTTCCACAAAAGCACCTGGGGCGCAGAGTTCACACTTGGGTCCCCATACACGCACATCTGGGTCGAGGTACGCTCACACGTGGGACCCGCTCAGCTGCACAACCTGCTGGGTTACCCGCCCGCCCTCCCGCCGGCGCCCTGGGACGGTCCCCGAGCCCCGGCTGCCTGGGCGTCCTACCTGGATGTTGCGCTTGCGTTCGCAGGCCGGCCCGGTGCCCTGCACCACGCTGTCGAGCACGGCCACCACGTCGGGTACAGGATCTACGAAGCAGGCGGTGCGCGCGGCGCGGATTGCGGCTTGCACGTCGGCGAAGCGGAAGGCGCAGAGCGCGGCGGGAGCCGCGCGGGCCGCCGGGGTCCCCTGCGGCCGCTCGAAGACCGCGAAGAGCAGCTCGCGCGTGGGGAAGACGGACACCAGGCGGCTGTAGAGGTCGCCGCGGCCCGCGCCGCCCGCGCACTGCAAGCCCAGCTGGATGTAGGACTCCGTGAGCTTCTTGGCGTCGCCGCCGGCGCCGCGGGGCAGGCAGATGCGCGCCAGCAGGCTCCGCGCCTGGCTCTCCTTGTCGCCTGCGCGCGCCTCGCTGTTGAGCGCCAGGTACGCGTAGGTCTGCGCGCCGGGTCGCGGGTCGGGAGGGTGCAGGAAGGCGCGGACGAAGCCCAGCTTGTGCTGCTCCTTGGCGCCCTGCTTGATCTTGAGAATGTTGTCGTCGGAGGGGTTGAGATCGAAGGTGAAGAGCTTGGCCAGGTCGCCGCGCGCGTCCAGGGAGCGGATGGCGATCTCGGGCGTGTTCTCGAAGCGGTGGTCCTCCAGGCTGCGGTTGCGCGGGAAGAAGGCGCTGCCGTAGCCCGTGTACGTGGCGCCCACGAGCAGGCGGCTGCCCCCGGCGCCGGCCGCCGGCGGCAGGAGCAGCCCCACGGTGGACGCGTTGGGGTGGTTGGCCGCCACGTTCAGCATGCTGGGGAACACCGTGACGGGCGCGGCGGGCGGCGCGGCGGGCGGGAAGGGCACGGCCCCGCGGAGATTTTGCCCCGCCGCCGCAGCTGGCAGAAGCCCTGGTAGATGGAGCCACACACGACCACCAGGCCCTGGCCCGGGTCCAGCTGCAGGATCTTGTTGTAGTTGTCGGTGAGGCGCCGCGGGTGCTCGCACGAGGCCTGGGGGAGCTGCGGGGCGCCTCACCGACAAC
>NW_011495042.1:4589836-4593286 GCF_000754665.1 Bison bison bison | reverse complement strand
TGTGCTCTTCCGATCTCCGCTCGGCTGTCGGTGGGTCGGCTGCCCGGCGGCCTGCACGACCCTCTCGCGCGGCACCCGGAGCTGCCCCCGCCTCCGTCGCTGATTGCTTGAGTTCCTTCTCCCTCTTGGCTGCCTTGGCCTGTCTGTCGTGCTTTATTTTTTCTTTCTCTTTTCTCCCATCTCTTTTTCTGTATCTGTCTTTCTCGCTGAATGTCTCTCGGCGTCTCCCTGTCTCTGCGTGGCCCGCCCCCCACCCCAACTCCATGCGTGCCGTCTCTCCTTTTCTCGGTCTCTGCTTCACCCACCCTCCCCTGTTCTGTCCTGGTGGCTCCCTCTGCGCCCGCCCCGTCGGGCCCTCTGTCTCCCTGGAGCCCTCTGCCCCGTCTCGTCCACCTCTGTCCACCCTCCTCATCCCCCTCTGTCCACCCTCCTCATCCCCGTCCTCCTGGTCTCTCCCCATCTCACACTCCAGTCTCCTTCACAGGATATACTGCCCAGGCCTCAAACCCCAGAGCCTGGGCACCCGCAGGTCAGTTGGACAGGGGCACCACCCCCTCAGATTCCATGATCTCCAGCCCAGAAGGGGCCTTGACCAGTGCACAGATCAGGGGAAAGCACAGAGGTACTATTTTAGGACCGTTCAGAGCCCAGGGCACCCAGAGTGGGGCCTTGGTCCTGGTTGGGGGGATGGGTGGTGTGATGGCCCCAGGAGGCCCACAGGGTGGAAGCTGCCCTTCCACCCACTTTATTCAGAACTCTAGGAGGATCTAAAATCCCCCCAAATTTAGGGGAAGATCAGCCACATGTGGGGCTCCCCTGGTGGTACAGTGGTAAAGAATCCGCCTGCCAGTGCAAGAGAGCCGGGCTTGATCCCTGGACTGGGAAGAGGAGGAGGCCATGGCAACCCACTCCAGTATTCTGGCCTGGAGAATCCCACGCACAGAGGAGCCTGGCGGGCTACGGTCCATGGGGTCACAGGGAGTTGGACACGACTGAAGCGAGTTAGCATGCTTGTGGGCACAGCCACAGGTAAGCCGGCCCTGGGCTTGCTTCTCCTTTCACGTGGGAGAAGCAGGTGGGCACTGGGGGCAACAGTGGGCAGCGATGACAACAGGTCATGGGGCCTGCACGAGGCACACACGTGGCAGCTGACCACTGCCAGCGCCCAAGCAAGGCTCGCCCCCTGCCATATGCCATACCAAGCACATTCTGACTCCCTCGGCCCTCGCAGCCGCCTCTGACACTGCTCAGATTACTGTCCCACCTTACAGATTCAGAGCCTGAGGCCCCAGGGGTGCATGGACTGGCTCCAGACCCACAGCTCCTAAGGAGCAGAGCTATGATGTTTGAAAGCCCCATCTGCAGGCTCCGAACCCCACCCAACTCTCCCCGGCCAGCTCCAGCCTCTCAGAACTGGGTGGGGGGAGCATAGCCTCCCTCACCTGTTCCCACCTGGCCAGGAAGGAAGGATGGCGGGGGCTGTTTCTCGGGGCCCCACGGGGCAGGCAGGAAAGGCCAGGCTGACAGCAGGCCCCCCACTTCCCCAAACGGCCCGGCTTCCTGCAGTCAGGATGTGCGCATCAGCCTGCCTCTTTCCAAGCCCTCGGATGGGTCTGACCGCCGCCCTGACAGCCAGCCGGGAGCACTCCACGCAGGAAGCCAGAGGTTCTGCTTTGGAGCCCCATCCCCCGCCCCCGGGGCTGATAAGACCCTGGTCCCCACCTCCAGCCTTGGTGGGGAGCACTTAGCTGTGCCACCTCTGGAGCAGCCTGGGACGGGTGCAGGGGGCTGCCTCAGTGCACCTCGCCCCCGCTCCCCGGGGCCCCCTCCGTCTAAATCCCGCCCCATCCCATCCTCCTCAGCCTTCCCCACCCGTCTCTGGTTCTGTCTGCCTTCTCACTCCTCCCGGTCTCTCCCATTCTTTGTCTCTCCCCCCACAACCCTTCTACTCGGTCTTTGTGTGGGCATCTCTCTCTCTGTCTCTGCCCCTCTTAATCTCCCTCCCCCGATCTCCCAAGCCCTCTCTCTCTCCACCCCCCTCGCCCTCCTAGCTTCCTTCCTGTCTCCCAGCTCATCTTGCCACATCCTGCAGCTCCCCCCACCGAGCCTTGAGGAGAATGCTCTCTGTGGTCGAAACTTCAGTCTGGCGCATGGTGGATGGTTCTGGGCACTCTGGACACCAAACTACCTGCCAAGCCAAGGGCTGGGTTTCCAGAGATGCCGGGGAGCTGGGGCTACGCAGGCCAGGTGAGCCGTGGAAGCCACGGCCAGGGTCCAAGCGTCTTCATGGAAGCTGGAGGTGGCAGTGCTGTGTGGCCTAGGGCAAGGCCCTTACCCTCTCTGAGCCCATGTCCTTGTCTGTAAAATGAGGAGAACCATAAGAGCCCTCCAGCCCCTGCGAGGCTGTGGATGTGAAGCCAGCCCAGTGCTGGGCACATGGCAGGCCCTGGGTAACTGTGTGCTTCTTCCCTTATATCAGGGCCCTGTGGCAGCTTGCAGACCCACTCTCCAACAAGAGCAAACTACTGTACCCAGCACTGCCCCGCACAACCTCATGCCCTCCTCACAGCCAGCAGAAAACGCAGGGGTCATCAAACCCATTTCACAGATGGAGAAATGGAGGGGGCATGAGCGAGGTGAGGATTTGAACCCAGCTCTAACCAGATCACATGTTTTTCCCCCTCTGCCCATTCATTACCCTCAGGCCACAATGGATCGTGGTGGCGGCCACACTGGACCCCCGGCTGGGCAGAGAGGTGCTGATAACTGTGGGCTGAGGGAGGGAGGGTGGGAAGGAAGGAAGGAAGGAAGGGAGGGAGGAAGGGAAGAGCCCATATCTCCCCTGGTCATGCTAAGAGGCGGAGGGGTAGGGGGTATCCTCTGAGAAGGGATTTTAGAGGGGACACAGGGGAGATGGATGATCCCCAGGCAGGGGGGTTAGGCAGTACCCACCATCAACCCACGCTGAGTTAACTAACCCGGATTAACCTACCCTGGAGTGGCTGCCAGCTACCCCGGGTGGCACTGTGATCAGGCCCTTCTCTGTGTCTGCTCAAGAGGAAGTTTCTGCTTGGGGCCCATGTATCTTTAATACCTCTCTAACATTTGTCACTGTCCATTTTTAATAGAGATGAGGTCTCAAGCTCGGCATTCTAGAATTTTGCTTATAGCTCCTTGTTTTCTTTATAATATTGGCACTTATTTTATGGCTTGGGCAAGTGAGGCTGGCTTTCCAAGTATAATACCGATGTCAAGCTTGCTTGATAAATGCATTTATGGAAGTCTTTAAAACATGGGTTGATTTAAAGACAAATGGCACCCCACTCCAGTACTCTTGCCTGGAGAATCCCATGGACAGAGGAGCCTGGTGGGCTGCAGTCCATGGGGTCGCTAAGAGTCGGACACGACTGAGCGACTTCACTTTCCCTTTTCACTTTCATGCATTGGAGA
>NW_011495042.1:4578325-4589736 GCF_000754665.1 Bison bison bison | reverse complement strand
ACTTTCATGCATTGGAGAAGGAAATGGCAACCCACTCCAGTGTTCTTGCCTGGAGAATCCCAGGGACGGGGGAGCCTGGTGACTGAAGCGACTTAGCAGCAGCAGGGTCACAATCCAGGTGGTATGAAGAGTCTAACATTTGGGAAACACTGATAGAAACCAGTGTGCTTGGAGACGAGGACACAGTGCCCAGATGGGGTAGGTCCTTGCCTGGACACCCAGAGGTCCAGCGGCCAGGCCGGCCCAGAGAAGGGGGAGCCCGGGCCTTTCCCTGTCGCCTGGGCTGGGACGGGGGGCGGGGGGTTCCCCATCCTGACACGTCTGTCCTCTGCTCTCTGGCCGCCCAGGGCAGAGTGCAAGGAGGAGGAGGAGGAGGAAATGTTTTCCTTCTTCAATTGGAAAAAATAACAGTGGGGCCAGGGCTGACAGGGAGGAGGGGGCCCCTGCCCTCCAGTCCCGTGGGCTGGCCTCCTCCGCCAGCACTTCCCCTGCAGGAAGTGATCCCCACACGCCCCCTGCTCCGCGCACCGCCGTGGTGACAGGGACAGAGTCCTCCGGGACAGCTCGGCACCCCAGCCTGGGCCCCCGACAGTGCCAGGGCCCCCCTGGAGCTCCTCCTCGAGGCTCTGCCCATCTCACCCTCCCCGGGAACAAGCCTGATGGCCGGGTTTTCTCAGCCCCATTTTACAGACAGGAACACTGAGGGTCAGGGAGGTGCCACCCTTTGCCCACGGTGGCACGGCTGGGCGGCCTCTGAACCCCACGCTAGGCCACTGTGACCCTCTGTGTCCTGCCCTGGCGTTGGGGAGGCCTGAGTTCCAGGCCCAGCTGTGTCTGCCCCAGCCGCCTGGGTGAGCTTGGTGGCAACTGCCTCTCTTTGAGCCTCAGTTTCCTCATCTGGCAAAGGGGAGGGTAAGCAGGCTCCCAAGGCTGCGGCGAGAACGGAAAAACTGACACGTCAAAGGCCCGGCAGGTCAAGCAGCAGGGCGTCCACTGACCTTCCAGCTCTGGATCGCAGGCGTCCTCTCCCGTAGCCCCTCAAATGGGATCATCTGTACCCCACTCAGGAGAGGCCCCCAGACCCAGATGACGATGTCACCCTCGTATTAGCTGCCACCGAGACACGCTGTCGATGCCACTGCCGTTACCCACCTGGATGCAAAAGTTTGCCTCCGTTAACCAACCTTCCGCCCGGGTCTCCCTCCCCTCATCAACCTGAATGCCAGGTTGAGAGACACCTAGGGGCCTGCCTGAGGTCACACAGCAAAGAGTCGGCCTGAAGTGGCCCCTGCCCCTCCACGCTGGGTCTCCCATCACTGTCTCTGCGTCCTACAGGAGTGGACATGGGTGGGGCCGGGTTACCCTCGAGCGGCAGCGTGGGCGGGGCCACAGGACCCATAACCGTCCTGGGTTTCAACTACAGACCCCTGGTGCTGCTGGGGAGGTTCGGTGGGTGTCTGCCCACGGCCAGCTCTGGGGAAGACCAGGGGGGTGGACCTTTTTCAGGGTTCTGGAGCATTCCATCCCCCAGGATGGATGCCCTGGAGGGGGTGGCAGGGTGGGGAGGGGGCGGGTAGACTTCTAGGTCGTGTGTCAGGGCTCCCGAGGGGCGCCCACCTCGCCTGTGACAAGCCCCCTGCCCACTTCTGTCTTTGTCTCCCCAAGAGGCTGGAGGAAATGGCTCTCCTTCCTGCGTGTGAGAGACACCCTCTCCCGGCTCTGGGCACAGCCCTGCCCTCTGGGGTGGGGACCCGGAGCCCCCATGCACCCACCCCGGGCGCCGGGCCTGCCAAGCCCCTGCGTGGGCCTTTGTGCTCTGTGAGTCGGATAATGGGCGGCATTCTCAGACGTCCAGTCATGGGTCTGGGCCCGGGAAAGGACCCCGGCAGCTCCACACTGAGGCCTCTGTCCGGCAGCGGCAGGGGGTTGGGGGCAGGGCCGCCCCCGGGGACCCCACCCACATTCTCAGGCTGTTGCCCGCTCCAGGGGGCCAGCTGCCCGGGGCAGGCGATCCCTGAACAGAGGGGAGGTGCCCCACAGATGGAGCCCCGAGGAGGCAGGGGAAGGCCAGAGCTGAGCAGGACGCTGCTGTTCACTGAACAGTCATGGGGGCTGAGCACCTACTGTGCACCAGACATATCCCAGTCAATCCTCAAGGAAGCCATCGAAGGGCGGTGCTAGTGATCCCATTTGATGGATGAGTAAACTGAGGCTCAGGGAGGCAAGGCAGTGGCCCTGGATTTGAACCCAAGCCTGTCTGGCCATCCTCATTCCAGCGGATTTTGAGTGAGCACCTACTGTATGCCCCAGGACCCAGCTGTGATGATGCCTTGAAGATACACAGAGGAGCGTTCAGGCAGCCAGGCCCCTGGGAGCAACCAAGGCAGGCTTCCCAGGGGAAGGGGCACCCAAGTCCTGGGGTTTACAGAGCCCTTACAGGATGACTCAGGATTGAACGTGAACTTCATCCTTCACACCACATGGACTGTCAGGCCCATTTATGGGGGAGGAGAAAAGGGAAGTGACTTGCTCAGGGCCACCCCGCCACTCAGGTTGGAGCGGGAACTCCTAGGTCTGGCAGTTCCCTCTTCCCCACGAGGGAAGTCCAGTCAAAGCTGTGCCACTGTCATCCTGCGGTCCTGGGTTCAGATCCGTCTGCTTCCCGTGTGTGTGACCCAGGGTGAGTCCCTTTGGCTCTCCAGGTCTCAGACTCCACACCAGTGTTTAGTTCAGTCGCTCAGTTGTGTCCGACTCTGTGACCCCATGAACCGCAGTACACCAGGCTTCCCTGTCCATCACCAACTCCTGGAGTTTACCCAAACTCATGCCCTCCAACCATCTCATCCTCTGTTGTCCCCTTCTCCTCCCTCTTTCAACCTTTCCCAACATCAGGGTCTTTTCAAATGAGTCAGCTCTTTTCATCAGGTGGCCCAAGTATTGGAGTTTCAGCTTCAGCATCAGTCCTTCCAGTGAACAGTCAGTGAAATGGTTCTAAAAGTCCCAGCCTTTCTAGGCCATGTGGATCAAAATGAGATATTCCCTAGAGCATGTGGAGCTGCCAGCCATTTGACCTGTGGTACAGAATCACTCATATTGATCATTCAAGTCATGGATGGTGAGGAGATGTTGCTGCTCCCCCGATCCCTCCAGCTCTGGCTTCTGGCCGCCCTGCCCGGCCCCGCCCCACCCCGCCCGGTCCCGCCCCGCCTGGACGGAGCTCAGAGCTGGCTTGGGTGTCAGGTGCCCACAGAGGCAGCTCTTCCCCCTGCTGCCACTTCCTCCCCCTGCAGCCAGGGCCTCATCTCAAGACCCTTTTGTCCTCTCCAGACTACATGCTCCTGAGCCTCATTTTCTCTTCTGTAAAATGGGCTGATGCATCTGCTTCCTGACAGAGTTGGCCCATGGCGTTTGGTCTCTGCCTGGGACAGAGCTGGGTCTTTTCTCAGTGGCTCCTTGGAGTCTGCTTAGCAGGTGTGCCTGGACCTGGCCTGCAACTGAACCGATTCTGAGACCCCTTCCACTCCAGCGGGGCACACACGAGAACCGGAAAGTCCTTCTGGCTCTAGGACAGGGCAGAGATGCTCTCATTGGCACGCATGTGTGGGCGAGGCTGGCGTGGATGAGCAGGGCTCAGTCTCACCGGCCCTGTGGCCTGCACAAGTCTCTAAAGAGAACCCAGTGTTCGGAGAAGACGTGCATCTTCTTTTCTTGGTCACCTTGCAGGCGTCTCTCCACACCCAGCCCAGATGTTGCTTCCTTCGGAAAGTCTTTCCTCTTGAGCTCCCAGGCCTCCCTCAAGGTCTAGTCTACATGGCTGTCTTTCTGAGAGGACTACCTTGAGTCTTTCCTTCCAGAGGACTTTCTGGAGCAGTATCAGAAGCCCCTCTCTTCAGATTGCTCACCTCACAGTAGGAGAGCATCTGTCCTCCCCAGCGGACTGGGTGGTCTTCCCGGGTGGACACATGATCACTGCCTGTAAACGTTAGGATGGATGGACCTCTGTGTCCCCACCCTAGGACATCGACCGAGCAGATGGGATGGTTACGCTGGCCGCTGGAGACCCCTTCCTGGGCGACGCCAGACACACTCTGCCAAAGCTGCCGCCACGACCCCAACTTTGTCCACGTGGCCACACTGCCCGCCCCCCTTCACAAGACCAGGCCATCCTGCCCTGTGCCTGGAAGACCCGCTGGCCCTCAAGGTGACCCCTCAGCCTGACTCCTGGTGTGGTTCTGAGGGTCCTGCGCCTCCAGGCAAAACTCTGGATGGAATGAAACACCAGAACAGAGTTCTCCCTTCCTTCTTTCCACCACTGACCAAGCACCTACTCTGCCAAACCCTGGGGATATTATGGGGACCCTGCAGGCATGGTCTCTGTCTCATGGGGGAGATAGTCTTTAATCAAATAGTGCAAATAATCACATAACTGCAAAGAGCCACAGCTTTACAAAGGGCAACACCACGTGGTTCCAGGAGAATTTCTCGCAGGGTGGGGGGACCTGAGCCCATCTTGGGGTGAGCAAGGGCCTCCCTGGGGCAGTGACCCTTGAGCTAAGATCTGCAGGACGCTCACGGGAGAGCTTTCCCAGCACGAGGACCAGGGCAGCAGCTGGAGTGGGCAGTGCGCGGCCCCTGGAGGCGCAGAGAAGGTGAGCTGGGGGCTCCGCTGGAGGGGGGTGGGGTGGGATGGGTTCTCCAGGCTCTGGAGGGCTAGGCAAGGCCAGGGAGAGCCCCCTGACTGCACAGCGAGCGCAGGAAGCCAAAGATGGCTTTCGGGTTCTTAGGAAGAGGGACTCCTGAGGACTAGGGGACGACGATGTGGTCTGTGGTGAGGAGAGGCAGGGTCCAGGCAGGGAGTTCCTAGGTTGGGGGCTTCACCAGCCTGGGGCTGCCTCTTCCAGAAGCTGAGAGCAACAGGCTGATGGGAGATGCAGAGTTCAACCTGAGACATTAAGTCAGAGGGGCCTCCCTGGTCACTGGGGGCAGACTCTGCCCTGTCTGAAACTCGCAGAGGTGGGATGGCACCACGCTGCCCTTGGCTCTGAAGAGGCCTTCTCACGGACAGCTGCCCAGGGTGGGCGGGGCCGCAGCCCATCAGTTCACCTGCCAGGAGAGAAGCATGGGGGCCACGGGGCACACTCTGGTAATGACCGTCCCCCCAGCTCCGCCCCAGCCTGCAGGACCCCCCGTCTCGGGTGGGCTCCCAGTGTGTATGCACTGGGGGGGCGCTAAGAGGGGAAAACATGGGCACGGTTGTGGGGAGACGTGTGTGTGTGTGTCTGTGTGCACGTTGGGGTCGTGTGTACAAGGGTGGGAATCCGGAAACACGTGGGGGATGAGTGTGCAAGCTAAGCTCCGCACGGGTAACAGGCTGATGTGAGGGGATGGACACAAGAGCCCACGCTGTGCACTTCTCGCTGGGACTCTGGTCTCTGGAGTGTCCACTGGCCCTGGGCTTGCTGCCCCCAGGACTGCTAGAGGATTTCCTCCTCAAACTGCCAGATTTTTATCATCAACCGTCAAAAGCTCAATTTCTGCTTTGGAGGGTTCAGTCTGGTCCTGGGTGGTTCAGCCTGTGACCTTGAGTGGTCCAGCCTCTGGCCTTGGAAGTTAAGTTAGTATTAGTCACTCAGTCATGTCTGACTCTTTGCGGGCCCATGGACTGTCACCCACCAGGCTCCTCTGTCCGTGGGATTCTCCAGGCAAGAATACTGGAGCGGATTGCCATTTCCTTCTCCAGGGGATCTTCCTGACCCAGGAATTGAACCTGGGTCCTCCGCATTGCAGGCAGATTCATTACCATTGAGCCACCAGGGAAGCCTAAGGCCTTGGAAGGTCCAGCCTAAGGGCTTCCTAAGGCCTTGGAAGGTCCAGCCCTTAACCACGGGCAGGCCAGCCCGTGAGCATTACTCAGCCTGGCCAGTCCCCTGAGTTGAGGAACTTGGAACTGGTCCCTTGGGGACTTTTGGGTGACGCCATCTGTCATCTTACTTAAGCGCAGTCTCCACTGACCACAGCCAGGAGGCTCAGGATGAGCCAGCGTCCTCACCAGTACTTCCCCGCATCCCTCCCCGACTCCAGGCCAGAGTCTGAGTCCCCAGGGCCCGGGAGCCCCCCACCCCCAGGTCCTGGTATGCATGTTACGTTTCACCACGACCCTGAAACTTCCCTCCTCGTCCTGGCCCTGGCTGAGCCTCCAAGGGTGCCTTTAAGAGTCAGTGCTGGCCTCTCCCCTTCCAGGCAGCCTTCCCTGATCTCCCAGGCTGGGTGAGTCCTCCCACTCTGCGCTCCCACGGCGCCCCCCCGTGGCCACCACCACAGCGCCCACACCAAGCGACGATGTGTCTGTTGCTCTGGCTCCCTCACCAACCGGGAGTGTCTCAGGAGCTGGATCTTGTCGGGGGCATACCTGGGTCCCCCACAGGGACTCAGAGCAGGCTCACGAGAGGGAATGAACCAGTGAGTGAATGGATGGGCAAGGAGATGAACTAAAGTCCTCTCGCCACTTTCTTGGCTGGTACCCACTCCTCACAGCCCCAGGGCCCTGGTGTCTGGCTGATGCTCCCCCTCCGCCATACCGTGCTTTCACCCACCTGCCAGGGAAGGCCGACACCCATCCCCCCAGCCTGGGGAGGGTTTGTGAGTCTAAAAATACAGATTTTCCTATGAGGACGTGACTTGGCTGGGTTGATCATGCTGGCATCAACTCATTCCCCCAGCTTAGGGCCACAGGCAGGGGCCGGACACTCTGGGTGCCCAGGGTGGTGTGGGGAGGCTTTGGGAACCGAGGGACCAGGTTTACATCCTGCCTCACCACTCCCCAGCTGCAGGACCTTGAACAGAGCCCTTCTCTCCCAGCCTCTGTTTCCCCTTCTGCAAAATGAGGGTGAGGCTGCGCCTCTCAGCTTCACTGGAGCCTCATCACCTTTTTCACAGCCTGGGGCACACGGCAGAAGACCTACCGAGCCCAAGGCGGAAAATAAAACAGCTACAGTTTACTGAGGCTGCCCAGGAGCTGCACGTGGATGATCACATTTATTCCTCACAATAGCGGCCCATGAGGGAGGGCCTTCTATTATACCCATTCTGCAGATGGGAAGCAAGGCAGAGTGGAGTTGAGTGACTTGTCCACAGTCACGGACTGAATGCGTCACCCCACCTGGACCCAGCCCAGGCCTCCACTGCATCGCACGTGGCACTGAAGACAGAACCTGGGAGGTGCCCAGACACCCCGTCCTTTCCTCCCATTTGTCCAGAGGGCACCCCCTCCTCCCCTCCCATCAGTCTGAGATGACATCATCCATCCAAGCCCCACCCCCTCCCGCCTCTCCTGGAATCTCTTCTCCATGAAGCAGCCGCAGGGAGACTGTCCAATTGCAAACCTCTTCACCTTGTTTTCCAACAGCTTGAAACCCTGCAAAAGCTCTTGGGGGTAAAGCCCCACCTGTTTTCCTTCATCCGTGACCCCTGAGGACTCCACAGTGGGCAGAGGCCCCAGGCGCTCCCTGCACAGTGCTCACAGCACCCTAGTTGCCAGGTTATTTGGTGAGTGTCTGTAGACACCCGAGGGCAGGTCCACATGTTTGTTCACTGCTGCTGCCCCAGGGCTAGACCCCCAGCGGGTGCTCCTACAACCCTAAGGCAGCAAGGAATGGTCCCTGGGCTGGCCTTGTGTCCAGCTGAACACGGACTTAGTGGGGTGCCCAGGCCTGGCGAGGGGTGGGCTACAGAGACTTTGAGTAGCTGCTGGGGAGGGAGACCCCAGCACTGGCCCAGCATCCAGAGGAAGCTATTTCTAGCTCCAGGAAACAGGAAGTGAGTCATGGCCTGAGAAGGCTGGCCGGACGCTCAGCACCTCGCGCGCAATTGATGAGCGCCTGGACGGAAGGGCCAGCCGCACCTCGGGAAGCAGGAAGGAGGCCTGGAGGAAGGGGATAGGAGGGGAGACCCTCTCCCCAGTGAAACAGGAGGCCCTGTGGGGCCCCAGAGGAAGCCGGTGAGCTCCACACGGATGGAGCCACCAGCCCATTGCCCCTCCGCACCTGGGGTTGGTCAGCGGGGCAGGAGAGGCCACCTGCCCAAACCTTCCAACCCAACTGACACTCATCTGGGGCCCGCCCCAGGGGGACCCATACTCATCTCATCTGCTCCCCTCAGGAGCACGGGCAATCCCTCGCCCCGTTTCACAGAAGGCCAAAGACAGGCAGGGGCTTGCCAAGGCCAAGTCCACAGAGAGGACCGCAGGGGACTCGAACCCCGCCCAGTGTGACCAGGTAGAGCGCTCACAGAGGACAGGAGGCTACCACCACGAACATCTGGGCAGGTGTCTGAGGCCCCCTGGCTGGGCTCTAGACCCCATTCAGTCTCTATCTGAAAATAGTAAAACCAAACAAGTAACCCCACCACCGCCCCAGGCCCCAACTTCCCTGTCTTCACTCAAGAGGCTTGGCTGGTCAGGCCAGAGTCAAAGTCTGGGGTCTGAGGCTGGGACGGTCCCCCCAGAGCTGAGACTCCCCGGGCAAGCGACCAGGGAAACCCCCTTCCTCCTGGTATCACAGCCTGGGGCCCCAATATGGTTTTGGTCGGGTGGGGGGGCACCACCCTGTGAACCTCCATCCGGGACAAAGGATGATGCCAGCGGGCTGCCGTCAATCGGTGGGGGGGGAGGTCCGCAGGAGAACTTTCACTTCCTCAACTAGACCCATGTCATCCCATCCCTGCCCCTCCGTTCTCACTTCCCCCTCCATGCCACGGCAGGGGTGGGCATTCCCCTGCCCCTACAGGAATGGAGGGCTGTAACATCCCGAGCTGCACTCCAGGACCTGGGCTTGGACGTGCCATGCAGCTAACGATGGGCACCCTGAGGGCCCGCCACCGAGGGTGTGCACCGCGGGTTACAGGGTTGGGGAGAGGCAGAATCAGGCAGGGTGAACCCTTGATGTTTTGCTGGGTGCCTGCATGCGTGCCAAGTCGCTTCAGTCGTGTCCAACTCTTTGCGATCCCATGGACTGTAGCCCGCCAGGCTCCTCTGTCCATGGTATTGTCCAGGCAAGAATACTGGAGTGCCATGCCCTTCTCCAGAGGGATCTTCCCGACCGAGGGATCGAACCCTGGTCTTTTACATTTCCTGCACTGGCAGGCAAGAACTTCACCACTAGCGCCCTCTGTACCGGAGTGCTTTGCTGGGTGGGAGGGGAGAATTTGAAGTTTTTCTTTCGAGTCTCAATTTTCTAAGTTTCATCAGAGAAACTTGTGTATTATTTGTGTTAAAGGCAACAGAAGACAAAAGCCACGGGTTGGGAGGATGTGGGTTATGGTGGGTATTTGTTGAGAATCAGAGGCCAAAAGCGCAGCTGTACCTACAAAGAGAGGGAGGGTGGGGCCCAGAGCCTGGGGACTGGGCACTCCGAGGCGAGACCACCTCGGCCCAGCCCAGGCCCTGTCGCCGCCCCACAGCCCCGAGGGAGAGACTCAGCTCCACCGTGGCGGGGTACCAGACGCTCAGAACAGCTGGCCACCTGTCGGGGGTCACCCACCCGAGAAGGGCTAACAGTGCCGCCCACCCCAGACCCTCCTCTCAGACACAACTTTCAGGGCTGGACTCACCTGGCTGGTCCGCAGGTCCCCTCGGAAAGGTAGCACTGGTGGAACGCCAGCTCTGAAGCTCCCAACAAGCCACCACCCTGCTCGGTGCCTCAGTTTCTCCCGGGTACCCGGGGCGGAGTCAGCAAACGCTGCGCACGCACGCGTGGGCACGTACACGTGGGCCCGGACGCACCGCCTCTGCTATTTGACGGACATGAAGGACCCCAGCGCCACGCGCATGCGTAAGGCATCCTCCGGGGTCGGGGGCGGGTTGCCCAGTATCTGTGCGTGACAGCCAGAGGTCCCCCCGCCCCCCATTTTATTATCCAGCCCTGTCCCTCTGTCCTTACTGAACCTCAAGGCCTCCGGACCTCAAGGCTTGATGAGAGGCAGGGGCCCTGCTCCTCTGGACCCGCACGTGCCCACCCAGCGCTGACCCCACGTGATAGAGGAGAGACCGAGAGGTTGAGTGAGGAGCCTCAGAAAAGGCTCGTAAATGCTATAATCAGCGTTATTTGCTGCAGGTTTGCGTTTGCAGGACCCTCGGCCCCTGGCGGAGCCGGGAGGAGAGGTGGGCGTGCGGAGGAACCGGTCGCATTACTTGGTAGCTGAGTGGATCCATGTGAGTTACAGGTTTGGGGCTCCGCTTTCCCCTCCATGCCCCGGACCCTCCCATCCAAGAGACCAGACCGCCTAGGCACCAAGCCCAGCTGCCCGCCTGCTAAGCTGGTTAAAGCACCTGCAGGATGCCTCCTGGGCCCGGCGCTGGGGCCGTTCAAGTTGGTTTTGCCGGGTAGGGCTGTCATCCCCATTTTACAGAGGAGGAAGCTGAGGCTCAGGGAGAACTCACTGCCGAGATTGACAGCCAGGGTCGTCGGAGTCCAGCCCTTGTGCACTCCATCCATTCCCACTTCTGTGCCTGTAGCCACCCCCACCGCCCCACCGCGACCCCGCCCGACTCGCCCTTTGCCTTCTCCACCGCAGATCAAGGGGCCTGAGTGGACAGTGAGGACCACAGTGTAGGGACCGGGTCCCCCTTCCCATGCTCTACGCGACTGCTGTCCCCTGAGTGCAGAGCAGAGGAGAGAGCTGTAAACCAAGAGGCCCAGCCCGCAGTGGAAGATGAAGTGCTGATGAATGAGAGCAGGAAGGTGCTGACTCCAGTTTGTTTAGCCTGGGTGGGGGAGGTCAGGGAGGGCTTCCTGGAGGAGGCACCGGGGCTACCAACAGGGGCCGGGGCTGAGGTGGGGGGGCGGCACAGCCAGTGCAAAGACCCAGGGGCAAGAAGGAGCCCTTCCTTCCTCCTTGCCCCGCCACGCAGCTCTCTCCTTCCTGACCGCCGCCCCCCGCCCACGCCCATCCTCTCCAGCCAGCTCTTCCAAAGACCGGAAGTTGAGGTGGGAATCCAACCCCGCAGATGAGGAGAAACTGCTCCAAAGGAAAAAAAAAAGAAAAAAAAACAAACACCAAAACCCTTACACACATTAATTCCATTGTTTCCACTCCCAGATCCTGCCTGAAAAACAAAAATAAAATCAAAATCAAACCCCAGCTGGGAGGCTTTCTCTGGTAAAGCCTTCAAGTTAGGGGGTTGAGTGAAGGAGGCACCACCCCCGTCTCCTGCAAACAGAGACCCTGTGCCCCTTGGACCTGCGCCTCCACCAGCCCCTCAGTGGGGTGAGCGCCGTGGGGGCCGGTTGCCTTCCCTGGCCAGTTCACTCAGACCCTTTCACACCTATAAAACTGAGGGGCTGGGCACACAGCGGATCCAGATTGGAACCTGGATCTTTGTGACCCCCAGAACGCACTAGCTTGCCTCCAGTCCA
>NW_011495042.1:4575480-4578225 GCF_000754665.1 Bison bison bison | reverse complement strand
ACTGGGAGCAGGTAAGGAAGAGTAAGTGTTGGCAGGGGTTGCCTCCTGCGCATCCGGCTGGCTCTGCTCATACGTCCAGCGACAGGGAGCTCGCTCCTCACATTCAGCCATCTTCGCCTATTTGCGTTGTCAAGAGTTGTCTGTCCACTCCTGCCGCACCCCGGGCCTGGCTCTTAATCTCTGATAGCGACACACCGGGGAGGGTCTGTCGGGACCAGGACTGGAACAGCAGCCTGGTGGGACACTTTTCGGAAATAGGAACAAGAAGTGGGAGGCCACAGGAGGAGAGTTAAGTCTGGCCCCTCCTGGCACTGTGGTTCCTTGGGGGAGTCCCCTGGAGCCTCCCTCCATCCCAGGCCTCTCACGGCCCCCTGGGCAGTGTCCCCCGTCCTGTGCCAGGCCCAGAGGGCACGTCTTGTCTCCCTAGGGGCCTCTGAGGTGGGCGTGATTAGGCCCATTCTACGGATGGGGGTCAATGAAGCGCCAAGGCCGGCCAGGCTGGACCCCATGCGGGGGCCCCCTTCCCACTTCCCTTCAGGGCTGACCTCGGCGGCCCCTGGCCGGGCTTTTCCCAGAGCTGAGGCCGGAAGCGCAGGTCCCGAGTGTTTGTTCAGGCCAGGCCGGGCTCCGGGCAGGCGAGGAGGAAACGGCCGCAAGATGTTTGTCCAATTGGGGGGGGGTCGGTCAGGATCCACAGCCAGGAGTTGGGAAGGAAGTGCCAGAGGAGAAGTCAGCTGGAGTCAGCAGGCCTGGGGCCTTGCCTGCCTCTCCTGGGGGGGCAGGGCTGCACACAGTAGGCACCTGCTGGATAAGGAAGCCAGGGCCCCACCCCCACCCCTCCTCTCCTGCACCCCCCCAGCTCTGTCCTTTGGGAAAACCTCCTGGTCCCGCACCCTGGAACAAAGAGTCTGGCTGCTGCTCCCCGCCCACCATGCCACCCAGGTCCAGCCACCAGCTTCCAGCCTGGACTGGGCAGTAGCCGCCTCACTGGTCTCAGCCGTTCCCCCCCCCACTCTCCTCCCCCCTCTTCTCCCCCCCAACCCAGTCTATTCCCCTCCTGCCTCGGCGCCAGAGGGATCCTTATTAATATGCAAATCAGATCTTGTCTCTTCTCGCTCAACACTCAGCCAGGCCCCCACCTCCCCAAGAGCAAAAGCCATCTGTCAGGGGCTGAATTGTGTCCCCAGATTCACATCCTCAAGTCCCAACCCCAGCACCTTGGAATGTGACTGGATTTGGAGACAGGGCCTTTCAAGGGGGTGATTAAGTCGAGGTCATATGGGTGGGCCCCAGGCCAACGGGACCAGTGTCCTTATAAGAAGAGATTAGGACACAGACAAGTCTCCGCACAGACCATGTGTGGCCAGAGCGATAAGGGGGCCATCTGCAGGCCGAGGAGAGAGACGTCAGGAGAAAGCAAACCCGCTGACGCCTTGACCTTGACTTCCGGCCTCCAGTGAGCCCGGTGGGGCTCTTTGTGATCCCATGGGCTGTAGCCCGCCAGGCTCCTCTGCCCATGGGCTTTCCCAGGCAAGGATACTGGAGTGGGTAAGCCATTCCCTTCTCCACGGGATCCTCCTGACCCAGGGGTCCAGTCCAGGTCCCCCACATTGCAGGCAGATGGTTTACTGTGTGAGCCATCAGGGAAACCCTCTGGCCTCCAGAACTGCAGGAAAAGAAATTTCTGTTGTCATGCGGCGGTACTCTGTCTCTGCCACAGAAGCCAACCAAGGTGCCTTCTCCCCTGGTGCCCTGGCCGGTCCTGGCCCCTCCCGCTGTCCCCACGCTCTCTCTTCAGTCCACCTGGCATGCTCTAACCCCCCGGCCTTGGCCCTTGCTGTTCCCTCTGCCTCTTACGCCCTTTCCCCGGGGCTGCTGCCTTCTCATCGCTCGAATGTCTGCTCCCATGGCCCCCTTCACAGGAGCGCTCCCGGCTCATCGGGGCTGTCAACCACCTCTCCTGACGGACTGGCACCTCCACCAGGGCAGCGGGTGGTGCTCCGTGCCAGAGTGGCCCACATACAGCACATGTGCCGCGAAGACCTGCTGAACGCTGGGAGGCAGGCCCCTCCTAGCCCCACCTCCCCATCTTCCAAAACTCAGAGCACAAGGGGCTTGGGAGGCAGGACCCGGCCTCCAGGAGCTGCCCAGGTTCAGGAGGTGGCCCCGCAGCACGGCCTGCCTGCCTGCCATGCATGGGCTTGCTGCCTGCCTCCCACATCCTGGGCTTCTGGACAGCACCTGTGTTCATTCCCCTCTTTCCTCATTTGTTTTTCAATGACTCTTCCGGAGGCTCTGCTGTAGGTCAACGCGGTCCCCCCCACTCAAATTCATCTGTTAAATCCTAATCCACAATGTGATTGCATTAGGAGGGGGAATCTTTTGCAGGGTGAGTAGTCGTGAAGGTGGAGCCCTCATGAATAAGGATAGTTGTCGTTCTTTAGTCGCTCAGACTCTTTGGGGCCCCATGGACTGTAGTACCCTCAGGCTCCTCTGTCCATGGGATTTCCCAGGCAAGAATACTGGGCTAGGTGGCCATTTCCTTCTCCAGGGTATAACCCTGTAAACATTCACGTTTGACATGTGTCCATTTCCCTCTAGCTAAATCACATCTTGATAGGAAAAAAACAAAGCAAAAACCTTTTTTTTTTTTTTTTTAAAGCCACCACTCCCCTTGTCGGCCACTTGCAGGACGGGGCCGGGGGGTACTCATCTCCTAGGGCTCCGCAGTCGTGGGGGCCGCGG
>NW_011495042.1:4570795-4575380 GCF_000754665.1 Bison bison bison | reverse complement strand
AGCGGCGCCGGGTGGGCGAGGGCCATTGTCTGCACGTCCGCTCCAGCCCCGCCCCGCATTGTCCCGGGGGTGGGACCCTCCGCGGGCCCGGGGCTGGGAGTCCCCCGGGTCGCGCAGTGGCGCCTCCCCTTGCCCGTGCCGCTCCCTCCTCGTTTGCAGGAGGGAGGCGAGCCCCGCGCGCCCCGCCGCGCCGTCCCCAGAGGTCACTCGGCCACCAGCTCCCCCTTCCCCTTGGGGCTTTGAGCCCCTCCGAAATCACAGACGCCGCTGGCGGGTGGGTGGATGGGGTGGGAGGAAACATTCCCTCGCTGAGGGTCACGTGGCTGCAAAGCTGGGGAATCGGGGAGACGGGGCAAACCTCGCTGTCCTTGCCAGCGCCCCCGCTTTGAACGAGGGAAACCAGAGAGGGTCTCGTCTGCAGGGGGCCCCCATTCCACTGGGGGGCGGGGGCAGAGGGGGTGCAGAGCATCGTTTAGACGACAAGTAAGTGACTGCACGGTTGCACAAGCTGGGATACTGGTGAGGGAAGGCTCAGCGAGAGGGGTGGTCGCCGGAGGCTCTGGGCAGGTGACGTCCTGGCAGAAAGCACGGGAGGAAGAGGCAGCCTCGGGGGGCGGGGTGGGGCGCAGTCGGGGCAGAGGAGCCGTGTGGACCGAGACCCCGGTCCGAGGCCGGCTGGGGGAGGCGCCTGCTGGGAAGGAGTGAAGTCAGAGAGCCGACTCGTGGGAGCCCAGACTTTAGGGGCTGCATCTGAGTCAAACTCGATGAAGAGACGGGCCGGCAGTTTGCTGAGAATAGATAAGTCAGGAAGGCTTCGTTTTCAGCTATGCTCGACGACGACGTGCTCTCTCCCGGCCTCGCTTTCCCTGGTTGCAGTAAGCATCCGGGTTGGAAGACGCTCTGAAACTGACTCCTCTCCAACTAACATTACCGCGACCTCACCTTGGTTGCACAAAAAAGGCGCTTGCAGTGGTTCACAGATGGCGGATGGACCTAGGAATGGAAAATCAAACCTGCCCAGCCAGGGATGCCCTGGGCGGGAATCTCTGATCCGCCGGGAGCCGCTGCGGGAGGCCAGGAGTTTAAATGTCTCCGCCAGGGAGGGTGCGCTCCCCTCAGTAGCCGCCAGGCGGCGACAGAGACCGGGCTTGCAGCGCCAGAGTCTTTCTGAATCGTTTTCGAAGTTACAGAAAAATTCTGAGACTAGTAACAGAGAGCTCTAGGACTTTCTTAACTAAGATTCATCAAGTGTTAGCATTCGGACCCCCCTCTACGTACATTCAAGTCACCCCGCCCCCACCTCCAAGCACGGGGAGAGTATTGCAGACGTGCTGCCCCTTGAACCCTAAATCCTTCAGTTTGTGCTTCCCAAGAACAAGGACATCCTATTACACAACCGCAGTAGAGCTTTCAAGATCTGGCGATGTAATGGTGATGCAAGACTATTATGTACTCTGCAAAATATTATTCAAATATTGCCAGTTGTCCAGCGACGCCTTTTATAGCATTCCCGTACCCCATCCCCATTCCAAATCCTGGATCACATTTAGTTGTTCATTTTTATGTTAAATTAGATGTATTCACTAAGCCTTCTCAGGCTGAAGTATTTAGAAAAGATGCATGTGAAGAGTTCCAGCCTCACCCTCCTTAACCACATGGCCCCGGGGCAGGTCCCACTCAGGTCTTCTCTACTGAAAGGTAGCAGATTCTGGGCAGGGTGTGTGGGAGAGGCAGAGCGGGCCAGAGAATGCACTTACAGCCTGAGATGGAGTCTTTTTCATTCTTCCTGGCCTGAACCATTTCTCCAGGTCCTTTGGCCAAGGGCTGCTCCCCAGCCATTCACCAGGGGTTTCAAATGACTCCTTGAGGAAACGGCTTCTTGCTTTGGGAAACAAAGGCAAATGCCCCCAGCTGGCAAGGCCAGGGGAAGTCCTGCGCTGGGTCTGGAGAGGGAGCGGGGCTGTAAGGGCTGCCAATACTGGGAGATAAATCCTTTGGCCAGTCCAGTGGCTTCCATTTCTTGCTTGCAACAAATGGCAGGAGGGCCCACTCCTTTTGTCAACTAACAGAGAGTAATCATAATGTCTTTAACTTTTATTACAAAAAATGGAATCATGCACAAATAATACCAAGCACCAGGCGGCAACAAAAAATAACTTTCTGATGGATTACTAGTGATTTCTGGTGTAAAACGCAAACGGAGGTAACATGGTTAACGTTACTCCAGGACTCCTTCCTTTCTTTTCTGTTCCTTATTTATGTGACAAGATTTCTGAGTGCTTATAGCCGTAAAAATAAGAATGAAGAAGAGATGAAGCTGTAGAGATAAGTAATACTTCTCCACTAGTACACAAGACGGGGGAAATCCAGTTAAACCATTAAAAATGTCATGTGAAATAATACTTTGTGTAATCAGTATCTATCAAAACTTATAATATTTATAGTTTTGACCAATCATGTACTAGTATTTGTGATCATACCTTTGCAGAATAACAGTTTGCACTTAGTGACTTAGGAGCACAGAAAATTTTTAAAAATTTAAAACTGGTTTATATCCATAGTTGTCACAGAGAAGATGGTGTGATCAGTAAGCGACTTTCAGGCATGAGAATATACTGTTGAGGACTTCCCTGGGGGTCCAGTGGTTAAGACTCTGCACTCCCAATGCAAGGGGCCTGAGTTCAATCCCTGGTCAGGGAACCAGATCCCACATGCCACAGCTAAGACCCAGTAAAGTCAAATAAATATATATATATTTTTAAAGTGTATTGTGGTTGTTTAGTTGCTAAGTGATGTCTGACTCTTCGACCCCATGGACCGTAGCCCACTAGGCTCCTCTGTCCATGGGATTCTCCAGGCAAGAGTACTGGAGTGGGTTGCCATTTCCTTCTCCAGGGGATCTTCCTGACCCAGGGATCAAACCTGCGTCTCCTGCGTTGGCAGGTGGATTCTTTACCACTGAGTCACCAGGGAAGCCCACAAGAATAAATTACACTGGGCTAAAAGCTTTTGAGAGGAGCGGAACTGAAGACAAGTTTCAGAGAAACTGAGGCGAAACCTCAATACAGAGGAGCTCGTTTGTGTGCTGTCTACACGAGTCCCGGTGGGGCCACTATGCTCTTCAGCTTCAAGGGATGTGTAACCTGGAGTGATCAAACAGTTCAAGCTGACAGTGTCCATATTTAACATACCCCGAAAAGTACACCCTGTGTACCCACTTTAGCTTCGACATTGTCGATGTCAATTTTTGAACGCATAAGAGGGTGTGGTGTTTCTGAGTTCTTTCGCAGGGGCCGCCAGCTAAGCAGTTTGCAGTTCTCCGATGGGTGGGTCCAGGCAGCTGGCTCTGAAGTGTCAGGCCGGGCTCCCTGCAGACGCAGGCTCCTCTGGGTACTTGTCCCTTGTCCGGGAGATGTCTACCTCAACCGCTGTTTCACACCTGAGCACAGTGAGAGTCCGAGGTCTCGGAGCAGAGGAACCGGCCCCTCCCAGGTCTGCTCACAGCCCCAGCGGGGCTGACAGTCATGTAACTGCTCGACCACCGCTCATGGTGTGATCCCGGAGCCCTGCTCAGCTGCCGCTGGGCCCCAGACACGGAGAAGGGACTGAAGACAGCTTCCTGGTCTGTCTGGGGGCTGTGGGGAGAAGGGCTGGTCAAGGAAGACTTCTGAGAAGCGGGGCTCTCTGAAGAAGAAGAGAAACGCCAAAGCAGATGGATGGAGGACAGGGCTGTGAGAACAGCGCGTGTGAAGGCGTGGAGGCAACAGCGAGCGCTTTGTCAAGCGAGGCGAAGAGCGTCCAGGATGCCGGCAGGGCTGCTGGACTTTCGCTGAGTATCTACTGCCTCTTGGCTGCTGATCTGGGTACCTGACGAGGTGACTCACGACACCCTCCTGGGCTTCCCTGGTGGCTCAGACAGTAAAAAGAGAAAAAAAATCTGCCTGCGATGCAGGGGACAAGAGTTCGATCCCTGGGCCGTGGAGAAGGGAATGGCAACCCACTCCAGTGTTCTTGCCTGGATAATCCCATGGACAGAGGAGCCTGGCGGGCTACAGTCCACGGGGTCGCAGAGAATCAGACATGGCTGAGCACACACGCAGTCCCTTGGGCAAGACCCCGACTTCTCTGACCTCATCAGCAGAATACCATTCACACGACACTGTGCCATATGAAATGGCCATGTTTATAGCTCAAAAGCACAGTTGGGTGTTGGAACCTCCACACAGTTCCTCCTTAGATTGGGCCCCCAAAGGGTGGGTGCCTCGTTGAGAGGAGCATAGGTATGTCTTACACAGTGAACCCCGGCGAGGACCGCGTGGCCGGTGCAGAGCTGGGCCGGGGCCCAGGGTGCTGGGCTGTGCCCCGCCTCACCTCTTTGCCTGTGTGGACTCTCTCCCTGCTGACAGCTCTCACAGACGTCACACTCACCTGCTTCCACAACCCAAGAACTGGAACTGACCCTCCTGGTCCCTCGCTCGATTCTGATGATGCGGCCACTCCCGTGCAGACAGCACGACTGAAGCGCGGGGCACTGTGGTCCCGGAGGGCAGGGGACTGGCGGACAGTCTCGTACAAGTCCACCGTC
>NW_011495042.1:4569821-4570695 GCF_000754665.1 Bison bison bison | reverse complement strand
GTCTCGTACAAGTCCACCGTCAGGGGCATCTCCTGGCTGCGGGCAACAAAACCCAACTCAAACTAGCTTCAGCAGGAAAGGGAATTCACTGGTTCACGAGAGCTTCCCCAGTGGCACTACTGGTAAAGAACCTGCCTGCCAAGCAGGAGACGTAAGAGACGCGGGTTCGATCCCTAGGTTGGGAAGATCCCCTGGAGGAGGGCATGGCTACCCACTCCAGTATTCTTGCCTGGATAATCCCAGGGACAGAGGAGCCTGGTGGGCTACAGTCCCTGGGGTTGCAGAGAGTTGGACACGACTGAAGCGTGTGAGCACGCAGGCACTGGCTCCTGAACCGGGAGCTTCTAGAACTGAAACTGGCTTCAAGCATGGCTGCATCCAGGAGTCAAACTGGTTTGACAGGAACCTGTTTTGTCCTTGTCTGGGCCTTGCCTCCCTCCCTCTTGAGCTTGGGCTGTGTTCCTGGCAGCCCTGGGCACACAGGGCCCCTGTTGATAACAAACAGAAGAGTTCCTCTTTCCCCACTCAGCCAGCAAGAGCCTCCGGACCCACGCAGATTGCCCTGCCTGGAATTACTGGTCCATCACCTGAGCCAGGATCATGGGATTACTTCACTGACCCAGGGCTTGGTTACCAGAGGAAGCCATGCAGCGTGGCAAACACCACGCATAAAGCAAAGACGCCATTCGGTGAGGGGGCTGCTCTAACGGAGGGGCTGGCAAAGCTGGTATCCCCTGAGTGTGCGTGGGGGAGTCAGGGCAGGCTCCACAGGGGACAGGCTGCTCACATCCCCAGAAGGTCACACATAGAATTGCCACGTGAGCCGGCAAGGTCTCTCGTAGGCGTCCACCCCGAGAGAACTGAAAGCAAGGAC
>NW_011495042.1:4559874-4569721 GCF_000754665.1 Bison bison bison | reverse complement strand
CCTCTACGACAGGATCTGCTTCAGCGCGGGAAGGAGTGGAGTGCCGATCCACGCCACAGCACGGATGAACGCTGAAAACGCGCTGAGGAAAGGAGCTGCCAGCCAGAAAGGTCCCGTTTTGGATGACTGCATTTGTAGAGAACATCCAGAACGGGAAACTCTCAGGGACACAGCCCAGGGCGGTGGTCGCAGCACGTGGAGGGGGGCGTGGGGGAACACCCGCGCATCAGGTGCCGCGTTTCCTTCTGGGGCGAGGACACTGCCGTCACGCTGGGCAGAGGCGGCGATGGCCCCACCACCCGCCAAACGCCACCGAGCTGTTCTCTGTAACCTGGTTCCTTTCAGTGGCGGGAGCCATGTGGGGCCACGAAGGCGGCAGGAAGCCCGAGAAGCAGTTGAAGAAGCAAGGAGGAGATGGAGGAGGAAGATAAGGCGTTTAGGCACCAGCAGGAGGAAGAGGGGAAGGAGCTGAAAGAGAAGGCCTCGGGGAATGGCCACGGCCCCCGGTGGAGTTGAGAAAATCTGGCCAAAAGGGAAGCTGGTCCTTGTGCCTGAGGCGACGATGACCCTTAGTTCCATTCCTGTGTAAACGCCTGGATTCGCTTCCACAGTATCTGTTGCCACCTATAGCTAGAAGGAAGTGCTGTCATGGAACCTATTCTACATTTAAGAATAAACTTAAAAAACAAAGTCACACACTGGTTCATCTTTAGCTCTTCTCAGCCATTTCTACCTCAGCTATGAGATGCATGTAAACCCAGTCCAGAATCCTGCCAAAGTGTGTTCTTAAGTCTGTGTTCTATCCTGATCTCTGTACCACCTGAAATTAAACCAACTCATTTGAAATAAAGGGGAAAAAAAAAAGGTTCATTTTTTGTCATATGAATTTCACCATAGTTAAAAAAAAAAATTTTTTTTACCAGAAAAAAACCCCAAAGGGACAAATAATGTATGCTACCTGATTATTTCCTCCTGAAGGATCCAGTTTGAAGAGAGACGGGAGGGGAAGGCAGGTGTGTGGATGAGGCAAGACTGACCACAAGCTGGTGACTGATGACTGAGGTTTAGGACACTATTCACTGACGGCCCCTGTTTGAAAAACTCCTAAATAAAGAGTTAAATACAAGAGTAGGAGCTGTCAGGCAGACAAACAGGGCTGGGGGAGGTCACTGCAAGAAGGAGAAGACGAGCAAAGAGGCCAAGGCGTGAAGGGAGCGTCAGGGGACACCGCTTGTAGGAAGCCAGGCTTCCTTCTCTCTCTCTCCTTCCTCTCTCTTTTAAATAAAATCTTGGTGTTAAGCACCAAGAGTCTCAAAGCTGCTTGATCAGCAGTCACAAAGCCCAAGCACCTACCGTACTTACTGGTGGCGACCCAATAAGTCCTGGTCGTTGAGGACCCAGTTAAAGTTGTGAAAGTCACTCACTAACGTCTGACACTCTCTGTGACCCCGTGGACTGCAGCCTGCCAGGCGCCTCTGTCCATGGGATTCTCCAGGCAAGAATACTGGAGTGGGCTGCCATTCCCTTTTCCAGGGGGATCTTCCCAACCCAGGGATTGAACTTGCATCTCCTACATCGGCAGGCAGATTTATCACTGAGCCACCTAGGAAGCCCATTAAAAAAAAGTGGAAACAACCTGAATATCCACCAGCCAATGGATGGATAGAAACGTGTATCCACACAATGCAGTATTATTCAGCAGCAAAAAGGAACGAGGCGCTGAAACATGCGGCCACACGGATGATCCTGGACAACGTACCACGTGCAAAACGCCAGGCACCAAGGACCACATACTGTGCGATTCCATTTATGTAAGACATCCAGAAGAGGCAAGGCTACAGACAGAAGGTAGATTAGCGTTCTTCGGGTTGGGAGGATAGCGGGAACAGTTTACGGGTGGGTTTTCCAGGGGATGAAAATGGTCTGGGATTAGTGGTGCTGGATGGACCACTGAGCAGAACTGAGCAGAACACTTTAAACGAGTAAACTGCATGTTACCTCAATAAAGCTTGTTATCCAAAAAGATTAAGTACAGTAGTCTGGGCTATTTTAGGGCAGGGGCAAATAGCATAGCACTCCAATTACCCAACTCAGTTTCTCTGGGCTGGCAACCTGGTCATGATAATTAAATGAATTTCAGCAGGAAGTGTTTCATTTATGTTCTGGAAGATACCTACTAAAAATGTAAGAGAGGGAAAAAAAATGCTTCCGGCGCATGAAGCAGTGAGATTCAGGGTCTCTGAGTCCAAATCCTGCCTTTGCCATTTACTAGTGAAATGACTGGCCCAGAGAATAAAACCTAAACACCTATCTGAGTTTGCTTTCATCTGCAACATGGCAATTACACACCATCTCCTCTTCAGAGCAACTGTTAAGAATCAGAAATAAACAAGTGCCTCTGTGCCTGGCACAGACGAGGGATTCTATGTGTGGCAACTTAAAAACTCTCCTTTTTTAACTTGGGAGAAACCTACATTTATTTTTACTTCCCCACATCGCCAATCATGGATTATGAGAGGCTTCTGTATCTCCATCAGGAAAACACAGCACCACTGAGTGACCACTGTATCTAATGGAGGACTCAATCTTCTGTCACAGCGTTAAGAGCACCTGGATTTGGTCCCACTGGCCCTCTTTGAAATGACCTAAAATTCCACTTTTCAAAGAGCACTCACCTTGTGCCAGGCGCCGAACCAGGCACTGAGGACATGGCCACCGACACAGCACCATCCCTACCTGTGGTTAAGAAGTCACCAGTAGGGACTTCCCTGGTGGTCCAGTGGTTAAGACTCTGCCTTCCAATGCAGGGGACGCCAGTTTGATCCCTGGTCAGGAAGTAAGATCCCATGTGCCTCGGGGGCAACTAAGCCCCTGCACCACACCTAGAGAGAAGCCTAACGCTCACCACAGCCAACGATCCCATGCAGCCAAATACATAATAAATAAATTTATAAAAAGAAGTCCCCAGTAGAGTCTGTCGTTAGCCCCTTGGCCCAGTGTACCTGCGTCCATCTGCTAGTTTCTGTTCTCTATGGACGGGATGCACTCTCTTGCTGTTTCCATGGTCACAGTATTATTGACACATACTGATCCCCCCCCTCCCCCAAGCCAACTTACAATCTAGAGCTGGCAACAGAGAGCCCAAGTTCTGGCTACTGGTTCTTTCGTCAGATAAGAATGAGAGATGGGACGTAATCTGAAGGGATCCAGATGAGTGAGAGAGGTCCATGTCCTCAAAAAGTCCTCAGTCTATTAATAATTCCATGAAGAATCGAGACTGTGGAGCTGCGTGAGGTACTGCGCAATTATTTAATCTCATTCTTACAACCTCTAAGGTATAGTAGTTATTATAATGGATTTTCTTCGTGGTTTGTTGTACCTTTTAACTGTCTCAACAGTTACTGAAATGAGTCTTCTAAAAGAATATTCCTTTGGACATTTTTAAGCATTCTTTAATGCAGAGGCCTAAATAAGCCGTTAAGGACTCCTGATGTAGAAGATCCCTTTAAGGGTTCTCAGGCCAAGAGTGACTTCCATTTACGTATATGAACTGAACTCTGAGCTTCCTATGCTCTCACCATACCCTCACCTTGCAGATCAAAAACTTGAGCTTCTTCCATTACAGGATCAAAAAGGCAAATGACCAAATACCTTGGACAGCGCTTCTCAGCCAGCCAAATGCCATGAGAAAGAGGCTACTGGTTCATTGCGAAAGGGCTACAGTTGCCTTTAAACACAGGGTGGGTCGCTATACCCCGACAGCTTCCTGCAGCCACAGGGTAAGCCTTCAGCAGGGCATTCATAATGGTTCAGGACTGCTGTTAACTTTGTCTCTGGTTCACAGGTTCTCCCAGCATGCTTGCGCCGTCCGAGGCTCTCATCTGCTGCTTAAACCACTCGCCGTGGCCTTTGTCGCCTGGGTGCTGTGTGCCAGTACCGTTCCTTCAGCGTGCACGGCCCCCTCACTCATCTCCACCCACCAGAAACCCATCATCTCTCAGCCCAGACACCGCGCCTCCTCCTCCAGCCTTTCCCAACTGCTGGCTCAGAACGGCAGCCTCCTCTTTGCCCCCACACTTGGCTCCTGGCTGTTACAACACAGGGCCCACCCCCTTGACCGAGCACACCTCCACCAGCCGGCACGGTGCAGGGAGTGGCTCCCAAAGGCTGGAGGGTAAGTCAAGGTGGCAGCAGCTGCTGCAAGCCCACCGCCCCACGTACCCCTGCCCCACGCCCTGCCTCCACCCCCGGGGCAGGGAGACAATCCATCTGACCACCACACCCAGAAATCCAGGCTGGGAAGAAACCCAATGGGTGGTCCAAACTTGGCTCGGATCTCCTTCTAAGGCAATCCTAAATTACAATCTGGCATGAGGAGACACTGTCAACTCTTTCCTGCTTCTTCTCAATGGACCTATTACTAAAAAAAAAAAACAAAACAAAACACAGGTTTTGATTTTTTAAAGATACACAGATACATTCATGTTTAAGAGATTCATACTTTACAATCTAACATCAAAGTCCCTTTCACCACCATCCCTCCCACTCCCTTTCCCAGAAGTAATTACGGGGAACAGTTTTAATGTGGTTTTCATTTCTATATACTTACATACATAGAGTTATGCAAACAAAACTACTGGGTTGGCCCAAAGTTTATTCGGAACTTTCTGGCCAACCCAATACTTTGCACAGAAGTAGATAATTCTGTTTCACCACGGACTTTTCCCCCCGTTTAACACACTGCTTTACCCATGAGGCTGAACATTTTCTTTTGAATACTTATTGGTGATTCGTTCCTTTACCTGGGAACCTCCGCCTATTTTCTACTCGGTTGATGATTTTCTCAGTTTGCATTAACCCTTTGTGGACACTCATTTTTTGTTACATATGTTGCACAGACTTATTTGCCATCCCATTCATTTACCACTTCCTAACAGTGTAACTCTGGGAAAGCCACTTAGCTCAAGCTTTGCTTCTCAGCTAGACAGTGAGGATGACAAGGCCTGTGTAAGAACCTTGGGAAGAATTATGTGAGAACTCCGTGTCACGTGGGCTTCCCTGGTGGCTCTGTTGGTAAAGAATCTGCTTGCAATGCAGGAGACCCAGGTTCGAGCCCTGGGTCAGGAAGATCCCCTGGAGAAGGGCATGGCAACCCACTCCAGTATTCTTGCCTGGAGAAACCCCATGGACAGAGGAGCCTGGTGGGCTACAGTCCATGGGGTCACAAAGAATCAGACACGACCGAGCGACTAAGCACACAGCACATGCGTGTCAAGGACCAAGCCTTTAAGCCCAGCATTTGATAAAGATTCAGTGAATGTTAGCGACTCTTGATTACTGAGATTTGGGGTCACAAGTTGGCTAGGACCAACTTTAGCTCATAGTTTAAAAATGACACCATTGACTCTGTTCGGTAAGGCAGACACTTTCTAGTTGGTCACATGGCCATTCCCTGCCTCCCTAGTCTGTTTTCTACACCACAGCTTCACAGATTTATGAGGGAAGCCCATTTCTAGTCTTCCATACTCCCAAGTTTTTAATGGATGATAATAAATCAGGCTTTGAAATTATCCATCATCTGCTGTCAGGGCTGCTCCGTGTGTGTTCCCACTGTTCACTGTGAAACTCTAGAACTTGTCACTCACTTGTAGCCTACTTAGGGCCCCTTCGGACTGGCCAGCATACCATCTGCACACAGCAGGCTGGTCCATATTTCAAGCAGCTTACGGGGCTTCCCAGGTGGCGCTAGTGGTAAAGAACCCGTCTGCCAATGCAAGAGACACAGACATGGGTTCGATCCCTGGGTTGGGAAGATCCCCTGGAGGAGGGGGATGGCAACCCACTCCAGTAGTCTTGCCTGGAGAATCCCATGGACAGAGGAGCCTGGCAGGCTACAGTCCACGGGGTTGCAGAGAGTCAGACACGACTGAAGTGACTTAGCAGCAGCAAGGGCATTCTCACAGCAATTTAAAGTTTTCGTAAGAGGCATCTCTTCCTTTCACATCATCCACCAGGCAGGATCAAGGTGGGTGAGATCTCTCTAGCTGATAGACGGGAGGGGGAGGCACAGAGCTAGTAAGCCAGTAGAGTGACCTAAACATCTTGACATTCAGATGGTGGGTGTGAAGGATCAAAATCATGAGGACCCCGTTTGGTGCCCTGTCGAAAGCGAGATCCATTTCCAGAGGCCTTCCAGAGCTTCTCCATTTCCAGAGGCCTCCCAGAGAGCATAAAAAAGATAGATAAATAAACCATCACAGAAACTATTACATCAATACCATAACCACAGATGGAGATAGGCTACACAGATGGAGATATTCCTTGCATGAATGCAGAACTTCAAATGGTACATGTTTTACTAAGCAAGTTTTTAGTCCCATTGTAACATTTGTTTATTACCAAAATGGACATGGATTATTATACCTATTTCGGGTCATCAGGTGCTGAATTTGGAAGGTTCTGCCTCTGAAGGACTCCCTCCTCAGAACGAAAAGGCAGTCTTGCGTGCCTGTTTGCTCAGTCGTGTCTGACTCTCTGCAACCCCATGGACTGTAGCTCGCCAGGCTCCTCTGTCCATGGGATTCTCCAGGCAAGACTACTGGAGTGGGTGGCCATGTCCTCCTCCAGGGGGTCTTCCCGACCCAGGGATCAAACCCACGTCTCCTGCGGCTCCTGCATTGGCAGGTGTAGAGTTTACCACGGAGCCACCTGGGGAGCCCTCAGGAGGCAGTCTTACCTACCAGTGTAGAGGAGCTGTGGCAAAGTGCCAGTCTGAAGTGGAGTCTACTCAATCCGGGAGACTGTGACAGCTACCCAGCTCTAAGCTGATCAGTTATGGTCTTGAGATACTGGCTGAACACACACACACAGACTCACACACTCACACACACAGAGTTTCTAATGCACAAACTAGTGGGAAGTTTTCAGACTGACAAACTTGTCACTGGAACTGAATATGCAAAAATGAAGAGCAAAACAAACCGGAATCCAACCACCTCGTTAATAGCTGAGGTCTTTATTTCAAATTCGTATGTACAGTAAAAGTGCTGCTGAGAACTGGCAGCAACCAGACGCAACATAAACATAATTCTCTCTCAACAATTAGCAGCTTAAGATCTATCAACTACAGTGTTAATGTTCACACGTTCACAAGTGTCATTTCTGTACTTTTCAATTCGTGCAAGTGAGTTTTCACTCTTACACACTTTGATGAAACACGCTTACAGTCTAGTGATCACTCCTACTGAGGGCATCACCGAGCATACACGACACCCAGACAGCAATGTCAGCTCTTAGAGCTGCATTCAAAACCCCCAGCTGCACGTGGGGTGGGAACCGTAATCCGACCTGTGTTGGGTTTTGTTTTCTTTTTTACAATCATATTTGGCTTTGTTTTGGATGCATATTTTCCGAAGCTGAAAGGCAGCTCCTTGCTGGAACTCACTTGGAATTCAGCATTTCATCCGACTGTACCTCCGAGGAATATGAAATCAGAAAACAAAACCAAAGGCAGCAAAGACCACGTGAACATTATGCCCCTCATCACGACGTGGCTAGCAAGGAAGGCTTGGCCCCAGTTTTTCCTGGAAGCAAAGTTTTACCTTAATTGGGTGGAAGGGGCTCAGGGGAGAGGGAAGACCCCACCCAGTCCATGAAGTATAAAATGTAACCTTACTTTTGCTTCTTCAGGAGCCCGGGGAATGGAAAGCCTTCTTTGCTAGGGTGCACTGAGTTTCTTTCCAAAGAACTGAGATCCGAGCAGACAGAAGTGCCGTTCAACGATCATATAAAAGGTAAAATATTAGGGAGACTCTACAACTTGAACAGAGTCACCCAGGCTGCCACGGTCAGCCTCACACACCAGCACCAACCAGTCATCCAGGAATGCTTCATTTCACAGGGAATGCACGCAGTCTTTAGAAGAGAAGAAGCGTTAAAGCGAGGAGACGTTTCCACCCACAGAACTGTTAAACCGTGAGAGCGAGGTTACAGGAGAACTCTGAACAGATAAGACAACTCAGGGACAGCCACAATGCAAAGAAACTCAGAGGCAACAGGGATAGGCAGGCGAGAAAATGGATGCATGGTTACAAACAGCATTAGGTGCAGACAACTGCTGGGCCTGGGGAATAATCAAGGGACAGGAGAGCTAGAAAGCCATTACTGGGCCTGACCTGGCCTGGAGGAGGTACTTCCTGGGACAGATGAAGAGGATGGACAGTCAGCGGGGGCCTGTTTGGCTGGGAGCTCGGGGAGCTTCCGGAGGTGCAAACCCTCCTTTGATAGAAATTGTCCCAAAGCAAAAAAAAAAAAAAAGGAACAATTTTGATCCATCTAGCCAGTGAATTCCGGTGCCCTCCAAACTTTGTAGCCTCTCCACAGTTCAGGGGACTCAAAAGTTCTTAGAAAAACTGGACGATTGTGGCTAGAGTTATTTCCAATAACTTTGTGGGGCACTCTTCCCCTCTCTGAGAGGTTAACCTAAAGCAGACAGTTAGCAGACACCGTGCTAGTCTGACCAGGTCGTGGTGTCCTCTGACACTTCTACCTAAAGTCACTGCAATATATTTAGGCAGAGTTTAACATTTTATCATTTGTATTTTTATCGTTTGGCCGTGCTTCACGGCATGAGGGATCTTAGCTCCCCGACCAGGGATTGAACCCATGCCCCCTTCATTGGAAGCGCGGAGTCTTAATTGCTGGACTGCTGGGGGAGTCCCAACATTTTTAGATACACGGGCTTGGGAACAATTTGTTTTGGGCCAGGACATAAACTGGTTCCAATTATTTTAAAAGAAAATTCAGCCCCATGGTCCTTGTTCTGGGCAGTGATTCTGAGAGGCCCGCAGAGCTGAAGGTGTGGTGTCACCATCTGGGGGTGGAGGATGGAGTGAAGACTGGGGTACCTGAGTTAGAACGTGAGATGATGACGGACACCACGCGCTGACCCTGAGAAGGCCAGCCTGCCAGGCCACGGGAGGCCGGAGCTGGCATGCAAGCCATCGTCTCGGACGGACAGGGGAGGCTGATCTGGAGCCAGAAGCGTCCCCCGGCACAGGGAGGATGGGCAGAGCATGCTGTGCGTCTCTTTCCAGGGCAGAGGCCATCTGCCCCTTGCTCACTGCCTGGCTGCACAGGACGGAGGCCAAGAGGGACCAGCGTCTGTGATTCAATACTATGAACACGAAAAGGCTGACCACGCTTTCGAGACAGGCCAGAAAAGTCCAAGTTCCACCAAGATGGTAGAACTGGTGATAAGACAGGGATGCAGGCTCAGCCCATCTTTCTAAACTCTCTATGTAAAGGTCCACTGAGCACAGCTAATATGTCTATCTCGATGAAGAGGAGGCTGACGACATGTTACACCCCAAACTTGGGTCCTTCTAACCTGACGTTTCCTTTCCTGCTCTCTAGGGAGAATCATCCTCAGTTGATTCTCTTGGGCAGACAGAATAAAGCTGTGAAATGAAGGCGGGCTGGGGACAAAATACAGACACAAGATCCCACGTCACTTTGGTCTTGGTAGTTAGGGGGGTGTTAAGAAATAAATTAAGAAAGCACGAGGAATTATTTGTGACTCTCATAGTACAGTCTCAGATTTTCCTAGAGACAACCCCAGCCCAAAGTCACTGGGTGAACCTGTCTTGGGGCAGGAACGTCTCTACCCTGTCACGCTGGTTTGCGGAGACCACCTCCCCTCTGCCTGAGCACCCCTTTCCTCTCCAACCAAGCCAAGCCCGTCGGGGGGAGGCGTGGAGGGGCAGGACACCAGGAAGCAGCAGCAGCAGCCAGAGAGGGGGGAGCTGAAGCCGCGTCTCAGACGAGGGCATCAGAGATGGCATTCACA
>NW_011495042.1:4555556-4559710 GCF_000754665.1 Bison bison bison | reverse complement strand
ATTTATTTTTTTCCATTTAAAAACAGCACTTCTTTATTTCAGAGGAAAAAAAAAAAAGACCCTCCCAACCCTTTCCAAAAAAACCCAATAATAATAATAACAATAATAAAAAATCCTATTAGAAACCATAAGGAAGCACTGAGAGTTTGAGTATTACATTCTTCAAGTATGCTGTTCGGATTTTTTTGTTTGTTTGTTTTTTTAAGTTGGTGACTATACACATCTTTTTAAAAAAAACCTTAAAAGTGCGGTCATGGGATTTGTTTAAAATTAAGTAGTTAGAGGGCTACTTCAAAATACTGTAGTAGGACTGTGCAGTAATCCTTGGGGTGTGATGTCCTCTTTCGTATCCTAGCAAAGGTTATGGGACCAGGCTCCAAACTGATCATATTTCCAGGGTTAGCTTGAGTGGCCAACTTGGGTGAGAAAGCCAGGGAGATCCACGTGTTCTTCCACGGACAAGGAAAATCCACCCCGAGCGCAGAAACTCAGACATGGAATGTGGTAGGACTTCACAGTAAAGTTAGTCTGGGATGGGGAGAGGTGGTGAGCCCAGACAAGGCAGGGTGTTAGGATCAACTGGTTTCCCTAGTCAGGTGTTCGCACATCTTTTTAGTGGGTTTTAGTGCAGTCCTTCAAGCCACAATTTAGAATGCCCTTCAGTGTGCTCCAGAGGGTGGGTTCATGTGAAAGGACTGTTTTCAGATTTGCATCCCAAGGAAAATCATGCTACATAAAAGTGATCCAAGATTGTTGCCCAAAAAACTTCTTGGATAAAATCTAAAAAATACTATTGCAATTGCGTCTTTTGAGGAAGAAGAAGAAGAAAAAAAAACATTATTCTAAATGTAAACAGATTCACTCAACTCTTGTTGCTGTAGAAAACTCCAGAGGAGGGAAGTGGCCGTCTACATCTTCGCTGCATGCACTCGCCGGAGGGGAGGGGAGCACTGCATTCCGGGCGACGGCAGCATCATCTGGGTGAGGAGAAGAAGCGCTGCACGTAGCCCAGGAGGGCGTCCCAGTGCTTCCAGAGAAAGGCGATGAACACCACGAGCAGCAACGTGCTGAACGTCCTGCTGCGAGTCTTCATGAGCGGGACCACGCAGTTGGCGACCGTGGACACGAAGACCAAAAGGACTGCCATGACCGCCAGGAGGATGTTGATGAGCTTGCCCAGCAGGTTCCGGGCGGTGGCGTTCTCCAGCCCCTCCAGCTGAACCACCTGCTGCTGCTGCTGCTGCAGCTCCATCTTGGAGATGCGGGTCTGGCACGCCTCCAGGGCCTCCTGCGGGCCAGACAGGGGAGAGGTAAGCCTCGGGAAGCTCACGGCGCCCGGAGCAGCTGCAGGCCTTGCAGGGCGGCCAGGCGCATCCCGAGCCACGTCAGAGATCTGAAATGTGCGCGAGTCTTGAGTGTGAGGGGCCACGGCACAACTCACGACTCAAGCCACTATCGTTTACTTTTTGGTTACCATTCAAGCAACTATGATTCCCCTCTGCTGCGCTCCGCTGCATTCAGCCACAGTCAGATCTGGTCTTGAACACTTTAATGACAAGACCTCAAATCCACGATTGTGTCTTTCTTTTCTTCCCCCACGTAACAATGACTAATTTGAGTTGCACAGGACACATGCACTTGCTCACCTAACAGGCCATACAGGCTCCCTTGGTGTTTTCCTCAGCCCCGGTCCCTGCCCTTGGAGTGGCTGCCAGTCTGGTGTGTGTTCACCCTTTCACCCGTGTTTAAGCTACACACAGATCTCCTTAGGGAAATGCATGGAATTGTTTAAAAATTTTCTACCTTCGTGCAAGCAAATAGTATCACACCACAGGACTGGTCCACAACGTGTTTCTCACTTGACAGAGGGCCCTGGCGATTCTCCACGTCAATGCGTGGAGGCCCACCTGGATCTTCTTAATGGCTACCTAGCATTTACAGCTTGGCTAGGTCACAGTTTACTCAGCCAGCTCCCTACTGGAGAGACCTGGGTTATTTCTACCTTTCTTACCGAACAATGGAGGAGTGAACCTCCTCTGGACATACTACCAGCTGCTTTTCACGATAAGTAACCCCCCAACATCAGGCAAAAGGGCTCCCTGCACTGTCTTCTTAATAAGAGTTGATCTCTGTGAAGAGAACAGACACTGTGCCCAACACTTGACCAAACGTTTCCTTTCATAACCTGCACCCACGGGTTCATATAAAATTGACCATAAAACTCAGAGGACAGGACCTATTTCCTTAGCCGTGGTCAGATACCCTCTGAAGTTCAGCAGTGGTAGGAGCCCTGGGTTATGTGACCTCAGTTTCAGTGGGTCCTGGTTTCGTGGGATCTGAGGTGACGGCAAGTCAACTTCAGACTGAAGCTAAGCTAGAGAAAGGACATACAACAGATATACCCCAGTCCAGAAGGACCTTGGGAAAAACTAAAACATAAACAGACTTCTGGGTCATGGAAAAGGGGGCATCTGGGCAAATGATCTAGACATTCCCTTGATTCCTTGAGGCTTCTGTCATGCACGGCTCCTGTATTACAGCACCAAGACTGGTTTATTTCAGGACGCTCTCATATGAAACCACCAGAGCTGCCAGAGAAAGGCCGTGGAAACCACAAGGAATAAAGCACTGAAGGTCTTGGTGTGAGTCTTTGAGTTTTCTTAGGGTTTTTAGAAATATCTCCCAACTGGGATGAGAAAAAGTTAAAATATTCTGTTTTGCCATGGATTAAACTAGAGGGCCATTAGCCTTCAACATGACCGCTGTTACTGTTGAGTTGGTCAGTTGTGTCTGACTCTTGGGTGACCCCATGGACTGTGTGCTGCTGCTGCTAAGTCGCTTCAGTCATGTCCGACTCTGTGTGACCCCATAGACGGCAGCCCACCAGGCTCCCCCGTCCCTGGGATTCTCCAGGCAAGAACACTGGAGTGGGTTGCCATTTCCTTCTCCAACGCGTGAAAAGTGAAAGTGAAGTCGCTCAGTCGTGTCCAACTCTTCGCGACCCCATGGACTGCAGCCCACCAGGCTCCTCCGTCCATGGGATTTTCCAGGCAAGAGTACTGGAGTGGGGTGCCATTGCCTTCTCCGCATGGACTGTGTAGCCCGCCATTATTCTCACAAATGGCCTGGTGGTATAGCTGTATAAGGTGGATCTGGCAGTGAGGCCTCTGCCACAGAAGAAGATAGGTCAGGTGGCCCTGGGACCTGTCAGAGCAGCTCCCGAAGCAGTAACCACAGACATAACATCCATGCTCGTCCATCTACTGAGACCATCCTGAGCCCAAGAAACATTTCCCAAGAAGCCAAGCAAGCACATCACCTCCAAATGGTGCAGACTTGAGAAATGCTGGTGGCTCAGATGATAAAGAATCTGCCTAGGATGCGGGAGACCCGGGCTCGATCCCTGGGTTGGGAAGATCCCCTGGAGGAGGGGATGGCTGCCCACTCCAGTTTTCCTGCCTGGGAAATGCCATGGACAGAGGAGGCTGGAGGGCTACAGTCCATGGGTGCGCAGAGAGCCGGACATGACTGAGCAACTGACACTTTTACTTTGAGAAATGCATGGCATCTGAAGAGCAGGTGTGTTACAGGCGGTCTAAGCTTCTTCTAATACTCTGCCCTCTCTGTCTTTGCCCCTAAACATTTTTTTTGTGCATGGTAAAATACATAATATAAAATCTACCATTTACTCCTTTTAAAGTGCTCACTTATGAAGCATTTAGTAAGTTCACCATGTTGTGAAACCATCGTTCCTATTAAATTCCAGGATGTTTTCATCATCCCTAGAATACCCCCTTCCCTTTAGCTATCACTCCCGTTCCTCTCCCTCTAGTTTCTGGCAACCACAGATCCACTTTCTCCGGAAACCCGCTTACTCTGTATGCTTCATGTAAATGGACTCATGCACTGTGCGGCCTTCTGTGACCGGCTTCTTGCACTGAGCTCCATGTTTTCAGGGTGGACACAGGCTGGGGCAGGTGTCGGTGCATCATTCCTTTTTCGTCCCCTTTTTTAATTGTGGTAACATATATATAATGTAAAATTTACCATCTGAACTGCTTTTAAGTGTGTGGTTCAGTGGTCTGACACGTTCGTACTGTTGAACAATCACCGCCACCTACCTCCACGTTCTTTTCATTTTAGAAGATTGAGAC
>NW_011495042.1:4551366-4555356 GCF_000754665.1 Bison bison bison | reverse complement strand
CCCCTGGAAACCCCCATTCTGCTTTCTCTCAGCCTTCTGCTTTTCCACCTGGCCCACTGTGCTGACCTGGATGTCCCGGGCCCGTTCGTAGGACTGATACGCAATTTTCTCTTCCATGCTGGCCAATTCCTGCTTCAAGTTCAAGATTTCATTCTGGTGGAGCTCTGTTAGGTCATTCAGTTGTTCTTCTAATCGTTCACATCTAACAAGAGTGAAAAGTTAAATGTTTCACACGTTCTGTATTTCTGTTGGTTATTATTCACATCCAACCCCCAAATCCATTCTGCAAAGGAAGAAAACGAAAGCACAGAGAAATCAGGTGAGTGGCCTGGGTGACAGGCATGCTAGTGGGCACAGCTCTCGGTCCCTGGGACAGACAGCTTCTCACAAGGCCGTATCACAGCAGCAACATGGCTCTTCCACATTCTTCTCAATACACAGTATTTGCAGCGAGGCTAGCAGCCCTGGTTAGCTTGAGCAGACCCATTACAAACGAGGCTGTTCTTGCTCTTCCCCCAGCGGCATATGGGAGAGGCAAAAACCTGAGGGATGATAAGCAGTCTCATCAGAAGATACACAGCAGGCAAATGGAAACTGACCTTCCAGCAATCACCAGGAGCTTGTTCCAACCGGGGCAGGTCACTCACTCACCTGGATGTTCATCATTCAGAGCCCACCATCCCTATTGCCAAGCACAGTGCCTGGCACAGGGTCAACAGACATTTACTGAGTGCCTGCTGTGTGCCCGGTTTGTTCAAGGTTCTGGGAATGCTGCGGTAAGCGAGACTGAACACCTGCCCTCAGGAGTTTACAGCCTTCAGTGGTGGCGGAAGGCAGTAAAACCACGACAACTGCAGGCACGGGTAAGGGAGCCAGAGAAGATTGGGACGGGGATACGGCAGCGTGCCTGGCGGCCCTGGACTGCTTGGGAAGACCTTTACCCAACCCTGAGAGCTGAAACCTGGGTGATGACATGAACAAGCCACGTGAAGATGTGAGGGGAAGAGTATCTTAAAGCTGAAGGAAGTATCTTAGAGCAAGTATAAAGCTCTTGCGATGACAGTCAGCTTGGCAGATTTCAGAGCAGAGAGGGGGCCAGTGTGGCTGCAGCTGAGCAGAAAGTGGGGGAATGCACAAAGAGAGGCTTCCTCAGGAGCAGGGGCCATATTTGTTCATCTGGTACCTCTAGCACTTCAGATTCATGTGAAAAGGTTCATTCTACATGAAGACGGGACCTGGGCAGGGCATCTACGGATCTGTGGGACTGGAACCGTTTAAAAGGAAAAGATCAGAGAGACTGGACAAAGAACACAGGTAAAGGGCGGGGGGTAGAAATGTATGGACTAACCAGAACAGCTGGGGGGAAAAAAGGAAATCTGTCCTTAAAAAGCAGGGAAGGCAGTGGAAATCTCAACTAGACAGTACATGGACCCAAAGCAGATGCTGAGGGGAGAGGCTGACACGAGGAACACAGGGCTGTCTGCTACTGGTGAAGCTTCCGGCAGGTTGTGAGTAGAGTTCAAAGAACCAAAAAAAAAAAAAGAAGAATGAAAAGAGCTAAGTAGGTAGGAGAAAGGCTGAAGACTACACAGTAAGAAGCCCTGAAAGGGAGGAATCACACAGCTCTAACTGATGGTGACTAGAATGGAAGCGTCTCGGTCAGACGGAGGGCTCATCCCAAGAGGAGGATACACAGTACTTCAGGTTCTACCGAGTTCGGATGAAAAAAAAAAAAAGAATCCATCAAGTTCCAAAACGTAAGATGTGCATTTACTGGGCACCAGCAAATATCTACAGAGCATTCACACTGCATGCGGACTTGTATGTACTCTAGGCTGAGTTCCACCATACGGGAGGGTGTGCACAGCTTCCAGAAGGGGCTGGAGCACTGGCAGACTTCGGTACCCGTGGGGGTAGGGTGGGGTCCTAGAACCAATTCCCCGCAGATGCGACGACTGGGTGCTTCTCAGGCAAGCACATGCTTAACACTGATACGAAAGTCTTGGCAAACTTTGTATTACAGAAACAGAAATGTCAGAACAAAGGCAAACATTTCAACTACTCTCCCCTTTCGCATTTAACCAGATGTGCGGTACACAAGCTTTCAAGGAATCCACGGAAGTTCTCTGTGTTCAAGGTCATCTTTATGTGGCGGCGGCATCAGCAACATTCTCCCTTCTAATAATTACATAATGAATAAATAGATCCTAAGCCCCACTCCTTCTCCATGAGACCCAGATTACTGACTTCTATTTAGTTCTCCCGAGTCCTTGATAACAATCTCCGTGCTGCTTTCCCGACAGTGCAACTGTCACCGGAGTGGCCTGAACAACTGGCCGGGAGGCTTCCACTGCATGTCTGTGGCTCAGGCGGGCCCTCTGGGACTCTGCCTTTTCACGCCATCTGTGGGCCTGGGCATACTCGGAAACACTGCCACCTCTAGAGCTGATTTTCCACCACGTTTTAAGTTCGACAAATGCCACGAGATTAGGTTAACATATTGTCTTTTTATGATTTCCTATTAAACCCACCGTGTGTGGTGGTGTCAGTGCTGGATGATTTCGTTATTCTCTCCCCTCACCACAGAGGGGCTAGAGGCTTTTTAAAAATGGGGTCTTCCACTGTGTCAGTTCCTTGGGATTTAGGGCAAGGGCTGGGCTTGGCTGGCAGCAAAGGACTCTCCTAAGCTAGGGCTGATGTGAGGTGGCAGGGGGGGGAGCCTGGCAGCAGTGGCAACCAGCCTGCATGCTGACGGCGGCACACTCGGGTGACATCTCTGCCGTGAGTTCCATGGGCTACCACCTCAGTCTCTCAGCCCACAAACTACGGTCTTTCAGGCTTTCCAGGAAAGTTAGAGACAATCATTTGACATTAAACCTGGCTCACAAATACCATTAGAACAGATTAAAAAGTAAGAGCAGCAGCAGCTACCATTTATCCAATGCTTATGATGTAAACTGGGGCTTCAGCAGTAAAGAATTCGCAGGCAATACTACAGGAGCCGCACGGGACACGGGTTCGATCCCTGGGTCGGGAAGATTCCCTGGAGGCGGGCATGGCAACCCACTCCAGCATTCTTGCCTGGGAAATCCCATGGACAGAGGAGCCTGTCACCCTTCAGTCCACAGGGTTTTGAAGAGTCAGAGAAGACTGAGCGATTTAGCTGAATCGATTTAGCATGGATTATGTAAATTAACTTTTACAACCCCAAGACAGTAGGTAATACCTTGACTTTACAGATGAGGAAGCTGGAGCTCAGAAAGATACAGAAATTTGCCCAAGGGCAGAGAAATTAAGTAGGGGAGGGAAGACTTGAATCCAGGTAGGTCAAACTGTAAAGCCAGTTCTTAACCATTCAAGAAGCCCAGATGAATTCCCTTCGTAAGAAGGGTGAGTCAGGTCTAAAGTGGATTCAAATCACACAGCTCCACAGGGGCCTGGACACTACCACACTGATTGATGGCTTTGAAGCTTTACGCCAAGGCGGAGTCAACAGGAGGACTGTAATAAACAAGATTATGGACCCAGAATAGGAAAGAGGATGGTAACAAGTGTTGGTGAGGATGTGGGGGAATTTGAACCCTGGTATACAGCTGGTGCAACTATTCTCTGGAAAGTAAGTTTGGAGCTCTAAACATAGTTACCATGTGCCCCAGAAATCTCACTCCAGGTGTACACCAGAGAGAAATGAAGACTAACTTCCACTCGAAATTCGTATACAAATATTAATAGAAGCATTATTCATAATGGCCCCAAGTGGAAACAACCCACTATCAACTGATGAATGGATATATAAAGTGTGGTCTATTCATACAACGCAGTGTTATTGCAAAAGAGAGAGAAATGAAGTAATGACACACACCACAGTGTGGATGAGCCTTGAATGTTAAGTGAAGGATGTTAAGTGAAGGATGCCAGTAGGAAGAGCTGAAAACTGCATGATTCCACATGCGTGAAATATTCAACATAGGCAAAGCTACGCAGACAGAC
>NW_011495042.1:4550706-4551266 GCF_000754665.1 Bison bison bison | reverse complement strand
ACATTCGGGAAACTCAGCAGGGGCCACAGGACCGGAAAAGGGCAGTGTTCATTCCAATCCCAAAGAAAGGCAATGCCAGAGAATGCTCAAACTACTGCACAATTGCACTCATCTCACACGCTAGTAAAGTAGTGCTCAAAATTCTCCAAGCCAGGCTTCAGCAATACGTGAAGTGTGAACTTCCAGTTGTTCAAGCTGGTTTTAGAAAAGGCAGAAGAACCAGAGACCAAATTGCCAACATCCGCTGGATCATCGAAAAAGCAAGAGAATTCCAGAAAAACATCTATTTCTGCTTTACTGACTATGCCAAAGTCTTTGTGTGGATCACAACAAACTGGAAAATTCTGAAAGAGATGGGAATACCAGACCACCTGATCTGCCTCTTGAGAAATTTGTATGCAGGTCAGGAAGCAACAGTTAGAACTGGACATGGAACAACAGACTGGTTCCAAATAGGAAAAGGAGTTCGTCAAGGCTGTATATTGTCACCCTGCTTATTTGACTTATATGCAGAGTACATCATGAGAAACTCTGGGCTGGAAGAAGCACAAGCTGGAATC
>NW_011495042.1:4516259-4550561 GCF_000754665.1 Bison bison bison | reverse complement strand
AAGCCTCTTGATGAAGGTGAAAGAGGAGAGTGAAAAAGTTGGCTTAAAACTCAACATTCAGAAAACTAAGATCATGGCATCTGGTCCCATCACTTCATGGGAAATAGATGGGGAAACAGTGGAAACAGTGTCAGACTTTATTTTTGGGGCTCCAAAATCACTGCAGATGGTGACTGCAGCCATGAAATTAAAAGACGCTTACTCCTTGGAAGAAAAGTTATGACCAACCTAGATAGCATATTCAAAAACAGAGACATTACTTTGCGAACAAAGGTCCGTCTAGTCAAGGCTATGGTTTTTCCAGTGGTCATGTATGGATGTGAGAGTTGGACTGTGAAGAAGGCTGAGCACCGAAGAATTGATGCTTTTGAACTGTGGTGTTGGAGAAGACTCTTGAGAGTTCCTTGGACTGCAAAGAGATCCAACCAGTCCATTCTGAAGGAGATCAGTCCTGGGTGTTCTTTGGAAGGAGTGATGCTAAAGCTGAAACTCCAGTACTTTGGCCACCTCATGCGAAGAGTTGACTCATTGGAAAAGACTCTGATGCTGGGAGGGATTGGGGGCAGGAGGAAAAGGGGACGACAGAGGAGGAGATGGCTGTATGGCACCACCGACTCAATGGACGTGAGTTTGAGTGAACTCTCGGAGTTGGTGATGGACAGGGAGGCCTGGCGTGGTGCAATTCATGGGGTCGCATAGAGTCGGACTGAACTGAACTGATAGAGACAGAAAGATTAATGGCTGCCAGGGGCTGGGGCAGGGTAGAGAAGATTGTAGACTGATAAACATGTCTTAAACTGATTATGGCTGCATGTGTCTGTGGATATACTAAAACCACTGATTTGCATATCTCAATAAAGCTGTTAAAGAAGATTATGGTAGTTTACTTTGAAATGCATCAAAAAAACCAGCTAAAGGATAGATAGATGGAAAGATATACAGTAAGACAATATATTAACAGTATGGGAGTTAACTGTACACTTTTTTCCCCCAAGTCTGCAGTGTGTTTGAAAGTTTTATAATAAACATCGGGAAAAAATGACTATAGGTATTACAGCGAGGAGCATTTGGGTGTGAGTCCTTTGAGAATCCTACCTCTCAAAGCTGCATGGAGGTCTCAGGTCAGCTCACTTTACATAGCAAATTCCTTCATCTGTAAACTGAGGTTAATAATCTACCTTGAAACATTCGTTTGAGTACACAGGAGGTGTTAAAAAATGTGTTTCTCTTTTATCCAGTTTCAATCTACTAAGAACACAGTGGCTGTTTTGAAAATGTTTCTAGTTCATAATGAAGAAGACATCAAGTGAATACTTGCTTCCTGAAAAGAATTCATGGGAATTTGAAAACCTTTCTAACTAACCAAGTATTTCCTGTGGTGACTGATTCATGCCTTAGTCTCACTTTAGACTCATCCGCAGTCCATGTCATTGTGCCAACTACAAAATGAATCCAGTATCTCACACCCAATTTCACATGTTTCTAAGATGATCACTATTTCACACACCTCCCTCCTTTCCCCTTAAGAGTTGTTAAAAATCAGTATGTTACAAAGAGAAATACACCACAAAGTACTGTTTGAAAGGTAAAAAATTTAGTTCCCTGACTATAAAGAATCTTAAATTCTAGGGAACAGAAGAAGCCTTGTTAAATCTCTTTCCATCAAGGAACTATTTCTACAACAGCCCTGACAAGGATTCTCTCTGTTAACACCTCAAGGGGCAGGGTCTCATTTTTCTTAAGAGTTGTTTTCATTGCTAGATAGATGCAGCTATCCATCTAAAACTGAACTAAAGCCTAGCAGCTCCTCCCTCACACCAAGTCCCTCTCTCAGCTACATTACTTGTGACGCCTGCCTTCAGCAATAAGAGGTAGTTCCCATGGATTCCACAGAACCAAACCTTGGTAAAGTCTTAACTGCACACACATCTGTCAGTATCACTCCCTCGCGCACGCCTCGTGTTATTTGTAAAGATGAACCTGTATTTTATTCCGGGGGAAGAGGCAGAAGACAGGAGGTAAGGGCAAGACGCCTGGGAGCCTGGAGGTCAGAGCTAACCGCTGGACAGCCAGGGAGGTCCCAGCATCCATCACTTTAAGGGAATAGGAATGACGTGAACAGAAAGTTGCCAGGTGCCGAGTGACAGGCAGATCAGGACATAAGATGCTTTTTCTGCCCCTCAAACTTTTAACACTTTAACATTTCTTTGAAATGCAACCCTTGAATCCTATATTCTCTTCCGGAATTTTAGATCCAAACTGATGTAGACATTAAGAATTCCAAATGTAATTTTTTAAGTCCCTACTTAAGATTTACCAACCTGCTTTATTCATTTCTTTCACTAAGTTCTTTTTCCTTTAGTATTTCTTTCAGCAAAGCTTATAAGAGGTAATTTTACCTACATGTGTCTGAAAGTGTCTTGGTTTCACCCTCTTCCTCGAAGAATGAAGCAGGTGGGACAGAGCAGCCTCCGTGTAGTTTCTCTTCCCCAGCCCTCTGGAGGTCTCACCGCCATCCTCCGGCAGTGTAATGTCGCATGTGTTTGGTCTGTTTCACACTCAGTCTCTTTCATCAGCTGGATTTCCTGGTGACGCTGGCAACTTTGGCTTCAGAGTACTCCATGCGTTCCCTCCTGCAGGTTATCTCCTCTTTTCAGGTTTTGTTTTGAGCTGTTTCGTGGCTTTGAGTTGTGACAAAACATGTTTTGTATACCTACACCTATGAACAGCTAAGATGATTTATTAGAGGACACTTGAGGCTGGCCCTCGGATTCTTTTTCGACCTGTCTGTAGAAGGGGAGATTCTGTAATGATGTAACACTACTGATGAGTATGTAATGCTACATGTGAATCAGAGTACGTGCAAAAGTCTTCAGCACGTGTTTCTAACTCTTGACCCTTAAAGAACAGTGTCTGTCATATAAAGGTTACTAACATGTCAAAGGCTCTGGAAACCATGTTAGGACTGATTTTGTTCACCGCACATTATAGCTAAAGGCTCTGCACCTTCACTGTTTCTGCTTTGTACCTTTTCTTCACTTGAAAATGTTTTTATGCTGTCGCAGTTTGTCCCAGCCCATGAATCTGCTCATCCAGGTCTCAGACTCAAACCCTGACTCTGCAAAACACTGGCGTGAGTGACCCTGTTCACCTGTTAAGAAGTCTGTCTCCTCCCAAGGGTGGCTGTGAGGATTACACAGGATATAGATGACAAATGCTTGGCAAAAAAAAAGGCCAAGCCCTAGCGAGGTGGTTCCAGGGGACTGCTTGTCAATCGCCACGGGATCCCAAGTGCTAGGTGGCTGCACTGTTCACAGCTTCCTGCTTCTGATTCTTTTCTCTAACCTTTCATTTCTTCATCTGTCTCCACGTTCTCAGTCTCACATATTCCGGAATTTTCAGCACTCCCAGTATATCCATGCTGCTTTCCCTATGAAATCACACAGGTGGGTTTACGGGGCAGGCACTCTGTCCTTCTCCACGCTGGGCACAAGCCTCTTCTTGCCTTCTCATCGGGAGGGCCAGCACAAGCACACTGACGGCTCTGGCCATCACCCTGGCTCAAGTCCGCCAGGTGACTGGACTAACTGAACTAGCTGGCCTGTTCCAAGCTGTCCTTTAAATTGGTAAAAACTCTATCTGCCTTCCTTTCACGGCATGTGTTGTGTATGCGTGTGAGGCAAAGTCTCTCGAATAAATTGTATTACGTCTTTGCAAACCTCCAGAAAGAGTTGAGTAGAAAGTGTTAATCCTTACCCTGGGTTACCATGCCCTTGCAGAAAACGAAAGCTTTCAGAAGCTGAACAATTTACTCACAGTTACATAGGAATTAACAGCAACATCCCCTCAGGCTGAGCCTTCCTGAATGGGAAAATGTAACTGGTGCCCCCAAAGACAGCGCTTTATTAGCAGGCAGCTAACTAGCCAAGTAGCACTGGCGTAAGCAGAAGAGCTCCGTTTCCCAAAAGACGAGACACAGACAGGTTAGGAGCCTTGCTGAGGTGACACAAAGCTGCAGGACTCAGGGGTGAAGCAAAACCCACAAAGGTCCAGCTGAAACGGCCCTGTTAATTCATCCACTAAGCGTTTGCCCTCTTCAAGTCATAAGAATTACCTGGAGAATGATGACTTTCTGCAAGAACAGAAAAGTTGCAGCTGTTATTGTGTAGTGGAAATCCTATCACACTCACACAAACAGTTGTGTTTGGGTTACCATAGTAGTAAAGCACCTCCAATCTGCAGGGAACATCAGGGAGGAGACGGAGAAAGCCACACACTTTGAGGCTTTTGTCAAATGTGACGAACAAAGAGGTTGGCAAGATGCCCCTGGTACCGTGCAATGCCGTCCTCCGGGTTGTCTCAGTACCCTGAAAGAATTCGACTGGCCTGTCATTACTAAAACATTTTCCCTAATTTTCCCACCTGGGTCAGGGAAGTTCGTCCCTCAGCTCTTTTCACAACCTGCAAATTGAAAAGCACAAACCTAACCAGGCTTAGCCACTTCCAAACATTTTTTTTCAGTGCTTCCAGCCTGAGAGGCTTACATAAACCACATGTGAAATTACAGCCTGCAAACAGACTAGCCCAAAGAGCCCAGTAAAAAATGCTGTGGTATTATGTCAGGTGGTGGAGCGTGTTGGGTGGAGGAGTTTAGGGTTCAGTCTAACCAATTAATCACTGTCAGCACCGAAACATCAAAAACACCAGCAAAGATAAGGAGAACAATAGCTACCTGGCCCACTAGGCCTTTTTATGTGACGTGTCTGCCTCGGAGACTCATGGAGACACTCCTCGGTAATCCTCACCTCCTTCCTCTCTGGGAGGCGCTTCGAAATGTAACTTAGAAAGGGGAGGCTGAGAAAAAAAAATGCCACAACTCTCCCCTGCTAGTGAGGTGTAGGAGGATGTGAATCGGTTGCTTCATGCTTCTTGCTGTTTAGATTTGTTTTATTGTTGTCTTTTTTGTAACTTCTACCCGTCCCATACTGTTAGTCAAATGAAAAATCTAAACGACGAAAGGAAGGAAGAAAATATTCTCACAAACTTTCCAACTCCTCCCATTTTGAATATTATAAACTCTTTCGCTCCCTTTATTTTTCAGTGTTTACTTCCAGTCTGAATTCTAAAACGGAGAAGCCAGATACCTAGGGAATTCATAAAAAGAACACCGCCATTCTCTCCTTAAATTCTCTCCTTAAATATTAAAGCCAAACCAGCAGAGGGTGAAAAAAGGGAAACTAAACCGTGAATCAGCCTTTCACGTGTGATTTTTTAAAATCAAGAGCTCCCTGTAGGGGACTTGCACCCCCTCATATGACACTACTTGAACTCTCTGGACAGGAAGGGTGGGTGTTCCTGACCCTACTAGTATGTGACCTTGACTGCACACGCTTCTCATGTGACTTAACGTGGAGCACAAAGTAGCGTAAGATGAATAATCTCATTTTGAGACTTTTAACTTAAAGGTCCTTCCTAAATCATTACAACTCAAATGGAATGTTGACAGCTAAATACGATTTGAGCTTACCTATCTAGTAAACAGAAGGCCTGAACACTGTTAAGATCTTTTTTTGAAAAAAGTAGGTTATATTGTATTTGGGGACGTGAAATTCTTCTCCACCAAGATTCAACTGCTCTATCTACAAAGTATTAAAATACACCTAGATTTTTTTTCCCAAAGGAATTTAGAGCAATTTATTCCAGGCTTTTAACAGGATCTGAGTCCAGTCTAGTCTGACCACAAGAATCCATCTGGGTTAAGTTCACCAGTGGGGTGCTTCACCCTTAGGCAATCAACTTTTTTTTCCCCCGAAGCTTATTTATTTTTTTATTTTAAAATTTTTTTTCAAATTTTGGACTTCCCTGGTGGTCCAGTGGTTAAGACTCTGAACTCTCGGTGGAGAGAGCATGGGTTCGATTCCTGGTTGGGGAACTAAGATCCCACAGGCTGTGTTGTCCAATAAATGAAATAAAATATTAAAAAAAATTTTTTTCCCCAAATTTTTATTTAACACCAAAAACATTTTGTATTGGGGTACAGCCGAAAATACATCTAGATTTGCTGCACGTTTACAATGCATAAATGAATACTGGTCTTGGAAAGTGAAAATTCCCAACTGGTCCTGGAAACTGGTCCAATTCATCCATTGGATTAATCAACACAGTAGTCACCTTCCTAGACCAAAGACAAGCCAGGGCTCTTGGGGGCCACATTCCTGACAAATGAGAAAGCTGGGTGAGCGCACAGCTGGGAATGCACCACCACTCTTCGGGTGTGGCTCAGGAGCCTGGAGCCATCTCTGAGAGCCTGTGGGGCTTCCCTGATTGGGCAACAGGTCACTGGGACAGGATGGCTGAAGAATCTTGTGGAACAGGTATTGAGAGGAACAGGAAGGACTAGGTCCCCGGGCCGACTGACACCAACAGGCAACCACGGCAGCAGATGAGTGCATTATCTCCCCAGCGCATCCTAGAGACCCGAGGCGGTTTCTGCCAGTGCTGGATCTGAATGGGCAGACATGGCAGGGGCTGGAGACAGGACGTGCAGTGGGAGCCTGAATGCGCCCCTGGCTGAACTGGGGGAAAGAAAATTGATTTCCCCTCCTTACCTTTTGTTCCCTTATTTATGTCGAGGCCCAAAAAGAGGCTAGGAGAGACTCCACTAGCCTTCAGTTGAAAAGGAAAAAGCAGTTTCAGTCCCCAATCAACAACAACCAGTCCCCCCAGCTTTCAAGAGAGGCAGTGCGTTATCTTAAAAGACGAAAAGCAGCAGATGCCTCAAGCACAGAGGGAATAAATAAAGGCTACTGGGGGAGACAGCGACGACAGCTTTCTGATATCCTGACACTGCTCACACCATCCTGGCTGCCCCCACAGACACTGCCTCATTTAGTAATCTCCACAACCCTGCACCATAGACATCATTACCTCGTTTTCATGGAGGAAACTGAGCATAGGTGAGCCACACCAGCTCACAGCACTCACCAGCGTCAGAACTGGTGAGCAAATTCAGGCCTGCCTAACCTCTCTTAGCGAACAAAGTGGTCGCTGTATTTGCTCGCACTCCGTCTGTCCACCCTTCCCCCCTCCCACCTCAGCACCTCTCCAGGGCTAACTTGGGAGGAGCTCATCTGCGTGAGAGTCTCTCAGGTAGAAGATCTCACCCTCTGAATGAAGCGTCTGTCTCCTAGGTGCACCTCTCAATTGGGCTTTTTTCCCTCTTATAAATGAAGAACCACTTTGAGCCAATATTTTCAGTTTCTATTTCAAGCTTACGGCCAAACCTGGTCTGCATACCCTCTGCAGACTCCCAGACTGACTGAGATGGGTTTAACCCAAGGAATACAGGGCTACCACAGCTGTATCTGACCATATCTCTGTCTTATGCCAAGCAATAGTAAAATAAATTCACACTTAACAACAGCTTCTCTAGTTAGAACTCCAGTGGCCGGTGCCTAACTGGGTGGGCCTCACTACTGACTGCTCTGCAGCGTGTGACAGCTGCTCATGGGGACGGGCTCCTTCTGTATTTTTGCTCTTATGACTCAGTGCAATTTAAAATATCCCTGGGCTTAATACAGTCTCAGAAGCCGATTTCCAAAGAACAGCAATCCCCTTAAAATAGAAGCTTTCAAATGGCATTACTGCTCATCAACACCAGGAGGGTTTTTTGCCTGCCTGATACGACACTGCTTCATGCAGGCAGTAGCTGAGCAAAATTCCAGGTCAGATTCCCTATGGGAAAAACAACAAAATGAACCTGTAAGACTACTGATGGGACTGTTTTCCTAGTTCTCTCCTGGTTTCAAAGTACTTTGCCATAGCGGAACTTCTTCCTACAGTAGCTCAGCACGGTACACTCAATTTGGGAACAGGACTATAAACCTCCAGCTTTTAGCAGCCAATTAAATATATGTTAAACCATTTTACTGTGTGACCTGGCAGAAGTCACTTTATCTTTCTGGGTCTCAGGGGACTCATCTCTGGAATGAGATTACACTAGATATCTAAGGGCCCCCTCTATCTCTGAAGTACGAAAGTGAACCCAGTTGCCACGAACCAATCTGTAATAATACTCTAATGGGATGAAGAGATTAGATGCACGAAGAGAATCTGATGTCAGCACAGATTGCATCACTTAAAAAAACAAACACAGCTACTATATATCTTGTCTCCTGCCTTCTCAGATATACGATCCCACTCATACCTGAGAGTCCAAAGCAAAGCGCAAAGACTAAACACCTAGTTAGGGGCCCAAGGTTGAGGCGGAGTCCAGATCCAAGCTCTGCGACACTGACTGCCTGGGCTAAGTGCGTGTGGGCGCTGAAGACACACTCTTCACTCGTGGTACAATCGTGTAGGTGAAGAGAGGTTCCTGAGTAATTCTGATGATTCCAAAGAAGATGGTCTTGGGCAAAACTCTTTTCCCTGGTGCAACTCACTGGCGTAGAGACCAACGGGAAGCACTCACCAATGAACTGACTGATGGTACTGAGAAAGGACTCTGAAAGGGGGAAATCAGGATGCGGTAGTAGAGGTTTACTTAAGTAGGGGTCCCTTATTATTCACCTCAAGTGTTGTACAAGCTTGAGCATTCACAGAATTTTATAGAATCTGTTAAAAACAGAGAGAACTTTTACAGAAATAGACACTGGGTCCTCAAAAAGGCCCTAAAGCTCTTGCTATTAAAGTCAATGCTTCTTAGAGCTAGACTCTAGGTTAGTCTGTCAGTCAGACAGATTTCAGGGTTGACTTTGGGAAAACACTTGTCCTGGGATGAAGAGACCCCAGGCTTTGGAGTCACATTAAACTGGGTGTGATTCCTGGCTTTACCATTTAGAGTAATCTTTGGCAAAACTTAAAACCTCACTGAATTTCAATTTCCTCATCTGTAAACTTGGGTTTAGGGTTTCCCAGGTGGCTCAGTTGTAAAAAATCCACCTGCCAATACAAAAGGTGTGGGTTTGATCCCTGGGTCGGGAAGATCCTTTGGAGAAGGAAATGGCAACCCGCTCCAGCATTCTTGCCTGGAAAATCCCATGGACAGAGGAGCCTGGTGGGCTACAGTCAGCGCAGTCACAGAGTCGGACACGACTGAGAGACTGAGCCACAAAATCGGGTGCAGTGTGCCTACAGGTCCACCGTGAGGGTCAGCAAATATGCAGGAAACATCTAGCACGGTGGGCAGCCTAGGAGTTTACTGAAGGCTGCCAGAGGCAGCGTCCTCCTCTTCCTCTAACACTGTGCCTGGCCTCCCTCCTGTCAACTCAGATGTTAGTAAAATAAACTAAAGCAGCGAAAATAAGCAGAAACCCATCTAGAGCAGCCACAGACACATTAATGGGTTTCCTGGTCACAGAAGAGTCTCATGAGCCCAAGCCCTTCCAGGCCTGGAACAGAGCAGACCCAGAAACCCGCAGAGAGAGGCTGCGGCGGGCAGCTCGCTCAGAGTGTGGAGGAGGTGTGGGAAGGACAGGCCCAGCCGCCCAGGGCCGCTCACTGCAGAAGCATGCATGCTTCCCCCTGCACGGGGCTGGGAGGCTCCTTCTAGGCCAGAACACTACTGCTGTCAGCTACTTCCACTCACGTCAGGTTCAACGGACTGCTCTGCTAAAAGAAGGGAGAGAAGTGCTGCAAAAATGCTTAAAATGTGAAAAGTTGTGGTGCCTTAAAGAATACACTACGATCCGTGGCAGAAATCTCATTTATGTGAAACAGTCCAAAGACCAACAAAATTAGATAAATATATTTACCGTGTAAAGACATGTGGAAGAGAGGAGAATTCCCTTATTGCTCTATACATGGAAATACTGGTGGAATGAAATAATTGAGTAAAACGGTTGTTGACTTTTCCACTGCTTTTCTTGGGGAAAAAAAAAGATTCCATTTAAAGGAAAGACCACTCTCAAGCTCAAGTGATGTGACAGATATGTCTTCCTCCTGCCCCTTCGGTTTTTGAAAATTCATAAGTTCCTTTTATTCTCTCTTCATTCCAGAAAACTAGGCATTCACTTACCAGAATCCAAAATGCAATGAAAGGAGTGCACTTCTCCTTACGTCACAAGTGGCTTGGATGTGATTCTTTTAATGAGGTACTAACGAGGACCTAAAGGTTCTGTCCTGTCTGTGAATTATTTTAAATGGACACAGAGGTGGCCTTGGGAGACTTGTTTTTCAACTCCCCGATTTTCTCACACTGGCCTACACCGGACTTGAAGGCTTAACAAACTCTATATGAATTTTAAGCTCTGGAAGAATTTAAAAACTGGAATGTTTTGCTGTCCTTTCAAAATAAAGAGGTCAAAGCAGGCAGTTGTTTTTCTGAGCAACTGACCATGGAACGCCCAGGTCTCCATGTTCAGGGCAATGTATTTTAATAGCAGCAGTAGCAGCTGCTACCTAACATCAATCAAGCACTCTGGGGCCAGGCACTGAGCTACGTGCTGTGCATAAATGATTTCATGCAAATGGCACAATCATCCTGTGAAGGACTATTATTATTTCTATGCTAGAGGCGAGGAAATCAAGACTTAGAGAGGTTAAGAATCTTGTCCAGTTTTCAAGATTAGAAAGTGGCAGGACTAGAATTTGAACCTGGGAGTTAGGTGTTTTTAGAACCTGAACATGTGTCAGATTGCTCGCTGCTTTAGACACTGTTTTCTAAGCACACTCTGTGTGTGTGCTCAGTTGTGTCAGACTCCCTGCAACCTCGTGAACTGTATGTAGCCTGCCAGGTTCCTCTGTCATTTTCCAGGCAGGAATACTGGGGTAGGTTGCCATTTCCCTCTTCATCTAAGTATATTAAAGAATATATAAAACAATGACATAAGAACAGTCATCCACTTGCTTTTAGAACTTCATTTCTCTCTCCCACACTTCTCTCTTCTTCTCCCTTCAAGTCTTAAGTCAGAATTGAAGGACAGAAGAGTGGAGATAAGAGGTAGGGCTGAGTGACATTTTACCACCTGAAAAGAGCGTGCTGCTGTAACTCCTCTCGGAACTAACTGATACACGAGAACAATTAATCTCAGGCCCTGAAATTACCTCATAAAAGCAAACTTGAAAAAAAAAATTCATTTTCATTATTTTTTTTTCCCCAAGAGGTAAAGGAAACTTAAGAAACTGTTCAATCCTTGACACTACAGTAAAAGTACCGAGACTCTAGATGCGAAGTGGGACAGGACCAGACATGGGCCTTTCAGGGCCTAACCTGTGGCTGTGAGCAGGACGTGCGGCTCCTGTAATACTGGCCCTTCCATCTGTCTCAGAGAGGTGGCCTGGCTCTGGCTGACACCACCAGTCGCATGTGATGGGAACAAGAGGCAAAGATGTGGAGAATGGTTAAGCGTGGTCTAATATGAATACAGTGTGTGCTGTGAAACACAAAAAAGAGACCGGCTCCTACCTTTAGCACAGATTATGACTCCAAGCACTCAGTCCTTGGAGAATTTTCTAACTACTGTAGAACCATTTCATGTTTAAGTCCACTCTCATTTAAAGAGCTGGCAATTCATGAAAGTAACAGACAGGCTTATCTAGATTTATTTCCAGTCGAAATCTTTCTGTATCAATTGCCCAGATACGTGTGTTTAAAGTCAAATATCAACAAGGTTCACTACATTTGGCTGAGCTCTATCTTTGATTTCTACAGAGTTCAGAGGATTATAGATCTTTTCAGTTTCATGTAGTAGAGCTATGGGCTGCAATGGTTTGTGGTGCTGGGATTATAAGTAAGTAGGTGGAAAGCCTTGGCTCCAGTTGGAAGTTGAAGACGGGAGGGCTACAGTGACTGGTGTGAGATAAGGAGTCATTTAACTCTTCTGGCCTCTTTTTTGCTCTCTCTGAGAAGAACTCATGCCAACATCAGACAACATATCTAAAGTGCTGTGGAAACTCCAGAGAAAGACTCTACACAGGCCGTTTAAAGCTGCGTCTCCGCAGACACAGAGAACAGACTTGTGGGCACGGGATGAGAGGAAGAGGGCGGGGCGAACTGAGAGAGGAGTGTGTTAACACAGACATTGTCATACATCTAGGACTTGAATCCCGTATCACTTACCTATATCGCTCCTCCTGTAAGGCCTGCATTATTAGCGAATAGTCCCTCTGATAATGTTCCTTGAGGGTCTCAAAAGATTCCTCGAGTCGGGCCTGGGTTTCCCGGATCTCCTGGACCTCGTGCAGCAGTGCATCGAACCCTGAGCTCTGCATGTCCAGGGTGTTGGTTCTGGAGCTGGACGCTCCTACGGCGAGGCCGCCGGCAGTGCTGTTGGCGCCCACTGAGCCCGAGGTGGCGCTGGAACAGTCCTCCTCACTCCCATACTTGGGGCTGGACTGAAAGGTGGAAATGGCCCCCAAGGCCTTCCCTGCTTCGTCCACCTGCCCTTCCTCTAAAGAGTCCTTCAGGTTGGGGATGTTGTCGGCGCTGCCAAACTTATTACGAATTAGAGATGCGATCTCTCTGGGCTTGGAGACCACGGCCCCGGCGGCCGAGTGGGTGGCCTGGGAGAACCTGGCCAGCCCCCCCTTGACACTGTCCACCACGCCTTCGCTGAAGCCGGTCACCTTGGCGCCCACATCCTTCAGCCCCTGGTGCATGTCCCTGAAGACGTCCTTTGGCTGCCGGGGGATCCCATTCTGCTCCACCTCCCGGAGCTTCCTGTGGTAGTGCTCGAGCTTCTTCTGCAGCTGCTGGATGGTCTGGGCGGACTTCTGGTTCTTCTTCTCAAAGACCTGCTTGATGCGGGCGGCCTGCTGCTTGTCTGCGCTGTTGGCCAGCTTCAGGTACTCAGCCACGTTGTCGTCCCGGGCCGTCTGTGCGATCTTGATTTGTTCCGTGAGCTTCAGGATCTTCTGCTGCAGGTGGGCAATAGCAGCCTTTGTGCGCTGAGGGTCTGGGGTTCCATCCACCGAGTCTGTGTGCAGGCTGCCATCTGTGCTGGAGGCCACCGCACTGGAGGTCTGGGCGAGGCTGCTCACTTCCAACCGCTCGATCTGGTGTGAAAGCAAGAGGGGGAGGTTAGAAGGAGCCCAGGAGGACTTGCTCTCCACCATTGATGGGCCCCAACGTATTGAAAAAGTTCACCTACTCAGCACAGAGCATTGTTCTAATTGTTTAAATCACTCAGTCCTATCTGACTCTTTGCGATCCCATGACTAGAGCCCACCAGGCTCCTCTGTCCATGGGATTCTCCAGGCAAGAATCCTGGAGTGGGTTGCCATTTCCTCCTCCAGGGGATCTTTCCCACCCAGGGATCGAACCCACATCTCCTGCATTGGCAGGTGGATTCTGTACTGCTGAGCCACTGGGGACGCCCACTCAGCACAGAGTGCTGACCCAGTTCCTCCTGTCCTGTACCAGCCCCCTCACCCTCTTGGATACTGTCCCCAAACAAACACACTTTGCTTTAAGCAAAACAGATACATGAGAAAAGATTTGCAGAGGCTGGAATCTGTGCAAAAGGTCTTCTGCTAGAGGATTTCTTACAGTACTGCTTTACATAATAAAGCTCTCCTAATGAGTTTAAAGTATGAATTAATTCACACTCAGCACACACACTTGTGTTTAGAAGTTTATCTGTGTACAACATAGTACATCTGCATTTCAATTTAATCATATGAAAATTGTCTCCGTATTCACACGCCACTGTATTCCAATTCTTGCTTTCAGATTACAGTCGTCTGAAAATGTTGGTGAGAAAGGTAACTTAAGTGGCTACATATAAAAATCCAATTGTTATCACGTGTCTTTTTAATCAAACCACATCAAGGGGTACGGAATCATTCTGTCTGTTCCAACAGGGACACTAAATTGGAAGTTGGTGGCATGTGAAGGGGAGAATGGGAAGGTCCTGCTAAAAGTAGCAAGCATGAACGTGGTAAGGGCTTGAAAGTTAAAAGCCCAGATCACAAGTAGCTGTGATAAGCTTGGGCAAGGTAACACGAACTGTCTGGGAGAGAGACAGAAGAAGTAAATAAGTAAACAAGTCAGGGACTAAGTTCAGGCCTTGTGAAGTTCAAATTTTATGTGTTCTGTCTACTCAAAGATTTTGATTAGGCAAGGGACTCCAAAACACATATAATGACTATCTTCTTGTGTGTGTGTGCACCCATTCAAGGGAGCCAAAGAAGAAGACAAATTGTTCAGATTTGAAAACTTCAACTATCATACTTCAAAACCATCAGGCCAAAGCTAAGGGAAGGTTGAGTTTCTCTAACTCAGGAAAAAAAAGCCCTTCCAAAAGGTGTGCCTGGATGTGGCTTGTGGTGATGAATTAGGGCAGGGCCCATGCAAAAAGAGGATGAGATGGTTGGATGGCGCCACTGACTCAATGGACCCGAGTTTGAGCAAGCTCCAGGAGATAGTGAAGGACAAGAAGGCCTGTGTGCTGAGGTCCATGGAGTCACAAAGAGTCGGACACAACTGAACAATGACAACCATGCAAAAAGGCTTTAGACACTGCTCTCTATTGAGTAGTAACAGTAAGAAATAATGAAATAACCATTGTGGGGTAAAAAAATTCCCACTAGGAGTGACAATGTACAAGTTCACCACCCTGGAGAAAGAAGGGCACATTCTTTTCCTTGTTTCCCATCCCTAATCTTGTTTACCAGTAAACAAGATGGTAGCAAGAACTATATAGAGGTTACTCTCATATTCTGAAAGGCCAAATCAATAATTCTGTAATGACAATAATACACCAAATCTGAAATATTCATGAAATGCTGACCATTAACTTGTCAGTCTAGAGACGCATTCTCCCTTTCCCATCTTGGCTGTACCTCCTCAGTCTGCTGTCTGAGCAGGGACCATGTTGATCTCTAAGATGCATGCAGTTCGCAACTGGGTTCAGTATACTACCACTGATGTGAATAGCAAACAGTATTATTTTCCTTCCAGATGAACAGAAGTGAACTACTGTATGCTGAAATAAAAGCAAAAGATAATCTCTAACTGAAACAAGTAACAAAAATGACATTATGCTCCACTAATGAAACGGATATGCACAAGAGTCAGGAAGCAGGACGATAACCGTGTCGGGTCCCTTTTCCATCTACCCTGCTCATCTCTAGGTGCCTGCTCATCAGCATGGAAGGGCCAGGGGGAAGGCAGCAGAGGTGAAGATGAGCCAGAGTTCCAGCTAACTGAGCTGCCCAGAGTTGCAAGAGAAGCTCCTGGAAACCCACTCTGCTCAGGGCCTCAGGGTCACTCTCTCAGGCTGCACAGAGCTCCCACAGCGTGATTTTCTCTCTGAAGGGGATTTCAGATCCCATAACTACCGTGCATATAATTACATGATCCTGACTGTGTGCTTATGCTTGACAGCTCCCCATCTACCAGTGTAACAGGAAGGCAAACAAGAAACACCTCTAGACTGAGGACCACAAGCTTACGCATGGTCTAGTTTTCTTAGGCTCTTTCTTATCAATCTGAATATCAACTTCTACGCATCCTGTTGTCTGAGGAAGTGTCGACATGGAAATCAAGGGTCACTGTTACTCTGGGAGGACACACATGGATCATACTGCCCAAAAGATACTGTTGGGACTAGAATCGAGGTGTTTTAAATGTATTTATTATTTATTTATTGAAATATATCTATTTTACAATGATGTGTTCATTTCTGCTGTAGAGCAAAGTGACTCAGTTATACACACATATATACCTTGTCTTCCATTATGGTTTATCACAGAATACTGAATATCGTTCCCTGTGCAACAGAATAGGACCTTGCTCTCAGAATCAAGGTTTGATTCCATCGCTAAAACTGCAAAAACCTATATAGAGGTGGGTTGCAATTTGAAATGGCAACCCACTCCAGTATTCTTGCCTGGTGAATCCCATGGACAGAGGAGCCTGGCGGGCTATAGTCCACGGGGTCGCAAAGAGTCGGACACGACTGAACGACTTCACACACATATAAAGGTTCAATATAATCATTTACAAATGATCACAGTTTAGATGTGATGTTACTTCCCTGCACAGCAACTGAAGAGATAATCCAGATTCTCTCTACTCTGACTTCTCTACCTGGGCTGTCTGGAGCCCCACTGCGTCCTTCCCGTGCCTGATTCCCACTTAGCATAAGCAATATGCCTGCGAGAACACTGCTGACAGAATCCCCTGTCCTCAGCATCGAGAAAGAAGACTAACCCTCAGTTTCAGCACATGGGTGGTTTAGACTTGAGACCATGAATCCCTGGGTTACCCAGTAACTCCTCCCAATTTTGGCAGGCACTATTCTTAAAAATGAAGAAGAGCAAGAGAAATCGGGAGAAGAGGGGAGGGGGCAGAAAGAAAAAGGGAGAAAGAGAAAGATACATTGAACTGCAGTTACAGGACAGGGGTGAGAATGCTCCCTTGGTATCGACGGTGCTGTGAACCAAGTCTTTGGTGGCCTGAATACTTAGCACTGGAAGGGCTGACTCAGCCATGAGTTGTAAATGTACCAGCTGCAAAATTTGCTTTCCCAAAAGTCTTTGCTAGCGTACGAAGCTCTCCACATCTAACAATGTAAAACTTCATTCCTACTTCACTCCAGACAAAACTAAATTGCCAATATAAAAAGAATGTTTTAAACCTTTTTAGAAGGCAGTAGTGGAAAATAGGAGAAGGTTTTCTCAAACGGAAAAAGGCACAGACCAGAAAAATAAGACTATTAAGTCTGGCTACAGTTCCTATAGCAGGGAAGCACAGGTTCTGGCATAAACTGCTCGGGTTCAAAACTGGCTTTGCTACTTACTAGCCATGTGACACTGGGCAAGTTGCTCAACTTCTGTGTTCGTTTCGTCATCTGTACAATAGGGATAGTACTAACGCACACAAAATCAGCTCAAAAACAGCTTGAAAAAGCACTGATACACAAGTAATACTCGTGACAATAATCCTGATCACCTGTGAACTTGGCACTCCAAGTCTAGTTTGTCTCAAACAGCCCTTTTCTGTTGAGAACCACTTAAGACTCCACTCTCTTTTCTACCACCAGCACTTCTCAGGTCTATCTTCATGAAGAACAAAGGTTTAAAATCATGTCGTGGGTGTCACTGCGTATGTGACAATTCACTGAAACGTGAACTCTGGTGGGGTCTGCTCACTAGCTTTGGAGCTACTGATCTCAGCAGAATTGTGACCAAAAAAAAAAACCCAAAACTGTACCATGGGTCACTTGGGAGTAATGGAAACTCCATTTGAATCTATGTATGCTAAGGGCGCAACTGGAATGCAGCTCTCCGGCCAGGGCGCACAGCTTCACACGTCCAGTCTTCTGCCTTCAAGGACACAATCTCCTTTCCTTTCCTGGCTGAAGGGAACCCAGTCCAGGCATAACCTCCTTCCGGGAATCTGTCCTGACGGCCTCCTGCTCCCAGCTGGATTCATGTGTGCAGTCACTCAGTGGTGTCCAACTCTTTGCAACCCCGTGGACTGTAGCCCGTCAGGCTCCTCTGTCCATGGGGATTCTCCAGGCAAGAATACTCGAGTGGGTTGCCATTTCTTCCCCTAGGGGATCTTCCCACCCAGGGATTGAACTCGGGTCTCCTGCGTTGCAGACAGATTCTTTACGGTTGGAGCCACCAGGGGAGCCCCTGGAGTCACGGCTCTTCCTTTCTATTCCCACACATCTATGCGCCTGCATCACTGTGCCGATCACATTATGCTGATACGATTGTTTGAGTGGGCTGCTTCTATTGACGGTTCCTGTGGGGTGGGGTCATCACTCATCTTTGTGCCCTGAGAAGGTATCGCAATGCCTTGGAAAAGAAAATATCCAGTAGGGGTTCAATATAAATGCTTGCTAGCGTGTCCTTCAAAGGATCCTTTTAGAGCTCATACACCATGCAGTGACTGAGCCTATGTGACTATGAATGGAACAAAGGTCAGAATTTTTTTAAGAAAAACACCTTCCAACAGATGATACACATTTCTCCAAGGCTGCTGAGGAAAAGCTACTGCCTGAGTTGAATATGCATTGAGATGATTAAGGTCCTCTCTGGCCCACCCTGCTCCAGCCCACTGCAAAGACTCCATTATGGGATCCAGGGCTGCTGCTCAGAAGGCTCCGTCACAGGAGAACTGTTTTCCTGCTTGTATGAAACACAGCTCTGAGGATGAGCACTGCCAGCTGTACTTCAGGCCTGATTCGTGGATTTGATGGGTTCGTGTGAGCCCGGGATAGTGGGGGAGGGAGGGAGGAAGAGAAAGAAAGAACAGAATAGAAAGAGATCACAGGCAACCTACAACCACAGCACTGACGGTGTAAGTATAAAATTATATGCTGCTTTTTTATGGTTAGGAGCTGTTTCTGTAAGCACAGATTCACTGTTCAACTTAACCAAGGGGTTTCAGGTATCAGGTCGCGTATGCCACTGGAAATGTTCAAGCAGAGACTTCACGCCTGAGTGTTAGAACTGTCACATGAGGATGCACTGACAGTTGGAACAGATGATCCCTGTTTCCTTCTAATTTTAAGGTTTTAACTTTTGTGAAAAAGAAATAGTGACTTGGGGTATGGGTTTTTCAAAAATCTTTCTCATAAATCCTCAGAATGAAGAATGACTAGTCTGAAGCACACAGATCTGCTAATACTAAAGTGACTTTCTAGTTTTTGAGCAGGTGCTAACGAGCAAAAGAAAAAGTGACACAGAAAAATGCTTTCACTGCTGAAGATTTAAGAATGCATGTATCAGTAAAACCCACGTGTGGATAAGCAAATCTATAAAACTGCCACCAATGAGTTCCCCTTTACAAGTTAATTTCCCACAAATACTCTTAGGACACAGTCTAATTAAGACAAAAGATTTCTAAGCCTTAGCTTAATCCTATTTATTTCAAGGAAGTCTGATAAAACAAAAGTCTAAAAAGCAATGAAAGAATCTGCAAAGCTCCATGTGGTTTGTGATAATCTGGTTCTCTCTGGACTGACTATTGTTAGGCTTACATGTGGAGTAAAAAGCTCTAAGGAGGCGCTGTATAAACTGTACACCCTCAACTCCATTTTATGGCTTGATTACTCTTCTTTCTCTTTAAATGGTCTTAGATATAATGCATTTGCTAACAGTTCCCAAATGTATACTGTAGCCCATACTTTCCTTAACTCTAGACTCATATACCCAACTACCCACCTGCTATCTCTACTTGGATGTCTAACAATCACTTCAAATTTACTAACATACAAAACTGAGTTCCTGACATCTTCCTAACCTGTGCCCCCTGCAATCTTTACCATCTCGGTAATGGCTACTTTACTGATCCATGCAATCATAAAGCATAAAGAGTTTAAGTTGTCCACGAACACAAAGTAAAGAAGTGGCCAAACCACTGTTTGAACTCAGGTAGCCTGGCTCCGGAGCCTGCGCTGTTACCAACATGCGTAGTATGTTGCCGCAGCAAAATGTTTCAGGCTCTTGCAGAATCTGCCTGCTTCTCATTGTACCTCAGCTGCTGCCACTCTGGTCTACGACACTATCAGTTCTTCCCTGCATGACTGCAATCATCTCCTACACTATTACAGCAATAATATTTTTACAGTCAAAAATATTTCAGCAGTCCTTAAAAACCTAAGTCAGATCACAATATGTTTAACTTTCTGGTAGCTCCACACATTGGTCAGAGTAAAAGCTAAAGTCCTTACAATCGATGATATATAAATCAACGTTCTCAAATAGAACATAATGGATATAATCTAGCTGATACTTCAGAGTAATAATGGGACAGCAGTAACTTAAAAAAAGAACTAAATTAAACACATCAATTAAAAATACTGTCAATAAAAAATTAAAAAAATTTTAATTCTACTATGAAAAAAACAGCATAAAGATGTGACTAGTATGGATTTCAGTGCACGCTCAATCACTTAGCTGCAGCTGACTCTGCAACCCCATGAACTGTGGCCCACCGGCCTCCTCTGTTGATGTGATTTCCCAGGCAAGAATACTGGAGTGGGTTGCCATCTTCCCCAGGGGATCTTCCCGACCCAGGGATCAAGCCCACAGCTCCTGTGTCTCCTGCATTGGCAGGTGGGTTCTTTACCACTGAGCCAGCCGCAAAGCCCCATCCATCAGGTCACAAAAGCCAAAACCAAACCATGCCAAAGCCCAGGAATCATCCTTGACATCACCTGCCTTCTACCTGTATCCACTGCAATACCCAGTCCTATCCATTCTTTTCCAAATTTCCATCAAAGTATAATACTCGCCACCCATCTCTACTTATTTCTACCATCAAACTCTTAGGACAAAATCTTGTCCTCTCTCTGCTGAATCACTCACACTGACTGATCTACCTGTATTCATGTAGGCCCTCAATTAAACTGAAGATTTTAATATTAAAAAAAGGAAGTCCTAAACCACCCAATCCTTACATTATTTTAGTAGCTTCCCACACTCTTGAAGTATTAAGAACAAGAACCTGAACTCGGTCGACAAAGTTCTACATGAGTGGGCCCTGGATCTCTCTCTAGCTTCATCTCATAGCGTGCTCCTCCCACTCCAGACACTCTGGCTTTTTTCAGGCGCTGCTGCACATCCTTTCTTCTCTCACGGTGGATAAAAAGTTATTGCTCGCCGTCTGTCTCTACAAAGATGAGGTCACTGGCCACTGTGATCGCTGATCTTCAACACGTCCTGAAAGTGTTTCAGACCAGAAATCAAGAATGAGGGACTCTGTGCTCTGGGGAAAACTGGCAGAACTGGCCTTCAGATAGTTAAAGATACTTTTCAGGAAAAGATTTTATGACCCCAATTTCCTGCATCTTTTCAGATCTCGAAAAGCACTAAAATCATTAGTGCAGACACTTGCTTCTCGTGACCAGCAGTAACCTGCTCTAGACTAGCAGCACTGTCTGTAAAAACGTATGCGTGAATCCCGTTACCAAAATCACACATACACTAACACCACCCCTCCCTTTGCAGCAATTCCTCACAGTTATCTGAGAGACTGTCTCCCATGCTATAGTCCTCATTATGTTCCCAAATAAAACTCAAGTCACAACTCTGATGTTGTGCATTTTTTCAGTCAACGTCACCACGGGATCTTTACTCTTGCAGTACTGCCTACTGTCCTTTCTTCAAGTCTCAGCCAGGCATTCTGCTAGGCGCTTGGGCATATACTGACAAACAAAATAAAGTCTCTTCCTTCATGACGCTGAGTGCTAAGTCGGGAAAAGTGGTAGAGAGAAAAAACCAGTAATCAAATGAGATATATTGCGAAAAGTGCGACAAAGAAAAAGGACAGAGTGCTGCGAGAAAAGGAATAATGTAAGACAGAGAAACCTACTTTAGACTGGAAGGTCACAGAGTAATTCTTTGAACAGGGGCACTGAAACTGAGTTCTCAGAGACAGAAAGGATGCTGTTACTTAACTAGGCCACAAAGGAAGAGAAGTCTTATTACTGTAGGTCTCATGTGCCGACAAAATATACAATTTGAATGATCATAATCAAGATGAAACTACACAGTTAAGCTGACAATTCAAAAAAAGAAAAAAGATTTGTCTATTCATTGCTTCTCACAACTCACTTGGTGAAGGACTGAGACTGTGTTATCAAAAACGTTTAAGGAAGAAGCACAGGGATGGGATGAGAGAGGAAAAGACCAGAAAAGAAGGGGCCACCTGCCCAGTAACCAAATGGAGTGTATGGATAGCTGTATTTACCAGGCTTACATAAGCAATGAGTCAGCAAAAAGCCAGGTGTCAATGGATCTTTTCTCTGCCCACTCTAAGCAGCTAGAAAACTTGGCTCTTCTACTGGGTAGAAGAGGGGCTCAAGGACAAGGTCTGAGGCAGGCTAGTAAAACAGCCACCGCACTATCCAGTGGAACTTGCCCAAGAAAGGCTGGGGAAGAGGAAACCTTTGTGCTCAGCAAAACACAAGAAACAGGATACAACTTAAAGCAGATTAGGGCAAGGTGATTCTGGTAAGATTTCACTGACCTAATGTAACTATTTCTTTAACTGGCAATAAAAATGCTTATTCAGCCCAGTTCAGTTGCTCAGTCGTGTCCGACTCTTTGTGACCCCATGGACTGCAGCACCCTGGGGTTCCCTGTCCATCACCAACTCCCGGAGGTTGCTCAAACTCATGCTTACTAAAGAGCCCCAAATCCAGACTCCAAAATTTGCTGAAAGCAAACTCTAGATTTTAAAGAGATAAATATCTTTATCTTTCTTGGGGGTCCATAAATATTTCGGGGCTTCTTTATACAACTATCTTTTCTCTAAAAAAGGCTAATATGTATTAACAGTAACAGAAGGGCTCATAATGATGGAACTGGGTCTGGCAAAGCAAAATTGTACAAACTAGAACACAAAAGGGATTAAATCACAGTACAGGCAAAGAGATAAAGCACTAACCAACCACTTGATACCGAACAGCAAAGATAATGAATCGAAGACAAACACCCACCAACGCACAGCTATGAAAATAGCAGACTCTTCAACCTGCCTTCCTCTACCTCCATACTTATAATTCTCAGCCTATTACTGTTCCAGTGGCAACAATTAAATAAGAGCACAGAGCCTTTATTTTTTCTTCTCCACTTTAGGCCACAGGGAAAGCTGTAAAAAAAAATGGGGGGAGGGCGGTTAACTATGACTGTTCAAAGAAGAAAAAGGCTATCTAATTGTTAGTGTTCTTTGCTCTGGAAATTCCTAGCTTCTACCACCTCATGGATATCTGAGAAAACCTGATGACTATTTCTGAAGGTCACAGAACTGAATGACCAGAAATAATGGCTTCCTTTCTGACTCCCTTGGGTATCCCTTTCCATCAAATGTGAATCTGCAAAATGTTTTAGTCATTGCTAAGAGGCAATTCTATGTAGCAGATACAGAAAAGTAGAAACAACAACAACAAAAAACAAAAAAAGGGGAGGGGGCCGGGGCGGGGGGTGGAGACCCAAAACATAAGCGACACATTTATCTTACCAAAGCCCCCTGTCAGGCAGTCTGCTGATTTTGCTTGCCACAAAGCTCATCCTTCATTTGTGCACTGCCAGCGCAAGCTTGGATCGCGCAAACAATCACAACCTCTTTTGGCTATAAGCTCTTTCCATTTGTCCCAGCTTCCAAACTGCAGACGAGCTGTGGCAGAGTCTGTCACGGCTGCACATACTTGGTTTCCGAGAATAACGCGGTAAATGAGGACAGCTACCACTGGGAATGCCTTCCCCCACCAACAGCCAGCCGAAATGAAGCTTCTAGTTGATCCCTGGGCTTCTCACCTTCACAGCCTCAGAGAAGTGCCTTTCACAGAACAGGCAGGTACAGCCACACCACATCAACATCCCCGCATAGCCACCACCCTGCAGTACGGCCTGCGTACTGTTCTGCTTCTGTCTCCCGTGTCAGCTCTTGGAGCTTTCTACATTGGGGAGCCAGGGAGGAAGGACTCTGTGCTGAACAAACAGAAAGCTTCTGCCAAACAAGCATCCGTGTGTGAGAGAGAGAGTGTGTGTGTGTACGCGCACGCGCGTGCCTGGGTGTGGGCACAGTTTGCTAGAGCTGAATGCAAATGAACAGTTTGAGACCGGAGATCACAGACAGTATCTGCCGCTCCTCTCCAAGCTGTGAGCATCTTTTATAAAAGACAAAAGCATCCAACGGGCTGGGCTTAAAGCTACAGGACGTTCATTCACCATCCACATTTGTACTCTCATTTACAACCAGAGAACAGCTCAAGGAGGTAAAAAATATTCTAAATAGGGTAACACTGTTTAGGGAGCTTGGTTCCACAAAGACAAAGAAAAAACAATCCATGTTTCAACAGAAGACTAAAAGATTGCCAGGACAAATTTCTATGCTTTTCTAAAGTTTCTTCTCTTATTTTTCATTTTAGGTTTACGAAGTCATTTAAATGAAAACTGAGCAAAGACAGACTTCTTGTGCAGAGCAGAAGACCCTGAAGTCTTTTTCACTATGGACAACAGGAAAAAAAAGCTTCTGAATGAAAAGCAATAAGCTCTCTGAAGTGTAAGTAACAGATTAAAACACCACAATCGTAAACCTGAGCTCAGCTCCTGTACCATCACATACTATTTATGGAATACTCACGATACTGCATGAAAGAAGAAAATGTCTTCAAGAGACTGTTCCTGCCCTGAAAAAGTCACTTTGGGATTTACCCTAAAACAACCCATCAAGGATGTCTGCATGATTAATTAGCACTCTTACTGCAATAATCAGGTCAAATCTAAAGAAACCAACTATTTTGTGATCAAGAAAAATCTTTGTAAATTATTTATGATCACAAGAGGGATGGGAGGTTATCAGCAGAAATTGCGAAACAGTAAAGTGGTAAAAAAAAAAAAAAAAGAAAAAATTTAGGTGTCCTTTCAAGGGACTACCCGGTGTTGTCTATCAGATATTTTGGAGTTATCCGATAGTATAAATTCTGCGTCTTTGTCTCTGGCTAGGTTATTCTAAAACTGTAGAGATGGAAATTACCTTGTGGATAGTGTTGATGATGAGATACAGGTCAATTCTGTCTGGTAGAGAATATAAACTTCCTTAAGTCCAATTCTCATTTTAATATCTTACTGCTTCCTAATAATTGGTGAATTAGTGAGACAAATAAAATCTTTGACACGTGTATTCAATTTGAATGAGAGTCACAATTTTTCCTTTGAATAAAACCTTTCACATTTGAATCTGTAGCTTTTATTTTGTAAAACATCTAATTAAAAATCAATTGTCTAATTCTGTCTGTTTTAATAAGGTTCTTACAAAAGACCTAAGAACCGAGAACTATTTTTAAATTTTTAAAGAGTTTTAAGAACAAAAACAAACAAAAAGAACACATAATAGAGTACTCTTGTGGCTCTCAAAGCCTAAAATATTTATTTTCTGCTTCTTTACAAAGAAAAAAGAAAGCTTGCTAATCCTTGCTTCACAAACCCAGACAGCGTATTAAAAGCAGAGTCCGTCTAGACAAAGCTATGGTTTTCCCAGTAGTCACGTATGCATGTGAGAATTGGACCATAAAGAAGGCTGAGCGCCGAAGAACTGATGCTTTCACGTTGTGGTGCTGGAGAAGACTCTCGAGAGTCCCTTGGACAGCAAGGAGATCAAACCAGTCAAACCTAAAGGAAATCAGTCCTGAATATTCATTGGAAGGACTGATGCTGAAGCTGAAACTCCAATACTTTGGCCACCTGATGCGAAGAGCCAACTCATTGCAAAAGATTCTGATGCTGGGAGACTGAGGGCAGGAGGAGAAGTAGGCAGAAGAGGTTGAGATGGCATCATCGAATCAACAAACCTGAGTTTGAGCAAACTCTGGGAGATGGTGCAAGACAGGGAAGCCTGAAGGGCTACAGTCCATGGAGTTGGAAAGAGTGAGGTATGACCTAGCAACTGAACAACAACAACAATCCTTGCTTTAGATCAAAGTTACAGCATCTCAACAGGCACAGATATTTGAATAAGCGTGATCAACTTGACAAAATAGAAGACACTGAGGATTCAATTGGCATTTACCAGTAAAGTCAAGTTAGGACCCAGACAGAAAACAGGCTCCTTTATACCACCCAAAGATATATCAGGGGTATTTTATTGATAACACAAAAAGTTTCCTTTAAAAACGTCTTAAAATGTTCAAATGTTAATTTACAAAGAAACTTTTTTTTTAGCTTTATATATTATTTTTGGCTGTGCTGGGTCTTCACTGCTGTGCGTGGGCTTTCTCTAATTGCTGTGAATGGGCTTTTCATTGCAGTGGCTTCTCCTGTTGCAGGGCACGAGCTCTAGAGTGTAGGCTCAGTGGTTGTGGCCCATGAACTCAGCTGCTCCAGGGCATGTGGGGTCTTCCCCAACCAGCGACTGAACCTGTGTCGCCTGCACTGGCAGGCGGATTCTTAACCACCGGACCACCAGAGAAGTCTCAAAGAAACTGTTTAAAACTGTTTTTCATTGACTGGTTTTCAGACTTCTCAACACTGATTAAAGTTTACTGAATATGCCCTTAGAAAGAAACAAAGGTGAACACAAATTTTACTAGAATCTAATTTACGAAATCCTTTTAAACATTGTAGTATAAATACAATAATCTGGAAATAAAAATAATAAAAAAAAACTACTAAATTCAGGATTTATCTGACAAGAAAATATTTTTTCCCTCAGTAATACAAACCTACAACAGTATTTTTACTGTGTTCAACACTGTTGAGTACTGGGGGGAATGCTGAAATTTTATAGGAAATAGATTTTATCTTTCTAAAAAACTCTTGGGGAAAGAATGCCTTTTAAAAACTTCTTTGTTATGCAACATTTCAAATATGTGTAAAAGTACAGAGGATACTGAATCCTACACAGTGTTTCCAACATTAATTAACTCATGGCTGGTCTTTCCTCCCTCCCATGCAATGATTTGGAAGCAAATCCCAGACAAAAGATACCCTTAACATAAACCAAGACTAATTCTAGAGGCTTTGCTCTATTATTAAAACCTATCTCAGCTGTAAGATCTCATGGATACTACTTTATTTTTTGGACAAAATGCCTAAAGTTCTCCCTCTCTTTCACCCTTCGCGATACTTCATGAAGGATCCACTGGGGAAAAATGTCCAAAGACTGAGGAACTTTGCTCTGTAAAGCATCTGACCTTCTTGATGCTGATGCCTGATGACTGGCTGGATAAACTTTTCCCAAAGTGGCCAAAGATAGGTAAAAGGAAAGCTGAATCGAGGAAGAAAAATGATAAATTTAATAAATCAGTTACTGTCTGTAATAGCAGAAAGCAGAGGATAGATTTGCAAGGGAGGCACTGAAGTCAAGACCTGTGGCAACAGCTGGCCGTGCATTCCTCAAGGAGTCTCTTTTCTTGCCCTCCTCCAGTAGGTTACAGGCTCACCTAAAGTCCTTAACTAGCAAGCTCCCACTCAACTCAGTAAGAGGGAGGTTTTGTTTGACTTCAGCAGCTTTCTGTATGCAAAAGCAACCCCTCATAACCAGCCAGTGGGTGGGGGAGCAGAAAAGTGACAAAGAAAGTAACTGGAAAGGAGTTTAAAATCTTTTGAGATTAGTATAGTCATATGAATCTCTAAATAAGGCAAGTGCTTTCTTTTACTGCTTAGAACCAATTAGTTCAGAAAGGAGAGCAACAGAATTAGTGCCAAAGCCAATACCAGAATATGAAGCTTTAGGAAAAGAATACAGGCACCCGCCTTCTTCAGAAATTAACCAGGTTACCTGCCTTGCTGTTCAAGACAATTAACTGAAGACATGCAATTCTGATCCAAAAAGGATGTCCTAGAGACATTTCCATGACTAGTGTCAACGTTTAATGTATAACAAATATGAAGCCAAATATTCACATCCTTTGGCCCAAGTGTGTTTACAGTAAATGCGAACAGTGTGTAAGTGAAGAACAAGTCTTGCTGAGGTCAAAGACTCACATCAGGATAATGGTAGTCAAAATAGCTGATTAAGAATCTGCACTGATCTTGAAAAATAGAATAAGCACAGGTTCACGAAGTTACAGTCCGGAAACAACTCACTCCTAGAGCTTCAGTGAACTGGATCGATGTATGTAGAGTAGATGTACACACAGCAGTAGTGTACTTATCATTATAACCACAGAGGGGAAAAGGAAGGGGACAAGGAGGATAACAGGACATCTACCGAAGGCAATAAACACGTTCTAACAAACAAAGTATAGAGAATTAATGTCCCTTCAGATACTAATTTATTTTATTCTATTAAAAATGTTTAATTGAAGCACAGCTGATTTATGATGTTGTGTCAGCTTCTAGTGTTCAGCAAAGTGATTCAGTTGTGTGTGTATATATATATTCTTTTTCATATTCTTTTCCATTATGGTTTATTTAAGCTTACAATGTAGGCTCAATAAATGTCCAGTGAATTAACCCGTAAGAAATAAGAATATAACATCATATCACCTCAAATACATGCTTATGTTATATTTAAATCTACAGATAGTTGTGGCTAGTTTCTGCATTGGAATCTTCCATTTTTTTGTATTCAATGTTTCACAGAGCCACCTCTGATTGCTGGACAGTGTTTGCTTATGAATTAATTTTAGTCCTTTAAGGATTCCCTTAGTTTCTGATATTCCACAAGCACATAAAAAGCAGAGTTACAAGATTTTTTTTTCTCCACAGAATTCCAAGCCAGAGTTGTAAGAGACCTTAGACGACAGTCTCTGTGTATGCTCAGTCATGTCTGACTCTTTGTGACCCCATGGACTACAGGCCATCAGGCTCCTCTGTCCATGTGATTTTCCAGGCAAGGATACTGGAGTGGGTTGCCATTTCCTACTCCAGGGAATCTTCCCAGCCCAGGAATTGAACCTGCGTCTCCTGTGTTGGCAGGTGGATTCTTTACCACCGTACTACTTTGGAAGCCCCAAAAGATCGTCTACCCAGTATTTAAGTGAAATTTACTAGAAATGGGGGTGAAATCATTCACAATTAAAATCTGGAGACAAATTTCTCATATAAGTCTAAGAAGCAATAACTATAGAAGGCCTCTGTTCTCAAGCCATTATTTAGAAAATCAATATGGAACTGTCTCTAGTTTGTTCTTGACTTTGGCACACTCAGGGAAAAAAACATATTCCATCTTCGCAAGAATATTTTCTGACAAAATTACTTTTTATCTTATAATGATTTGATAAAAATTAATTTTGCAAACTATGTTACAGTCAAATTAATTTTACCTTTACAGTTTAGACGACTGTTAAGACTTTATAAAGAGGGCTGAGCACTGAAGAATTGATGCTTTTAAACTATGGTGTTGAAGAAAACTCTTGAGGGTCCCCTGGACTGCAAGGAGATTAAACCAGTCAATTTTAAAGGAAATCAGTCCTGAATATTCATTGGAAGGACTGAGGCTGAAGCTGAAACTCCAATACTCTGGCCACTGATGCAGAGAACTGATTCATTGGAAAAGACCCTGATGCTGGGAAACACTGAAGGCAGGAGGAGAAGGGGATGACAGAGGATGAGATGGTTGGAGGGCATCACCGACTCGATGGACGTGAGTTTGAGCAAGCTCCGGGAGCTGGTGATGGACAGGAAAGCTTGGCATGCTGCAGTCCATGGGGTCACAAAGAGTCGGACACAACTGAGCGACTGAACTGAACTGAAGGCTTTATATGGTATTATAGAATTTGCAGCCCTTTAATCTAGGGAGTAGGAAAGGAAAAGTCCTAATTAAAATTCCTAATAACTTAGTGCTTTGTCTTGCACATTAAGGGGAGAACTTTAATAAAACAAATTTGCTCATGACCAACTGATAACAAATGTTCTTTTGGTGGCTTTTTGTAAACAAAATTGAGATGGGAATATTGTTAGTCATCTCTCGTATTCTTTTCAACTACTAGGAACTCTGTTTTCTCTCAGGGTGTTTTATGTTGTATCAAAAACAATGTTTCTGTTATAACATCCTAATGTTAGGATAATATTAATAATGCCACTTTTCCAGAATTTTAATTTCAAAGAATGACTAAGACAACCTAATTCTTAAAATGTACTGTAATAGAACAAGAGCTTCATCTGATTTAGGTTAATTAAGATCCCACTAGGTAAAGACTTCCTTTTTTGCTATAGGATCTAAATTACTTTGAGTTAAGAGATTGCCAGAGAACCTACTCACAGCATTTCTAACTCACTTCTTTGGTATTTTCTCTTTAATTGAAAATGGTGTTAAGAACAGCTGACCTTTCCATAAATCACATAAATATGGTACAGCTGAATCATATAATGTGGTGACTTCTGCTTTACATCTGAGAATACCACTGAATTCCAACTTTACAGCTCAAAATTTTAATTACTCTTTTCAACTGCTTGACATCTTCAACCCTGACTAAGCATAGCAATGTCATTAGTGACGGATTAATGAAGAGGTTGAAGAGGACCGGAAGCACTTTGCAGCAAACCATCAGAGACCGTGTTCCAGGATGGTGTTTATCCAAGTTAGTAATCTTCACTATTTCATTCACTGACTCAGTTATGAATAATCAATTATAATTTCCTCCCCTCAAAAGGTACCATGAAAAACTCTGTTAAATGTACTGCTGAAATCTAGATGTCCTATCTTCAGAATATCTCTACTACTATAGAAATCCTATTAAAAAAGGGAATGAGCTTAGTCTAAGGATAATCAAACTTAGAAAATCTGTTTAGTGTCTTCCCTATGGGCTTCTTTTACAAAGTACTTATTTACGTATGCCTAACCACAGGTCTGGAATAGTAACAACTTAATGCTAAGGAGACTGAAAATTTGTCTATTTTTCAAAGAATTAATAGCAGCCAGAAAATATTTCTGTACCCTTAATTTTAACATTAATAAAAAACGGAAGCATGAACTGTTTAAGTTTTAATCTTAAGACTGTTAGTGTTTTAGCAACTTTGGATCAAGTCAAATGTTTAGAATACATATATACACCATATGCTTACACTCATTCCACTGTATTTTTTTAATTTCAAATTCCTATTAATTTGTAGGCCACAGAGATTTGTGCTCACGCTCAGTTATCGAGTCATGTCCAACTCTTTGCAACCCCATGGACTAGACACAGCCATGATCCTTTTCCATGTAATTTTCCAGGCAAGAATACTGGAATGGGTTGCCATTCCCTCTTCCAGGGGATCTTCCTGACCCAGGGATCGAACCTGCGTCTCTTGCACTGGCAGGAGGATTCTTTACCACTGAGCCCCTTGGGAAGCCCAGGCCACAGAGATCAACCTCATGTAAATTAAGATATGCAACTCTTCACTTAAGGAAGATTTTGTTCCAGCAAAATAATGTGCAAATTAAGGATTTAATATGGAATAATATTTATTACATTTGAAAATGTGTTACACTTAAAAGTGACTATATAAAGAATTTAGAATGAATGCTTTTGAAAGTAAATAATTACCCTATCCAGAGTTAGAAAACTTTGTCTAAATCCAGATTTTCCTCTGTACTAGTAGTACTAGTTGAAGTCCAGTAAACTCCTTCATTTATCTTCTATGAGTAGTTTGTAACTGAATAATAATCAGTTAAGAAATTGCTTTTTAACTCTATTAACTGCCTAGAAACAGAAAAATAAGTTTGAGATTGGTGTCTCTGACCATTTCTGAGAGTCATAGGAAGATGTGTCACTTTATTTCTAAAACCAATCTATATGTGTCTATACACATATATTCTGAAACGTCCTAAAATCTAACGATCTTGAGAAGCTGTCTTGTGAAATAGCCTTATTTTACAAGTGAGGAATAAAAGCTCTGGCATGTTAACTAAATCCCCAAGTTCCCATCTGGTTCTGGCAGGACTGGGACTACAGCCCATACCTCTCCAATGTACTCCTCGTTTACTTATTAGGCTTATTACTTGTTGTCATCTTCCCCAACTAGAGTGGAAGTTGCATGAGGTCAGAGAGCCATCTCAACTCCCAAACTCTGATAGAAAACAGATTCTCCAACAACTGTTTGTTCAGTGAACAAATGATCAGTCTACATCACCCTCTGTTTCAGATAGGATATACTGGAACTCTGGCATACAGTAATTACTGGCATGAATTAAAATAATCAGTGACAAATGTTCTTAGGCATTAAGTCAGAGCTCTCAACCTATTTTTCTTCTCACAGTCTTAAGGGATGTAAAATATTCTCCGGAGGAAAAGGGAAGCATTTTGAGCACTGGGAGTAGGGAGACGCTGCCCTGCGGAACAGTCTTCTGCTGCTGTGCTGTACACTTCTCATCCACCACTGAAATCACTGTTCTAGCTATTCCTTTCGAATCAATTACAAAGAAATCCCACAATTACAAAATACTGTGGGCAGATCTTTGCACTGTTTCATAGGCATTGTTCCTAGGGAATCTGACCTTTATGTAGCACTCTGAGCCCCATGAAACGATGAGAGTTGGTCAAGCAGCAGTTGAGATGGGAGGGGAGTTTTATCATTTGAAATTTCACCATTTAATAAAGTGACAGTCCAATGTAAATAACTGTTTAAATGACAGATAGCATCTGTACAGAACCAAATAATTATCACCATAAATTCTGGGCATTCGTACAGAAAATCAAGGCAATTTATATAGATGTGTGTTGTTGCAGGGTTATTAAAGAAGGAAAAAGCAAATTATTCATCTTTAAGTCAACATCTGGGAATATTATCTTGTGTAATATTTAAAACACAAATATAACTTCAATATATAAGCAATGCATTCTGTAATATCTCCAATTCTTTCCTAGAATCAGATATGTTTTCCCCTCTAGAGTTCTGTGCCTTTAAAATGTTTATCCTGCAGTTTTCATAAAGTATGTTGCAACCTCATGCAAAGAGTTTATACATAAACCCCTATCTACAGCAGTTTGATGTATCCAGAAGCTAGAGCAAGTACCTCTTTTCTGAACATTTTAATCATTGTTTCAATGAGAGGATCCTTGTGGCACAGCTGGTAAAGAATCCCCCTGCAATGCGGGAGACCTGGGTTCAATCCGTGGGTTGGGAAGATCCCCTGGAGAAGGGAAAGGCTACCCACTCCAGTATTCTGGCCTGGAGAATTCCATGGACTGTATAGTCCATGGGGTTGCAAAGAGTCGGACACAACTGAGTGACTTTCACTTTCGCAGATTTGATGAATACTTTGGGTCAGTGAGAGACATGGGTAGAGAAGCAAGTTTAATCTAAAATTATTCACTCAGGTACTAAGTGATTTTGGCAAGATTTTCTCTACTCATGGATTAAGGCAATACACAGACAAAACAATGTCAATTAAAAATATTCAGATTACGTTTTACGTTTTCCTCCTCTTTTTGGACTGTCAATAACGAAGAAAAAGGAGTTAACTTCTGTTTTACTATCAGTCTCCACCCCCTATCCTTTCAGGGCAGGCCTATGAATTCTTTTCTTCTGAACACCCCATTCAACCTGGGATTGCATTCTTAATAAAACATAGATAAGGAAACTGACCTTTTATAACCTCAGAACAAACAGAGATGTGCCAGGGTTTTAAAATCCAAGATACAGAACAAACAACAGGAAAAAAAGGGGGGGGGGAGGGGGACACAGAGCAGAGGTACAAATCTGTTAATAAAGCTGGCATTTAAAGTGATCAACCGTAAGGAATAGGAGAGTGACTTAACACCAAACTTCAGAGTGAAAAATCTATTTGGATCTTAAATACAGTGGCTCACAACAAACAATAATACATATCAGCTTTAGGATCAGGTAAAACTGTACAGAATCTGTGTGCTTCAGCATGTATCTCTTAGAAAAGATCTATGTATTATTTATAAACCCACAACACACCAAAAAATCATGGTAAACTACAGCTGTTAGCCACACTTTGTACTCCTGACTGTGGATGAGATGTGAAAATGGTGGATTCGCTGTGAAGCTGGGTCACCCTCCCATCCAGTTGAATCTCAGGGACTTGCTCCACTGATGCCGAGACATAGTACCAAAATATGTGCATACCGCTTTACAATTCAGAAAATTGCCAAGTCTTTGGGAAAAATACACGAAAAACAAGTAGCTGAGTAATAAGAACCGTTTTGTTTTTCTTTTTTTAATGTGAGAAATATTTCAAATGGCTTTAATCCAAATTGTGATTGGTTATGCATGCCTGGTATCTTCAAATTTAACCCAAGCTTTCCCCAAGTTGCCAAAGGCAAAGGAAACTCTGGTTCTCTGAAGAAAACACTTAATTTTGGAGAACTACTCAGCCTGAGAGAGTGAGGATGACATTTACTCTGCACTGAAGCAGCCCCGTCATACGGCAGCACGGGACACTCTGGTATCAGCTGAGCATGCCCACACAGCCAAAGAACACTCTGTGCGTTCTACCTAAATACCTAGGGGTAAAATGAACAACTAGGAAACACAGAATACGCCTCTCCATTACTGCCACCTCACACAAGTCAGTCCCAAAATAGCATATGCCCAGGGCTGAGATCTACTGCTGAAAAATGCGAAGTTTCAGCAGCTCAAAGCATTTCCTGTGTCTGTCTCAGCTACCAGCCCCCACTTAAAGCTGTAGAATTATAAGATTAAGGAAGAGATTTGAGGGAAAAAAAGACAGATACACACACATATACAACATACGGTTTCCGAGGAGAGTGAGGGTTCCATGCTTGTGAGGGAGGAGGAGGAGGAATATGCCGAAGAACCCTCGGGTTTCTCCCAGATTTGAACATGCTGTACTGTGGCATGAGGTCAGCAGAGACTGACTCCAGCCCTGTGAGGCTGAATTCTACCCTGACAAAGCAGGATCACTGTAATATGAAGCAAGAGGACCCAGGGCATGTTGGCTGCTGTACAGAGTGGCTGTTCTAGAAAGTAATGGCAATTCCAAAA
>NW_011495042.1:4440155-4516159 GCF_000754665.1 Bison bison bison | reverse complement strand
TAATATGAAGCAAGAGGACCCAGGGCATGTTGGCTGCTGTACATAGATCCCTTGTTCTAGAAAGTAATGGCAATTCCAAAACAAGGGATCTATGCTGTCACATGAGGTGATCTTCAGCCCAGTTAAGCAATAAGCACCCAAAATACTCTGAATCCCAAACACAGGCAGGTCAAAACATTAGGAGAAAACTTTGTTCCTCAAACCTATTTTGTGTCTGGAGGAAATGAGCAGGAAGTGGGAAATTCTAAGAACTATTGGTTATTTTGTTTTGTATCACAAATAATGTCCAGATTCTATTCTAAATGAGGCATAGTCGTTTGGACACTGTGACCTAGCCGAGGAGCCCCAAAACTTTTCTATTACTTTACAAAGGAAGAAGGGAGAATGTTCTAAAAAAAATATTTTTGGTGTTAGAGATACGCTGAAACTGAAGAGATGGTTTAAAAACCTCATTTCTCCCAAATACCCAAAAGGCAGAGGTTGCTGCAGACCTAGCGCACATTACCATTTCTTTTTAGGTCACCAAGAATGTATATAACTGTACTGTTAGAAATTTTTCCCTGAAATAAGGGGAACACACACACACACACACACACAAATCATGAAGAGAAAAAGGAACCAGGAGATGGAATTTCCGTCAAGACAAAAGCACAGGACACACAGTGCAGACAACCCTCCCCATTCTGTGGTCTCCCTTGTATCACGGAAGGTTTACTCCAGACCAGAGTGACCCAATCCTTTCATCATTCTCAAAAAGACAAAGCTCTGATGAAAAGACTGGATTCCGGACTAGGGGTGGGGTTAGGCGTGACTATCAGGGGAGTCTCCGGAGCAATGGACACATGAACACGCACATGCACACCCTCAGTCAGCACACAGCATCAGCTTTCCCGCAAACGTCTCCCGAGTCCTCTGAAGCCCAGTTCTGCCATTTCTGGGATGCATGGCAATATAAATAAGAACACCTCAGGCCTCTGAGACTTCTGGGACTCTCATTTCACCTTCAAGCGCTTCAGGCCGCCTCACCTAAAGCATGGGCCCCATGCACGTTAATTCCCTTTCACAGATCTGTTCTCACAGACACCAACCGCCACGGATTTCTACACAGAAACTGAAAGTCTGCAAATCAGAGTGTGAGTTCAAAGTTCTGTGCTTCCCCTGTGCCAGCTGACGATATCTCCAACAGCCACACTGCATCGGGGAGAAGCATGTCTGCTGCTTATTCATTCAGCAGTGGCAGAGGCTAACAACTCAAGCCTGAACTCTGTGCTTGTCATCAAGAAGATAACGGCACAGCTCAAATCAATGAATAAAAGCTGTTCTGTTCTCTTCTTGGGCTCTTTTCTGGTCTTGTACTCTTTTCAGTGTTACCTGTAATGGTGCGAAGTCGCTTCAGCAGTATGACTCTTTGCGACCCCATGGACTGCACCCTGCCAAGTTCCTCTGTCCATGGGATTCTCCAGGCAAGAATACTTGAGTGGGGTGCTGTGCTCTCCTCATTGGTCTTATATGTCCAAATAGTATTTCTCAACTCCACCAGGGAAAGGACAAGAAGTGTGGAAAGAGCAGAACGATCAGAGCTATGAAGTACTCAGGATCTGCCTAGTTTCACATTCAACAATGAATCACAAGCACTTTACGGGTGGGGTGACAAGGGTCTTCAAAAGGTATGAATATGAGAAAATCAATTCAAGTAAAAAAATAAAAAATTCTAAGAAGTGACATCCTCATGGTCCAAAGCAAAGTCTGCCCATCTCCACAAGCTGTGGCACTGTGCCCTCTGGCACTTACCTCTACTCCCCACTCAGACATCTCACTGCTGCTCTGTCCCCGCTCTGCCTCCTGAAGAAAACTGTCCAGGACTCCAGCAGACACATGGATAAACTCTTACATGACTGTGCTTCAGAACATTTAGCTCTTCCGGGACTTACCAGTTAGTCAAATGGCATTTACCTTTGACCTTATTAACACAAGGTTCTGTTCCACCTCACCACTGAGATCACTAATCTCAGGACTAATCACCCCTTTGGAATTACATCCTAAGCTTTCATGTCTAAGAAATTAAATCTCATTGGTGCTACCCTATTCCCTCCCACTCCCCCTCCCATCAGGATCTATTATACCATCTTTCAAGCCAAAGTCAAGGTGGTATAAAGAAATCAAGCAAAACTACATTAGAATTGACTCTACTGATTACTGACTGTCCAACTTTCATAACCACTGAACGTCAGTTTCTTCATCAAAATAAGGATATAGCACATCTTTCAGCACACATTTCTGAGCACTGACATACAGATTATCAGATACTGCTGCTACAGTGAATAAACCCAAATTTCAAGAATAATCTCTTCTATGTACATGGCTCTTTACAGAAGTTTTCAAAGCAATTAATGTGACATAATCTCCATTTTACAAAAAAGGAACTTGAGATCTGCACAATTCCTGTATATGGCAGGGCCTCAGTAAATATTAGCGACTACTCTGAAGGTTGACTTATTCAAGATTACATAACTGGGGTGGGTTAGGATTAGAACCAAGGAATTCTGACTCTTCCCTAACATTCTTTCCACTATTTTGCCATTCAGTTATTTGCCTCTATTTCTGTGCTTCTGTGTTTATTTGGAGGAAATAAAATTATAAATTATATTTCTCATGCTCTATCTTTGTCATTTATTATTTCTATATTGACTTTCTTTAGCTTATATATATTTTTTGCATACTCAAACCTTCAAAGCTTCTCTATACATTCATCCTAATAAACTGAAGATTTCATGACTTATTTCAGCAAAATAAATTGAGATCATTTAGTTATTTCTTGATAGACTTCTAACACTACAACTTCACTCTCTATTTCCAATATTGTAATTTCTCCTGAGCAAATGTCTCATCTTTTGGTTTCCAACTGTCTACCATGGGGAAAGGACTCTCTGATCTAAATAGTCTGACCTCACACTCTTCATATAATTTACCTAGAAGCCAGATCAGAATTTTTTCATTTCTGTCATTTACATCTCTCTTCGTAAAGCAATGCTTAAGAATAATTTCCTTTGCCAAGAAGACTCATGGTCTTTTCAACAAATGATACCAACACAAGTAGCTATCAACATGCAAAAGAATGAAGTTGGACTCTTCCTCACAAAATATAAAAGATAAACTCAAAATGAATCAAGAATCGAAATGTAAGACCTAAAACTATGGGTGTAAATCTTCATGACCTTGGATTTAGTCAATGGTTTCTTAGATGTAACAGCAAAACCATAAGCCATAAAGGAACAAACAGATAAAACAGCCACAACAAACTTCAAAGTGCACCACTAAGAACATGAAAAAACAACCCATAGAAAGGGGAAAAACTTTTGGCAAATCATAAGCTTTTTAAGGGAACTGTACATAGAATATATAAAGAACTATTACAACTAAATGTTAGCGAGAAAACCCAAATGGGCAAAGGCCCTGAATAGACACTTCTCAATAGAAGACTGACAAATGGCCAAAATGTACATTAAAAAGATGCTCGACATCATTAGCCTTCAAGGGAATACAAATCAAAACCACAATGAAATACCAGTTCACACCTAGCTAGGATGACGATAGTAACTAGAATTGGTGAGAATGCAGAGAAAGTGGAACCCTCGTAGGCTGCCGGCGGGGATGCGACATGCTACAGTCCCTGCGGCAAACAGTCTGGCAGTTCCTCAAACGATCAAACAGACCGTTACCGTGTGATTCAACACACCACTTAGAGGCACATGCCCAAGAGAAGTGAAGACAAACGTCCACAGAAAAACTTGTACCCAGACATTCACAACAGTATTATTCGTGAAAAAAGGAGAAGCAACTCAAATGTCTATCAACTGATGAATGACATATAAAATGTGATATTCATATAACTGAATATTACCTGGCACTAATAAAAGAAATACTGCTAAATAACATACCGTATAATCTTGAAAACAGAATGCTAAGTTAAAGAAGCCAGTCACAAAGGATCATATATTTTATGATTTGATTTACATAAAATGTCCAGAACATTCAAATTCACAGAGACAGAAACTAGATTAGTGCTTGCCTGGGGCTGAGGGGAATGATAAGATTGGCAGTAATGGCTGGGATGTGTGGGCTTTCTTTCTGGGGTAATGAAAATGTTCTAAAATTAATCACAGTGACAGTTGTGAAACTGAATAAAGTAAAAGTCGTGCAACTATAAACTTCCATGGGTGAAGGGTATTATATGTGGATTATATTAAAAAAAAAACTGTTAAAGTTTGTTGAAAAGCCGTTAAAACTTGAAAAAGTCACTTCTTGATTAAACATTTCTAACAGGACTTGTGTTCTCAGCTACCCCGACTCTTAAGATCTATACAGATTTATTGCACAGATGTACTTGGTTACAGACAGAATGGTATATACCAAAGAAAGCATTCAGAGTTAAGGAGAGAAGAAAATGTAGACTGAATACCCACTTTGGCACCAATAACCTGTGTAGACAAGTCTTACTAAGCCCGTTTCCTCATCTGTGAAGCCTCTTGTGATAAAATTGTTGGCTGAATCAACTCTCTTAGAAAGATTTTCTCTTAGTTTGCACAAACCTGAACTTCATGAGCAGTTGAGAATTCTATGAAGGCTGCAATAAGGGATTAAAAAAAGAATTAAACATTCCAATAAAAGACTTCTGTAGAAAAGTGTCACCTGTACTTCATGCTATTTATTATGGTGAAGCTTTGGTGAATATGCAGCTATTCCTCTACATGTTATATAAAGTATTCAGAGTACAATATTTTATCACGAAATAAGAAAAACAAAGTTGTATTCACATTACACAAGTGGCACTGTGAAGTATATGCAACTGACATGTGAATTAGAAACACTCACAAAGCTGTTATGTTGTAAGGCACCATCAATTTTTTTGGATGATGAAATGTCTTTACATCCCAATGTAGTACTATTTTTAATCACAACTACTACTATCGATAACCACCAGAAGCACAGTGACCTTTTAAGTACTAGGCTCTTCATATACATTACTTCATCTAATCCACAGAACACCTGGCCCTCTACTTATTCACTGGCTTCATTTCTAATGAAGAGGAAATTAAGGCTCAGCGAGGGTAAGCCACTTGCTTACCTGTGCTATTCAGCCTATCTCTGATGCTCTCGTAGGCTGGCCTACATCATATGACAAACCAAATCCCAAGGGAGATGCTTCATTTATGCTACCCATCCTAAAGGAAGGTAGCTTCCTTGCTAGCTTCATTTTTGTCCAGTGTCTTTGGGTTCACACTGTGACAGCAGTTCACAAGAACTGGGATGGTTTGTAAACACGTGTAACATTCGTACAATATCCATCACTACTGGGCCTTGCCTGCTGAAACTCTCTCACCCTGGAATGCCCTTCTACATCCAAGAGCCTTTAAAGGCTCAAAGCCAATGCTCTCATGAAGTTTTCTCTGAGTTCCTTCTGTGGAAATCTTTCTCCCAATCACAGCATTTCACGAATATAATTATAAAACACCTACTCTGAGCCAGATGTTGTGATAGGCACTGAGTTAGAGATATTTACTTTTTTACCATATGGTGCAGGCCAAAAAAATCAACTGTATTTATGTTTCACTCAGTGTATAAAAACCGGCAAACAGGCTACATGGTCTGCAAAATGCCCTGATAGAGAAAAATGATCTTGATCATAGCTTCAGAAACAAAGACAGTGGAAGGTAAAAGGCATTTCTGAGTTCAGTTTCTAAACTCAAAGAAAAACTTAAAACTCACAACCTCGTTGCTATTGATTAATTTATTTAAAATTCAGGCTTTAAAAAATACTTTCACCATTTCATAAAACCCAAATCAAGAGCTTTTCTGGTAGGTTTCAACTGCCAATTTCCATTTGTTTTAAAGGAAAACAATTACTACAGTCCTAACAGCATCTAATGAAACATTCTAGTGACACCAGAGTATGATTTTAAAAGAGTTCCTTTGAAATTATCCAAATCTCTAGAGTAAATCTGATTAATTTTGTGTTCCATGTACCAAATTCAATGCAAAATGGATGCTTACACTGCTGCTAAGATGTTTAAAATCTTAATTTCACCTTGTAGTTACAAGTGTACTACCACTTATACCAAGTAGAGAGAGCACTTCCAGCAACTTCAGGGGAAGAAGGATAAGGGGGCAGTGAGGCTGGTTTGCTGTAGAAGAGTTTAGAAAATCAAGTATTTTTAAGTTGAAACAACCCATTTCTCTTCACTCCTTTCTTAAAAACATTTAAAATAGCACACAGTATGTAATCTCAGTATAAACTTGAGAGTTTTACACATATTCAATATAATCTCATAACAGCCCTGGTAGGAAGTTATTACAACCACCATCTTCAACTCGAAGATGAAGCTGAGAGGATGAGAAACTTGCTCAAGGTAAGAGCACTGACCGGTAAAGGAGAAGAGATTTGAACCTAGGTGTTTCCAGCCAGTATATATATATATGGTAATTCTGGGTAACCATTAAAGAGCACAACAACCGCCTTTGAGGCTTCCCACAATACGAAGAGAATAAAATCGCTTAGAAAACAAACATGTCATTGTCATGTGCTAAATCGAATTAAACTAGATTTCCAAGTACCAGCTACGAGTGCTAGAGACACCGATCTGATAGGGAAATTCTTCAAGAGTACATTAAAAAAAAAAAAAAAAACAGAGAGAAAACATGTCCCACAGTCTCAAACATGCATTCACATTTCTCGAAACTCACTCTTCTCTTTGGCTTGTTTGATGCGATTATAAAACATCTGGTTGTCATGTCCTGCACCAACTCCACACCTTCTCTTGGGGGCTCATAATCAGAGTTAACACCAACAGCTTCTCAGCCACAGCACAAAAGATGCTTCCAAGAGTGGCTTCACATTTCTCTAAGTGTAGTTGTTGCCACAAGAATCCTCCCCATCCAGAGTAACTGCCCTGAAGGGAGACCGTGTAGACCTTGCCTACACTTGTGCTGTGTAGCCTCTAGGGCAGCGTTGCTAGACATTCTGGATCCTAAGGGTATTGGCCTCTCTCCCTCCTTTTCAGCAGCACAAAGCATGTCCTTGCTACCCAAACAGAAAGACACAGCTGAACCTCTTTTCCTTCTATATAGTTTTTAAATCCCTGAAAGGGAGGAAAAGAAATGAATTATTCTTAGAGATTTCATGACTATACCTGTGGCTTTAAAAACTTTTAATTTTTTATAATATTTTAGACTGTTGATTACTGTATAATCTCAACTGTTAGAAAACCTGGTCCTAAAGCGATTCCACGAATAAACTAGAAGATAAGGAGACAGTTATGATTACACTCACCGCTACCTGTGCATGTGCAGAATAGATGTTTTTTCCATGAGGATACGGGAAGGCTAAGGAAATTCAATAAAGCATTCCTAGCATTCTCACAAGAGAAAATGGACTAATATAGGGGACATCTGAAGCACTTACACCCTCACGAGTTGTATTAGTCGGTATATGCTTACTCCCCTCTTTGAAAGGTCTTCTCTTTAAAGAGCGGGGCACGGGGCAAGGGTGTGTGCAGCGCCACGGCACCAGCATCTGTGCAGCGCCCAGGGCACCGAGGGTGCTCAGCTGGAGACAGTGGAGTGGGGAGCAGGCAGAGCACCTCCTTGCTCTCTCAGTTGGCTCCGGAACCTTGGGCAAGCTTTCTGAATCTGAGTCTCAGTGTCCTCATCAGTAAAACAGGATTATTCACTTTGTATAAATGCTGTGAGAATGAAATGAATTAATGTGTTGAGTTTTTTTTTTCCTCCTAGGCACAAAAAGGCCTTCAGTAAAAAGGTAATCCCCATATACTTGAAGACTAATCTAAAACATAAATTTAACCCTAAACACAAGCTCCATTAATGCAGGTTGCAAAAGGATTCTTAAAAATGAATTTATAGAGACTCCTCAGTTACCCACCCTGTTTTTAAAAATGTAATACAATGGTTCAGTCTTGTTTGGATCACATACCCTTTTGAGAATTTGATGAAAATTCTTCCTCCAGAAAAACTCATGGACACATACACATTTACATGTAATCCTAAGAAATTCAGGGACCCAAGATTAAAATTCCCATATGTAATATTTTGCTTTGGATACCAGGGAGTGCAGTCCAAACTATAATTCAGTGTTATCAGGTAAACCATCGATGTTTTGATGTTCTCCTTGTCCTTTCTTTGAAAACTTGTATTATATGCCTAAGAAGTTTTTGTGTATACTACTTCTATTTAGAAAATTTTAGACTCTATATAACAGTCAATTCACATTAAATTGCAAATTCAAAATCAAAGTTTTTTCCTTAAGCTTTTAGGATTGGCTTATAAATCATGATTCTTTCCAAACGCTAGTAAAATTTAGCAATCTTAGCAATCTGTCTCAATTGTATAGAATCCACCTGCCAATGCAGGAGATAGGGTTCAATTTCTGGGTCAGGAAGATCCCCTGGAGCAGGAAATGGTAACCCACTCCAGTATTCTTGCCTGAAAAATCCCATGGACAGAGCCTGGTAGCTCAAAGAATTGGACACAACTGAGCAACTAACATTTTAATATATGGCTATAAGTCACTTATTTCCATCTTATTAATACCATTAACTGTAAGTATAAACTGGCTTTTCTTTGGGAGTTTTTAATATAGCATCAGAGCTTAAATTATTCATATTTGGTATTTGAGAACCTCCTCCCAACTGTTTTATTCTTGAACAATTTTGCCAGAGTTGGGAGATTTGCTTCATTTTTTATCCAGATTCCTCTGTGGTGTATTTTGAACAAGTAGGGTAATTAATTTTTTTTAAGGTAAATTTAGTATGTATTTCTCTAAACCTTAGTTTCCTTGTTGGCAAGGAGCTCATTGGGTTGTTAGAGAAATGCAAATATGGTCATAGTATAAGTATTAAATATAAAATCCTTCTAGCCAACAATGACTAGAGAAAGCAGAATGGAAAAGAGATTGAGGGTTCCAGGCAGCTTAAGATAGGTGCAAGGTATTTAGTCTTGTTTTGATCTCTTCTAAAGAACAAAAAAATCCAGGATATCCTCATTGTTTCAGAAAAAAACATAAAGATGTTTTAATATGACAAGTAAACTAATCTGTTATTCATGATCTCAGCTCATACGGAATTAAGATTATCCTGAATTTGAAAGGCTAAGTTTTATGTAACATTATAAAAGTTTTATTTTGGCTTCCCAGGTGGCGCTAGTGGTAAAGAATCTGCCTGTCAGTGCAGGAAATGCAAGAGATGTGGGTTCGATCCCTGGGTCGGGAAGATCCCCTGAAGTAGGAAATGGCAACCCACTCCAGTATTCTTGCCTGGGTAACTCCAGGGATAGAGGAGCCTGGCAGGCTACAGTCCATGGGTTAGCAAAGAGTTGAACACGGACTGGGCACACACACACACACAAAACAAGACTGTGATATCTCATAATTCAATAATTATCAGCACAGGCTGTGGAGCAAAGCATCTTCTAGTTGACCCAGAATTCAAAGGAATATAGATATTACAGTGTTAGAGCGCTCTTGGTCCAGATACGAGGTCATCAGGATTCCAGAGGGTTCTGGGGGGCAGAGCTGAACTATATTATTTGTGTTTTAAGTCAGCATCCAACTAACTGTCCTAATTGTCAAATAGTGTGAAGAAATTGTGACCCTCACTATAAGAGTTTAGGGGTCTCATTTCTAGTCAGAAAGTGAAAAGCAAAGAAATATCACCTGTGTAGAAGATTCTGAAAGGCATTTTCTTGGACTCTGATTCAGGCATACCGGAAAGTCAAAGTTGTTTGGGCTAGTGTTCTCTCCTTAAAAGACCTGCAGGGAGATTAACCACTCCCGCCAGGAGTAAATACGGAGACTGAAAGCTAGAGATGGGTTGCTGGCCACTCAAAATAAGGACCAAAAGGAAGGAGGGCAATGCGATAAAAGCCCCCCTCTGCCTCCTCTTTTCTTCTGTGGAAACGGCAAAACCCAGTCAGAATTATCTTCCACTTGATACAACTACTAACTGCTATGTGAGCTAGAACTGCTTGCTAGGTCTGAGACTAGACCGATAAAAAGAAAAGGAGAGATCAGTGCCCTGATGTCCTGGGAGGCCAAGCTGGAGGGCTAAATTCATTCATTCATCAGTTCATATACATTGTCATTCATCCAAATATTTGGAGTTTATGGCATCTGTAAGGCTTTGTGCTAGTATGCATGGAGAATACAGAGAAGACTGTGCTACTAAAAAGCTGGATGGAAACTAACGCCTAAGATGTAGATTTTCAAATATTTAGCGCAATGCCTGGCACATAATAAGCAGTCAACAAATGCTAGCCATTATTCTCAAAAATCAAATGGTTCTTCAGATGATACAACAATGCTCACTAAACAATCCTTATGATAAATGCTTTTTAAAAATCACTTTTGAGATATAATTCATACACCATTATAGTTCACCCATTTAAAGTATACAATTCAATGATTTTTAGTATATTCACAGAATTGCAAAACCATCACCATGATCAATCTTAGAACATCTTCCTCACCTCAAAAAGGAGCCCCCTACCCCTTAAGTCATCTCCCTCCTATTACCCCATTCCTCCTGATCCTGTGTAACCACCGATCTACTTTCTGTCTTTACAGCCTTGCCTAGTCTAGGTATTTCATATACATGGAATCACACAATATGTGGCCTTTTGTAATTGCTTTTTTTACTTAAAACATTTCTAAGGTTCATTCTTGTCATAGCACATATCAGCACTTCTTTAGGATGTTTTCTTAAAGTGAAGCCTTCTTTTGAAAAGCAAATAATCACTCCCTAATCTGAAGAATTAGGAGGAAGGCCGAGAGGAGATACTTCACGTTCAAGGTCACGAGGGGTGGCTGTGAGGAGATACCCTTCATCCAAGGTAAGGAGCAGCGGCTGCGCTTTGCTGGAGATACCCCACGTTTAAGGTAAGAGAAACCCAAGACGGTAGGTGTTGTGAGAGGCATCAGAGAGCAGACACACAAACCATAATCACAGAAAACTAGCCAATCTGATCACACGGACCACAGCCTTGTCTAACTCAATGAAACTAAGCCATGCCCGTGGGGCAACCCAAGATGGGCGGGTCATGGTGGAGAGGTCTGACAGAATGTGGTCCACTGGAGAAGGGAATGGCAAACCACTTCAGTATTCTTGCCTTGAGAACCCCATGAACAGTATGAAAAGGCAAAAAGATAGGACACTGAAAGAGGAACTCCCCAGGTCAGTAGGTGCCCAATATGCTACTGGAGATCAGTGGAGGAATAACTCCAGAAAGAATGAAGGGATGGAGCCAAAGCAAAAACAATACCCAGGTGTGGATGTGACTGGTGATAGAAGCAAGGTCTGATGCTGTAAAGAGCAATACTGCATAGGAACCTGGAATGTCAGGTCCATGAATCAAGGCAAATTGGAAGTGGTCAAACAGGAGATGGGAAGAGTGAACGTCGACATTCTAGGAATCAGCAAACTAAAATGGACTGGAATGGGTGAATTTAACTCAGATGACCATTATATCTACTACTGTGGGCAGGAATCCCTTAGAAGAAATGGAGTAGCCATCACGGTCAACAAGAGAGTCTGAAATGCAATACTTGGATGCAATCTCAAAAATGACAGAATGATCTCTGTTCATTTCCAAGGCAAACCATTCAATATCACAGTAATCCAAGTCTGTGCCCCAACCAGTAACGCTGAAAAAGATGAAGTTGAACGGTTCTATGAAGACCTACAAGACCTTTTAGAACTAACACCCAAAAAAGATGTCCTTTTCATTACAGAGGACTGGAATGCAAAAGTAGGAAGTCAAGAAACACCTGGGGTAACAGGCAAATTTGGCCTTGGAATACGGAATGAAGCAGGGCAAAAGCTAGTAGAGTTTTGCCAAGAGAACACACTGGTCATAGCAAACACCCTCTTCCAACAACACCAGAGAAGACTCTACACATGGACATCACCAGATGGTCAACACCGAAATCAGATTGATTATATTCTTTGCAGCCAAAGATGGAGAAGCTCTATACAGTCAGCAAAAACAAGACCAGGAGCTGACTGTGGCTCAGATCATCAGCTCTTTATTGCCAAATTCAGACTTAAATTGAGAAAGCAGGGAAGACCACTAGACCATTCATGTATGACTTAAAAAAAATTCCTTATGATTATACAGTCGAAGTGAGAAATAGATTTAAGGGACTAGATGTGATAGATAGAGTGCCTGATGAACTATGGACGGAGGTTCGCGACATTGTATAGGACACAGGGATCAAGACCATCCCCATGGAAAAGAAATGCAAAAAAGCAAAATGGCTGTCTGGGGAGGCCTTACAAATAGCTGTGAAAAGAAGAGAAGCAAAAAGCAAAGGAGAAAAGGAAAGATATAAGCATCTGAATGCAGAGTTCCAAAGAATAGCAAGAAGAGATAAGAAAGCCTTCCTCAGCGATCAATAGGAAGAAATAGAGGAAAACAACAGAATGGGAAAGACTAGAGATCTCTTCAAGAAAATTAGATATACCAATGGAACATTTCATGCAAAGATGGGCTCAATAAAGGACAGAAATGGTATGGACCTAACAGAAGCAGAAGATATTAAGAAGAGGTGGCAAGGATACACAGAAGAATTGTACAAAAAAGATCTTCACAACCAAGATAATCACGATGGTGTGATCACTCACCTAGAGTCAGACATCCTGGAATGTGAAGTCAAGTGGGCCTTAGAAAGATCACTACGAACAAAGCTGGTGGAGCTGATGGAATTCCAGTTGAACTATTTCAAATCCTGGAAGAAGATGCTGTGAAAGTGCTGCACTCAATATGCCAGCAAATTTGGAAAACTCAGCAGTGGCCACAGGACTGGAAAAGGTCAGTGTTCATTCCAATCCCAAAGAAAGGCAATGCCAAAGAATGCTCAAACTACCGCACAATTGCACTCATCTCACACGCTAGTAAAGTAATGCTCAAAAGTCTCCAAGCCAGGCTTCAGCAATAAGTGAACCGTGAACTTTCTGATGTTCAAGCTGGTTTTAGAAAAGGCAGAGGAACCAGAGATCAAATTGCCAACATCCACTGGATCATGAAAAAAGCAAGAGAGTTCCAGAAAAACATCTATTTCTGCTTTGTTGACTATGCCAAAGCCTTTGACTGTGTGGATCACAATAAACTATGGAAAATTCTGAAAGAGATGGGAATCCCAGACCACCTGACCTGCTTCTTGAGAAACCTACATGCAGTTCAGGAAGCAACAGTTAAAACTGGACATGAACAACAGACTGGTTCCAGATAGGAAAAGGAGTACGTCAAGGCTGTATACTGTCACCCTGCTTATTTAACTTATATGCAGAGTATATCATGAGAAATGCTGGGCTGGAAGAAGCACAAGCTGGAATCAAGACTGCCGGGAGAAATATCAAAAACCTCAGATATGCAGATGACACCACCCTTATGGCAGAAAGTGAAGAGGAACTAAAAGGCCTCTTGATGAAAGTGAAAGAGGAGAGTGAAAAAGTTGGCTTAAAGCTCAACATTCAGAAAACTAAGATCATGGCATCTGGTCCCATCACTTCATGGCAAATAGATGGGGAAACAGTGGAAACAGTGTCAGACTTTATTTTGGGGGGCTCCAAAATTACTGCAGATGGTGACTGCAGCCATGAAATTAAAAGACGCTTACTCCTTGGAAGGAAAGTTATGACCAACCTAGATAGCATATTCAAAAGCAGAGACATTACTTTGCCAACAAAAGTCCATCTAGTAAAGGCTATGGTTTTTCCAATGGTCACGTATGGATGTGAGAGTTGGACTGTGAAGAAAGCTGAGCGCCGAAGAATTGATGCTTTTGAACTGTGGTGTTGGAGAAGGACTCTTGAGAGTCCCTTGGACTGCAAGGAGATCCAACCAGTCCATCCTAAAGGAGATCAGTCCTGGGTGTTCATTGGAACTCCAATACTTTGGCCACCTCACGCCAAGAGTTGACTCATTGGAAATGACTGATGCTGGGAGGGATTGGGGGCAGGAGGAAAACGGGATGACAGAGGATGAGACGGCTGGATGGCATCACTGACTCAATGGACATGAGTTTGGGTGAACTCCGGGAGTTGGTGATGGACAGGGAGGCCTGGCCTGCTGCAATTCATGGGGTTGTAAGGAGTCGGACACCACTGAGCGACTGAACTGAACTGAATCTGAAGAATAATTATTTCACTTTGCTTGAGGTGTGTTATAATAGATGGCAAGATACAGCTCTTCCTCACAATACAGTTTGAAGATATTTCACTAGAAGGTAAAATTTTAAAGTCCCCAATCCAAACAACTTCTGAAGACCATTTTTTAAATGCCCACATATATAGACATAAGGATCTTAATGTGTTCGTGAGTTCATTATTTAAAAAGAAGTTTAGTGAGAGGTGCCTCCTGAGAGGTAAATGATTTTAGCAACTAGATCTCTAGGCATTTTGTTTTATTATAAATCCTACTGAACGGGTGTTTCTTTTTCCCTCCTGTTGTCCCCCACCATGAGAAATTTAAACCATCCATTCTTTTTCTGACTCAAGAATAAGATTTGAAGACTAAGTTGCAAAGGAAAATGGATCTGGTTTAAGGCTTTACACCACAGTCCCAAATGAAATTAATCCATCCCACAAGAGAAAATCAGGATAAAATATAACACGGCTATTCACTTAGTTCAAAGGATTTCTATTCTCACACTGAGGCAAGCCAGGCTGTCAGGGTTTTTCCATCCACAAAATACAGGGTTGGATAAGGTCTCTTCCATCTCTGAGAGACTATGACTTTTCTCTTTAATCCTTTTGAACACAGGCATAAAGAGCTGTACTATGACTTGCCTGAGGCTAAAGAGAAGCTTGTCAGCATGGCTAGGGTTAGACTCCTGATTCATCCCTGTATTCACTGGGGATATCCAGAGAAAGAAGTCAGACTCATTTCTGACCTCACAGACTTCACGGTCTAGTAGGGAGGAAGGACAAGCAAACGGTAATGGATGTGACACCCAGAGAACCAGGAGAAGGAAGGGGTAAGAGCTGGGAATTTTGTCTTCTCTTCTTTGAAATACTTCACATCCCCCTCCAAATATGATTTTTCTATAAAGCAATCTAGGTTAGACCTCATTCACTTAGGTTCTTACACTGATGTTTGGAAATGATATAAAGGTTGACATACCTACTCTTGACCAGGGGTAAAGATAAACCAAGAACAATTAAACCACACTTCTCTTCTTATGGCACGTAAGCTATGCTGATTTACAGAGGGGGAACAAAACTGCACAGTTTATTTTTTAAATGCTCTTTTTATTATTAATCACAAACTCTGCCTGAATCAAGCAACAAAGAATATGTTACCTATCTTTTCCTTTAGCAGTTAAAGGTCTTTCTTTAAGGTGATAATTACCAAAGGATTATTGTAGCCAACACACTCTTTACCTTCTGATTTTATTACATGTGTCATGAATTCAAACGGATCCATCCTGCACTGTATTTTTGATGCAAAATGGAACTTTCATTTCCCTTATATTGTTAAACGGAAACATTCTGTCCTTGGCAAGCAAACAATTTTGCCTGAGGTTGGTAACTATTTGGAGCTCCAAGGGATTCTGTGATTATCTGAGGTCCAATTAAATGAAAGACCAGAAAAATGAAAACTGTATCTGTACTTACAGAGGTATTAAGAACACAGGTTTGACACAATTCTTTAAACACTACCAAAATGCTCCTAAACTACAGATTTTAATTCTACAATCTATGAACTTGGAGATTATCTCCAGAGAGTGTGCAAAATTTCCCATACCTTCAGGGAAGACACTCTGAATTTGGGTTCATGGACAGTACACCTTCAGGGAAGACACTCTGAATTTGGGTTCCAGGACAGTACACAGTAAAATGAATATGTAATTGCAATTTGTACACTTGACTAAAAAGACGGACTATAATTAGGTTAAACCTAAAATTGAATTTCTGGCCTCCTAAGCACTCTAACAAAAATGAAGAGATGTGAACAACAACAGGAGTATCCCAGGCACCGCCCGCGGGAGAGGAGAGGAGTCAGTTGAGATGTGTGTGCTCTGAGGTTTCTGTCAATGTGATACTACTACTATCAGAATCTCTGGCTCTCTTGAGGACTCTAATACTTAACTCTAATTGTCCCAACCACCACACTCTCAGAAATCAACATGTCCATAGTAGGGAATGTGAGAATGGTAGCTGTGCTCAGTCCTTAAGTCGTGTCTCAGGGACTGTAGCCCTCCAGGCTTCTCTGTCCATGGGATTTTCCAGGCAAGAAGACTGAAGCCCTAGGGAATGGTAGAGGAAAGCTTTGATAGGAGGGAAGCAGCTGATCTTGGCTTAAAGAATAGTTAAGACCTGGATAAGGAGATTGGGGGGTGGGCCGGAAAAGGAAAGGGAGGATAAAGTGATCCGGGCTGTAAGAAAAACCTGAGTGAAAAGCAAGAGGGAACAAATACAGAGCCTGTACAGGAAACAATGAACGATTCAGTCTGGCTGAACCCTAGGCTCACTGGCTAATGAAGTTAGGTTAATTGTCCTCTGTCATGAGAGGACTTAACCAATAAGCTGAGGAATATGAGCTTCATTTTGAGTACAGAGGGAGCAACTGAAGACTGTATGGCATGACTGAGCCCATGAGAGACACAGCTTACAAAGACTGATGTGGTGCACAGGCCACATAGATACGGGAAAGGCAGAGCTGGAAGTGGGTGTGGGAAGTTAAAAGGCTAGACTTTTCTGAATGCACCCTGCTTTGTAGATTTGACTTTGGAACCATGTAAATGTTTTATGCGATTATAAAATCAAATTCAATCAGAATGGGGGAAAAACCTCTAAATGTAAAAAGTGAAATGAAAGAAGCCCAACAGCATCAAGCTGGTAAGTTAACAGAAAATTTTGAAAAAGTAAAAGAAGAAAATAAAAACTTAAAAATTCATGTCTGACTCTTTGCGACCCCATGGACCTGCCAGGCTCCTCTGTCCATGGGACTCTCCAGGCAAGAATACTGGAGTGGGTTGCCATTCCCTTCTCCAGGGGATCTTCGCGGCCCAGGGATGGAACTCAGGTCTCCTAAACTGCAGGCAGGTTCTTTACCATCTGCACTACCACAGAAGCCCCAAATTATTTCAAGTGATTTTAAAATATATTCTTACTGTACTTTGTACCTTAAAGACCAAAAGAACTACAAAGAAATATTAAACTGTTTTCAGTTGTCATCCTGGCACAACACAGAAGCAATGAGCATATTTAGCGCTCAGAATGGTCCCCAAATGTTGTTCCTCACTAAAGGAACCAGGGCTCCTTGGAAGAACACAGATGATTCTAGGTCTGGAGAAGAAAATTTCTTGACTTTCGTGTTACACAAGGACTGCTGGGGTCCTGTGAAAATGTCTAAGGGCCATTTCAGAGAATAGTATTATTCAGGGTACTGACCACTTTGTCATTTAGCTTGAGGTATCAGTCTATTTATGAATCACATATATATTGAATATTCTTTCCATAAAACTGTCAGTAGGCAGAATAAATTATCATACTCCAAAATGCTATGAATGTTCTATTAATATATACATTTCTTACCACAGATGACCTTTAAGGAATGTATATTAAGAATCTAGAAGGTGGAAGTATAATGGTGAACATGGAAGATTTCACCCCTGCCCTCACGAAGCCTACAGTCTAGTGGAACACAAAGGCAATTCAAAATACTGAGACAGCGGCCTGGTAGATGGTAGGCAGTACACAGTGCTGAGAGAACACAAAAGAAGGGCAACTGGCTTAGAGCTGGTCGGCCACCAAGTTTCTCTGGAGCAATGACATCAAAGCTGAGACCCAAAGGACATTCAGGAGTTTGTATATATTTGCTTGTTTCTTGGGAATGGAAACTGGAGAGTGAGTAGTGACAGGATTAGGAAAAGGGAGGGAAATCAATGCAAAAATAGCCACAGCATGACTCCTCATGACTAAGAGGGAAAAAAATAGTAATTTAGAGTGGCTGGTGGATAGCAAAGCTGAGGCAAAAAGGTAAGCAGAGCCCAGGTCATAAAAAAAAAAATCTACAGATTACGCTAGGGCAGTTTTAACTCTATCCTGAGGCAGCCAGTGAAGAAGTTTTGGCAGAAGGAAGCCTTAATTAAATCTGTCTGAACAGCCAAATCCCTTGAGGAGGGCACGGCAACCCACTCTAGTACCCTTGCCTGAAGAATCCCATGGACAGAGGAGCCTGGCAGGCTACAGCCCACGGGGTCACAAAGAGTCGGACACAACTGAAGCGACATAGCATGCATACATGCACACACATCCAGAATGGATTAGAAGGGGGCATGATAAAGGACGCAAAGAGACCCACCAGAAGTCTGCTGTCAGAACTCAGGTGCAACGCTGGGGATGGAAGCACGCTCTCAAATACTCGCTATTTGAGAGATGTGTAGCAAGCAGGGTCAATGGCTTCTATTGGTTAGGGGCTGAGGGTGTGACGGGGGAAAGATTAGAAGCTGAAGATAATGCCTCCTCTTCCGTCATAAGTAACTGGGTACACAGCAGGTGACCCTTAATAAGAAAAGACTGGGAAAGAAGTAAGTTTGGGGAAAGGGGCGGGGAAGACGAGCTCATTTTTGACCATATTAAACACTGAGTGACTGTGAGAGATCCCAGAAGAGGCAAGAAGCAGGCAACCAGCACTGTTCCTCATTCCCCACATTCAATCCATCACCAAATCCTCTGAAGTCCACTTTCAAAAACCAAGATACAGCACAACTCTGTCCACCTCCTTTCATCTCCACTGTTAGCCAGCATATTGCAAAGCATCAGTATTTTTCTTGATGGTTGCCATATATCCACTTCTATTACCTAGTCCTCATGCTGTAAGTAATCTTTCTAAAATATGAATCAGATCATATTACTCCCTATTTTAACCCTTGAAGGGCTTCCTATTGAATTTAAAAATGAAATCGAACTCCTTATCATGGCCAAAAAATTCCTCCATGACACTGACCATTTTTCTTCTTTTATCTACTGCTCTCACTCATTTGGGCAAGTTCTCTGCTTTTAGAATCTCTGCACTAGGGAACTGCCTCACTTCCCTTTATTCCCCTTTCTCCCCTCAACACAAACGTCTTTGCCTTCAGATTTCATCTCAAATACCATCTCCTCAAAGAATCCTCCTCTAGCCACTCCCTTCCACATTGCATGACTTACTGGACTACAATCTGTAACCTCGATTGTTTGCCTATTTCCTACATCATAAATTCCATGAGAACTGAAACCTTATTTATCTTTTCCACTGCTCTACTTTGTACAGATGGAAGAGAGTTGACCCTCAACATGTTTGCCGAATGAATTAACAAATGAATAAATGCACAAAATGAATGGAACTGAAGCTCAGAAGGAAAAGCTCAGCTGGAGCCCCTGATTTGGGCTTCTTCCTCATGTGTATGACAAGTGATGCCAAGAAAACACATATTGCCCACGGGAAGTATAGACAGAGAATAAAAGAGCCCTTAAAACAGAGCCCGGAGGAACATCGACACTCAAGAGATGAGCAGAAGAAGAGGGTCTATACACACAAAGGAACAAATCGGAAGAACCAGAGATAAAGAAGGAAAACCAGGAGATACTCCCAAAGTGCTGGACGCTGTAGAAGAGCACTCCTTATTGGAAAGGCAGCTTGGCATTAAGGAGAAGTATGTATCACTGAAGTCGGACATATATTCCTACCACCTGCCAGGGACTATGCTAGGAGCTGGGATATAAAATCAAAGAAGAAATAGATAAAATGCTACTAATGACTATTCAAAGACTGGTACACAATACAATCTTCTCCAAGTGTGCTATGAGCAAGTCCCAATCCGAATCTTAATTATCACAACTGCTGAGAAGATTAAATGAGATCTTGTTCATAAAGTGCTGAGTATAATTTCTGAAACACAACAGGCATCTAATCAATCACAGTTACTATTATAAAACTATCTTCCCTTCACTGATTAAAAGAAAAATTACAGCACACTACAGCAATTTATGGCAATCTTCCCTTGGGGAATAATTTGATTTAAAAATTCATTATCTATTCTGGGAATACTAAAATAAGCAAAAGGATAGGATTCTTTATAGGGAAACTACTGACAAGTACCAATTCAAGGTTTTTTCCAAGATTCCAGTTTGGTTTTAGCACAGGTACAGAAGTGACTTAAGTGACTCAGAAGTAGGTCATCCCGTTAGCACACAGCTCTTTGAGTTCCCCACCCCTCATATACCACTCAGAGAAAGACCCTAAAACCTGCCTTTCCCCTCAAAACACAAGTTCCTTGGGCTTATCTTATTCCCGAACAAGACTTCCTGACTTTCCTAAAATGAGACAGATTAGAAGAAAAGTATCACAGTTCAGTCAGATCTCATTTTTTGCACTTTTATTTTGCTAGATTATCCCTTTTAGAGTCAAGAGGCTCGTTTCTTTTAAAATAAAGAACAAAAAAGTCAGCTGAGCTGAAAGAACACAGATTCCTCAAAAACACTAAACAAGAGAAAAATGCCCAAGTATTTCTCACTTAAATTCCAACTGGGAACATGAGGCTGAAATACCGCGGACCAACAGGAACCTTTACTCTGCATGCCATGCGATCCAACCCCCAGCCGGAATGCCTCCTTCCTCAGAGCACACACTACTTGCCATTGATTCCCCCACTTCAGTTGGTGTCCAGACCTCAGAGACCAAGGCTGCACTGGTATCTTCCAGCCAAAGGAAAATTATTTTCTTTGCTTCTCTTTTGTCCCTCTCTAACAGATTGCCAGTTCTTTTGTCCAGACCATGTGGGCAGCGGAGCTAAAGAACTTCTGCCAGTTATACACGCTTAGCAAGCAAAAAGTAAACAAGACACATTCTTCTAAGCTGAAATGTTCTAAAAGCAAACTACAGCAGTTAGGTTTCTAAATATTTTCAGGTAAACAGTCTATTTACTAGAGTGTATTAATAGACTAAGGTCTGGAATAAGGAAAAAAAACAATTCAAAATTTAAACTGAGCAAAATTTTCATTTAATATGAAGCTCAAAAGAGCATGAAACTGGAAAATAAGGGGGAAGAAATCCTAATCATGATTGGATCACTATGCAGCTGTGCTTTTGGCCTTGTTTACCCACTGATACAATTAGGCTAAAGACACTTTCTCCCTTTCTGCCTTCGGAACAGGTTGAATTTCACAATATCTCATCTCCCTGCAGTAAAGCATAACTGCCAGAAGTGTACTACATCTCAAGGCAGTATGTTCCCTTTAAGAAAAGTTAATCAAACAGCCTAACTCCACTCTAACGGGGCTTTCTTTTGTGTGTGTGTTTCCGAGAACCAAGCACCAAATGACTGTATCTTGATTTGGCAATTTGTCTAGAATGCAATGACTTATGGCAGAAGCACAATATCCCCCATCATAATACACAGAGACTACTGGCAGCAGTAAATCAACCAAGAGTGGTCATGTGCTCTCAGAAATAAACTGGGAGCAGAAGTTAAACACCAAGAAGTAATTCCTAGCTTCAAATTATCTGTTCAGTTGTTATTTCTAAGACATCACTGCAAAATTAAAAGAAATCTTACATTTTACCTTTTAATTTTCTACATAAGGTGAAAGCCTAGTAAGTCTCTTAACATTTTCTTCTAATAACAACCAAAATATAAGTCAATCTTCTGGGTCCCTACCAATCTTAAGCTCTTCCTCTTTCCTACATTTTCATTGTCTGTGATCACCATTTCAGTAGAAGTTCCTTTTGTAATATGACATCAAATACTTTAAAGATGTAAAAAAGGTTCACCTGAGATACCTTTTGGGGATGGAGAAGCAGGGACACTTCTCCCTCACCCTAGCTTTACTGAGCTACAATGAACATGCTGTGACACATTTAACTTATATTCATTGTTCAGTTGCTCAGTCGTGTCCGACTCCCTGCAATCCCATGGACTGCAGTACGCCAGGCTTCCCTGTCCTTCACTATCTCCCAGAGTTTGCTCAAATCCATGTCCATTGAGTTGGTGATGCCATCCAACTATCTTACCCTCTATCACCCCCTTCTTCTGCCCTCAATTTTACCCAGCATCAGGGTTGTTTCCAATAAGTCAGCTCTTTGCATCAGGTGGCCAAAGTACTAGAGCTTCAGCAACTATCCTTCCAGTGAATATTCAGGGTTGATTTCCTTTAGAATTTACTGATTTGAACTCCTTGCTGTCCAAGGGGCTTTCAAGAGACTTCTTAATTTATATAGTGGTTGGTTCTTTAATATTATGGGAAATATCTTCAAATAGTGGTGGTTAGATAATTAAAAGTTATAACAAGAACATATTCAAAGTACTCATGCTAAAAATTTGTCTCTCTGAATTCCTTTCAGATCTTAGTGGGTCAGGTGGTCTGAAGAACAGGAAATATTATGAAGTCATATCTTTCCAAGTAAAATGGCAGTCACACCAACGATCAACATCTTAAACCAGAAGAGAATAACATGCAGTGAGGCATGACTGTTTCTGTATATACATAGTCAGAAGGCTTAGTCATTAAGCAGTTTGAGTAGACCTAAGGACTGTCTACTTCTGACCCCACTGAGGACAGTCCCAGGTCGATTACTCGCCTTCCTAGGCTCCAGTAAGGGAGCTAAGACTTCTGACCCCACTGAGGACAGTCCCGGGTCGATTACCCGCCTTCCTAGGTGCCAGTAAGGGAGCTAAGACTTCTGTCACTTTCATCCCTCGCCTGTCAAGCCAGAATAATTCATTCAGCGACATTTCTGTGACCAAAAAAAACACTTGGGTTTGATTTTACTGCCTCTTCCAATTACATCCCATTTCAAGCCCTTCCCCCCACCCCCACCCCCCCCCAGCCCCCCGCCAGGCTTCCTAAAGAAGCTGTCCACACTTACTAATGTCCTTTCTCTATCCCATATTCCACTTATCGATCTGTCAACCAGCTTCCCACCTAGTCAACTGAAATTATATTCCTCAGTAAGATTTTTCTGTTTTGCTCACATAATGAGAAGAGAAGTAAACGGAAGGGTCAGCAGAGAATTTAGGGTCAAGACATCCACTTGACACTCACAAGCTGTGTATACTTCAACACTTCACTTCCCATCGCTGAGCACTTTCCTCCTCTGTAAACGGAATGGATTAGATGACAATCTCTAGGGTCTCTTCCTCTATTAAACCTATAGTTTCACAACTAAATTCAATCAGCGTTCATCCTTTTCTCTTTGCTGTATGACACTAATCACCACCTTCACTCCTCTATTATTTGCTCAAAGCTCTTCCACTCATGACTTCAGGTATTATCTCTACACTAATATCACCACCAAATTCTCTATTTCCAAATACACAGTCTCTCCACTTGGCCATTACATCTTCATCAAAGACATAATACACCCAAACTTGTACTTACACCCAAACCAACAAACCACCCTTCAGCTTGCTCCAAATATCCTGTTCCCTTAATAATTCCTAATTACCCATAGTCTTGGATGCTATGCGAGTCTGAGTCTTCCTCCTTCCGTCTCCTTTTCATTCGATCCTGCTGGTCCTTCTTTCTGGACAGCAGATGCTCCCCCTTTCGAAACGTCGTCACTCATGGCGGGATTGCTCTAAACACCACTGCTTGTTTTCCCAGGCCTAGTTCGCTCACTTTCCCAGCCAATATCCTTTTGCATTGTCCAATAAGGCAGCCACTAACTGCAGGCGGCTTTTAAATTAAGTTTAAAATTCAGTTTCTCGTTCACACCAGTTGCAGTTCAAGGCTCAACAGCCACATATGGTAGGTGACTATTACACTGGACAGCACAGATACATTTCCATCCTCACAGAAAGTTCTATTGGAAGGAGCCATAATCTTAGACAAAACTTCTTAGCACACTATTTACATCATGGGTTTTCTTAGTAAATATTTAGTAAGAATATGGGCTGGATTGCTAACACTTAATCAAACCAGTCTGAAATCTTTATCTGGACATCGAAACGTTCCAGACTTGGCTTCATCAAACTGCTTTGTACATTTTCTTTGCCAACACATACTCTGTTCGCCAAACTGCTCTCAGTGATCACGTAGTGGACAATGCTCATTATCACATTCATTCATTCTTTCATTCAATAAATAAACCACGTATGAGACACAGATTCCAGCAATACTGCAGAAAAGGAAAGAGACAATAATCTTCTGACTGACTCTGCTTCCTCTCCGCTCACTGGCTTCCTACCCGTCTATCCTTCAAAGCCCATCTTCTTCAAGCTCTCCTAGCTTATTTTCCCCTCTCAAAGTTCTCAGGGCACTAGTACACAGCCCACATTTGGACACAATTAAGTAAAATTTAGTTTTATATTCTTTCATGCTTTATGATCCCACCTAGAATTCAATCTACTTAAGGAATTTGGCATTTACTACCAAGAGAGGAGATATTTCTGTGTTAATATGAATTTAACTTGGAGAAGGAAACGGCAACCCACTCCAGTGTTCTTGCCTGGAGAATCCCAGGGACGGGGGAGCCTGGTGGGCTGCCGTCTATGGGGTCGCACAGAGTCGGACACGACTGAAGCGACTTAGCAGCAACAGCAGCATGAATGTAACTAAAAGCAGAGTTATAAGAGACACTGAAATCTTATTTTATATATCTACTAAGTAGGACAATAACATTTGTTCTATCTAAATCATAGAATCAAACTAAATAAGAGTGAATAACTTTGATTTTTCTTGTTGGCAAGAAGAAATCTCTAGGGATTCATTATTTATAAAAAAGCTGAAAAATAAAGAGTAGGCAAAAGGTTACTATGCTGTTGTTACATTCAAGGGAAATGATGAAACCACTTTTAAAAAGTTATACACTAAGATTTCTGCTCAATAATAAAACACAATGTTCCATGGAATACTGCATTCTTAATTCAGGATGGCGCTTTTCTTTCCTTCCATTTTTTTCAAAGAAACAATTCATTCACGTTTTCAATAAACAGGAACTAGGCATCTACTATACCCTAGATGCTGAAGATACGTTAATAAAATAGACAAACACTCTCCAAGGAATTACATTCTTGAGGTGGGGGCAGGAAGGGGGAAAGAGAACAGATAAATTAGTAAATCATATAGTATATTAGTTATTGTACACTAAAAGGTAATAAATGATAGGAATAAAAAATAAAACAAGGAGATATCCTAATTTATATTTTAGAGTGCTCAGGGAAGGTCTCACTAAGAAGATCTGACAAGATAACACCTAAGGTAGGATCTGAAAGCAATGACCACATGAATGATGTGGCTCCCTAGAGAAAGAAGAACCCGGAGACAGCAGAGTACAGTGCAAAGGTACTGAGGGAGCAGAGTGCTTGGTACGTTCCAGGAATAGCTAGAGGGCCAATGTCAAGGAAATCAAACTGAATATTCATTGGAGAGACTGATGCTGAAGCTGAAGCTCCAATACTCTGGCCACCTGATGTGAAGAGCTGACTTGTTGGAAAAGACCCTGATGCTGGGAAAGACTGAAGGCAGGAGGAGAAGAGGACGACAGAGGATGAGATGGCTGGATGGCATCAGCAACTCTGGGACGTGAGTTTGGGTAGGCTCTGGGAGTTGGTGATGGACAGGGAAGCCTGGCGTGCTGCAATCCATGGGGTCGCAAAGAGTTGGACACGACTGAGTGACTGAACTTACCTTAGTGTGGTCAGAGAGTTAATGAAGAAACAGATTGTGTAGGGCTCTACAGACCGCATACAAGTGAGTAACAAAGGAAAACACTGGAGAGTTTTGATCATATGAATAATATCATCTGGCTTAAGTTTTATTAGGATTATTCTGTCTTTTGTGATAAGAATAAAATTCTAGTGGGGCAAAAGTAGATGCTAAAAGACTCGTGAGGAGGTTAATGCAGTAATTCAGGTGAAAGAGTGTGTCAGCAGAGAACAGATATTGGCAAATTCTAGATACATTTAAAAGTGAAGTCAAGAGGATTTGCTGATAAACTGGGAGTGAGAAAGAGGCATCAAAGGTGACTCAAAGATTTCCAATCTGAAGGGTGGAGGTGTTGTTAACTGTGAAGGAGAAGTGCAAGGGGACCAGGGGGGAAAGGATACCAGAAGCTTAGTTTGGGACATATTATGTCTCAAATGTCTGTTAGACATCCCGATGGAGATGTCAAACAGGCAGCTGAATATACGGGCCTGGAATTCAAGGGAAAGATCAGGACTGAGATTATACACTTGGGAAGTGTCAACATATAATGCTACTTAACACTGTAAGACTGGATGAGATCACCAAGAAAGTAGTAAACTGGACTAAGTCTAGGCTATAGCTACATAATTCAAAGATCAGGAAAGGAGACTGACTGGTGAGGACCAGTAAGGTGGAAGAAAAACCAAGAGTATGATATCCTGACAGCCAAGTGAGCAAAGTGTTCACTGAGGACAGAGCGACCGGCATGCCACATGTTCAAATCAGGAGGAGAACTGAGAACCAAGGACTGGATTTAGCAACACAGAGGTCACACTGGAGGTCTTGGCAAAGCATAAGCAGGAAAGCAACACGAGTGAAATGAACAGCCATGCCGGAGTCAAGGTCCCTGTGTCGCCACGTCTCCACAGCTATAGGACTAGAGTGGTGCTGACAGACACGGCAGGCTCCCTCCCTGCTGACTCCTCCTTTGACTCTCATGGGAACTATTTTTACTTGAGCAGAGCTTGGGAAAAAAAGGTAGAAGGGCATCTCTTGGGAATGTTTACCATCCTTCCTATGACTTTTCAGGTCAGTTGCTCAATACAATTTGATTATCATGAGCTGTGATATGTTATTTCCTTGTTTTGTTTGTTGTATTTGAGAATAGGAAATATGGACGGTAGCAGTAGATAGTGCTTCCACTTATCACCCAAAGCTTGAGTACTCCTGACAACTTCAACGGCAGAAAATGAAAACTTGCTTAAAAATTCAGCTAATTTAGATGCCAGAATGGGGAATTCCATTTAGTTTGTCCTTTAAGATAAGCTATTTTATACTAGCCATTTGCCCTTTCTCTTAAATTAAAAAATAGGCAAGGTGACTCTGGAAGCCACCAGTATATTCAAACACAAGTGTGTTTTTGTGGCTAATACAACAGCTGGGGTAGGTTTATCAAACCAAGAGACAGCTCAAGAATGAAGTATGAGGGCTTTTTCTCAGTTTAGCCCGACAGAGAGATGTCAGCTCTTAAAAGTCTCCATAATATCTAAATACCTAAATGTATTTGTTCATTGACTAATAGAGAAAGGAAGTTTCATTAGGATTCTAGTTTCTAAGTAGTGATGTTTTATGCAGGAGTCTAAATGACAAAGTCTACAGAGGAACAACTTTTTGTATCTCCAAAGTCCAGGAAAAGGCAGATGTAACACAGACAACTCCCCAATAGTCAGTATAGCTCTAGCGTTTCTTTCGTGATCACTTTTTCAAAGGACATAGCACTTATGAAAGGTGGCTATCACCACTTGACACCGAGCTTTATTTATAAGGTGAAGAGGGAAGGCCTCTATATTCCAACACACAACCAGAGAAAAGAAGACTGAAAGGCATGTCTTCCTGTATACAGACATGAAAAAAATAGATCAACATAAAGTTTACATAAACTTTACCATGAAGTTTACATGACAGGTGCAGGGCAGAGTAAGAAAATACAGATGACAATAAATAAACCAGAAAACCAGAGGGGAAAAAGAAAAGAAACTCAAAGGGAAATAAGGAGAGCTGAGGAACAAGTGTGTAGGGGTGGGGAGGGGGAGTAATTTTGCTGTTTTAAAGAAAATAGCTAAAGCCTTGCTGAAGAGGTGACTTCTGAGCTGAGACTTCAATGATGTACAAGAGCAATCCAAGCACATGTCTGGAGAAACAGGATTACAGAAGGAAGGAAGAACAAATGCAAAGGACCCAAGGCTACGTGTGCATTTGAGAAAACAGCAAGGAAGGGGGTATAGCGCAAGTGGTCTGAGTAAAGGAAAAGAGCAGTAGGACGTGAGGTCACTATTCACCTTCAAACACAATCTCCATTTACTAAGTTCCAAGTTCTCTCCGAGTCAGAACACACACAGAATTTCTACTCTATGCCCTACAATTTCTTGAAGTCCCAAGGGTTGGGTGTTATCTCATTACAGTGATCAATAACATCATTTTGTAAGATTCGAAACTAAAATAATCACTTACCACTGGACACTGAATAGCTTGGGTCACATTCTCAATCTTCTCCAAAGAGAAAGTGTTCACTGAAAACAACTTTTATGGCTAGTCTCCTAAGTCTCAACACAATCACACATACACACAGAAACACTCTGCAACCCAGAGAAAATGGGCAATTACACTCAGGTGTTGTGTGCATCATTTCGATATACATTTCACCAAGTGACCAGAAGACAGGGAAAGAATGTTAGAGAAGTATGTTAAGACTTTACAGTTAAAATTCCATACATAATACTAAGTGGAAATATTAAATAACCCACATACATTACCTGGAAGACTGTTTCCTGTATTTACCCCTATAGAAGTTAAGGAATTTAGGATGACAACACTGTTCATTGGCTGGCTGGCTGTCAAGTCACTCAGTCATGTCCGACTCTTTGCGACCCCATGAACTGTAGCCCACTGGGCTCCTCTGGCCACAGGATTTTCCAGGCAACAATATTGGAGTGGGTTACCATTCCCTTCTCCATGGGATCTTCCCAGCCCAGGGATCGAATGCAGGTCTCCCACATTGGAGGCAGATGCTTTACCAGCTGAGCCCCAAGGGAAGCCCACACTGTTCATTACTTTGGTTAAATTTCCCCACAGAAAATATAAACTAACTCTCGGATTAGATTTTTAAAGGATGTTCATATTAGAACTTCCCCAAACAAACAGATATTGAATATGACATAGCTCTCCCTCTTAAAACCGTACCTGGTAATCTTGCCTCCTTCCTGGAATATTTTCCTTCTGTCCTTCCTTCACTGATATCAACGATACGCAAAGGAAGGGATTCTCCTGGAGCGTGCATCAGAACGGTGAGGTACTTATCAGGTCACCCCCAAAGTACTACTACTACCTTAAGCCTAAGTCACATTCTTACAGTATTAGTATTAATATGTTGGGGCTAAAGGGGAAGGGACAGTTGAGAACCACTAATCCAAATCCTTTGAACGTGAAAGTTACTGCTCAGTTGTGCCTGACTCCTGACAACCTCATGGACTGCAGTCTGCCAGGCTCCTCTGTCCATGGGATTTTCCAGGCAAGAATACTGGAGAGGGTAGCCATTCCCTTCTCCAGGGGATCTTCTCAACCCAGGGATCAAATCTGGGTCTCCCACACTGCAGGCAGATTCTTTACTGTGTGAGCTACCAGGGAAGCCCTTAAATCCTTTAGGTCCAGCTAAAATCTCACTTCCTCTATGGGGCTTCTCAAGCCTACCTCAAGTTCAAAAGAATAGTCTGTAAAAATAAAAAGCTTATTTTACTTTTTACCTTTTTTACACCCGCCACCCTAGTTATGATTAACTTTTCCTTAAGAGGAGTCCAAGAAAAAGGACTTGAATTCCAACACACCGTCATAAGAAGATAAATCTGTTGCATATAAGGTAAATTTCCATGATAAGAAATGTCTGTTTTCACAGAGAAATTTTAAATTTTCTCCTGACAAGGAACAGGTAGAGGAAATGTTTATCATCTCAGCGCTCAGACTCTAACAAGTGTAATTCTCTTGCTATTTTCAAATCTGAATTATTCGGACTCGGCTAGCATCTAAACTTTAAGCCTATCCATTAAAGTCAAACTTATTTTTATTTTCTTTAGCTAAGAATAACTGTATAAAATTAGATCTCTCCTGGTATACAACTAGATATTTTTTCTGGCATTTGCAATCTAAAGTCATTTTTCTTGGGACTATAATCTAGCTCACAAACAGATCACAGAATTTTACATCTCTCAGGGATCCCAGATAACACTTTTCAGATGAGGAAAAAGCTTCAGAGAGGTAAAATTACTTGTCTAAAGTCACATAGCCAGCCACAGTTCACCTAACTTCAGCGAGATATACTTTTGGGATAAATTTTATTAAATGAAAATGAAAGCTATGAAATGTTTATATGTGTTACCTTTGGATTTTAGACACTGCTGGCTTTAACATGGATTCTTCTCAAACACTAAACTTCTAATACACACAAAGTAATCTACTTCTTACAAAACACTAGCTGGAAACAGACTGAAATTTAATAGCAATTTCCTGTGCTACCATAAAGTAAGTTCAATTTGCACTCTTCTTATTCAACATGTTTGCAGTAGGACTGTTACAGGTCCATGTGTACAGCAGAGGTTAGCCTTGCTAACCCCAGGGTGACCAAAAGGGCAAATTCTTTTAATTTTCTCATGTAAGCCAAATCAAGAGCATTTTAGTAACTATTACATACAACTTCTATATACAGACATAACAAGTAAAATGTCTTCTTGCCTTTATATACCATTCCCCAAATGGCATACAAATAGTATGGTTTTTAAACAGTATGGTTAACTTACTCCAAAGAGGTTCACCTAAACAAATTTTAAAGGGTTAGTAACCCTGTACTACAAACTTCTGTGTTACATGCAAAAGCTATCTTCAATCTGAGAATAACATGGATGGTTGGGATAAAGCTCCAAGCCCAGAGGAGTATCACCTTCAACTATTAACCTTTAAGTAAGCCATTGGCAATGGTTTTCACTGAAGAATAATGAAATTCAATTCTACATTTTGATCTTTAAACACATTTAACTCAGACTATTATTTAAGAAAGTGCATATACATGGTAAATAATTTTTAAAAACCAAGTCTCCTTCCCACCCCTAACCCAAGTTTCCCAGGTCCTCTTCTCAGAGGCAATCACTGTTACCTATCCAAAGACAGAGGGGTCTATGTGTACCAAACAAAAGGGAGTGCGTGTATGTGTGCCTATTTGAAAATACAGTTTTAAAGAACCATCACTTCTTTTCAAATATACTTACAGAATGATGGAATAATGAAAACACCATTATCTTTAATATAGTGCTTCACAGTTTTCAAAGTGCTTTCAAGGGTATCAGCGTATTGATTTTCAAAACTATCAGTTCTTGGTAAACATGTTCGAACTTCAAAGAATCTAATCGAGTCATTTAATATAGCCATCTCACTTAGGAAAATGATATTCAAGGCGACACCAAATGAAAGTTGTGTACTTAAAAAACAAAAAAGCAACACACTCCCAGGGAGATTTTTTACTATCTGCTCTTGGTAACATATTCCAGTCTCTCAGATCTACAGCCAATAACTTGTTATTTTTAAAATTTAAACTGGCATCAACATCATAAAAACATTTCAGAATTTATAATACACGTATTTTTAAATTAGTTTCTCTACTTCAGCCTATTATTGCCAATATATTTGAACACGAAAGCCATGCTCTATTTCTTACCTATTCCCACCACATCCACAATATATGGGACTTATTTTACTAGGATCTCGTTTTATGTAACAGTAGAGCAGCATCCATCAGTCTTCTTATTTTGGTTACGTAATGTATTAGAATGATCTTACAATGCTGATGACACTACTACCTCATTAAAGCCTCCAAATTACAAACATAAACCATTATATTTCCAAGTATGAAACTAGTTGATGTCTGGAGTAACTTAGAGAAAACTGAATTTTAAAAGCATGAAAAAGAGAGGTATACATTTCCATTACTTAAAAGCATCCATCTGGTACTGACTCCCACGCCTATACATAAAATACTATTTTGCTGTGCCGATATAGTATTTATCATTCAGTTCAGTTCAGTCACTAAGTCGTGTCCGACTCTTTGCGACCCCATGGACTGCAGCATGCCAGGCCTCCATGTCCATCACCAACTCCTGGAGTTTACCCAAACTCATATCCATTGAGCCGGTGATGCCATCCAACCATCTCATCCTCTGTCATCCCCTTCTCTTCCCGCCTTCAATCTTTAGAAGGGTTCAAAATATTTTCTAATTGTGGTAAAAATACATAAAATTTACCACTGTAGCCATCAAAATACTTTTATAAGATCTTAAATTAATTTATTTAAAATGGAAATGAGAATCCTTATTTCTTATACATTCATATAATGATTAAATCAATCGTGCATTATCAGAGGTCATAAACCCAGAAAGCAGGCAGAAATTCAAAGAAAACTACATTTGAGAATATAATGGTTTTTTATTAAGAATTCAGATTATGATCAACACTTCTCTAAATGTTAAGTTTCTTAAGCTGGTACCAAACTGACATCAAATAACAGGGCAGTCTCAAATGTAGGAAGGGCAAGAATAAAATTCTTAGACAAAAATACTTTCAAGTGCTCTACAAGTCTGAATTAAATAACTTCAATAAATAAGTCAACAGATGAACTGGGGGGAAAAAAAGTCCCACATCTCCTATTTCTCAGCCATTAATCTCTTCACAGGGCAGCCCAGAATTTACTGGTATGATATTTATATTCTATGTTTTTTGGCATATGAAAAATTTTAATATAGCCAAAGAAAGATCTCCAACTGAATAGCAAAGAAATATGGTATGAATGAAAAAGAATCAAATCATCTTTGATGTACTATTAGTTATCTTTTATATAGAAAGTACATTCTGTGTGGCTTTACTTGCCCTAAAGGAAGTAAGCCTCCTGTGTAAATGTGAAAATAAACATGAAGCCCAAACAAAGTTCAAGCTATTATTTTAGAACAAACATTATCCTGCATTTTACAAAGGTCAGAACATACATGTTCACATTTTCTTACATATACATAAACAAAGAGTGGAAGGCTAAACAAGAAACTGGTTACCTATGGAAGCAGGGATCTGAAAGAGTTGAAAAGATGTGGAAGCAAGAGTTCACAATTATATAATTTTTATTTATGAATCACAGAAATGATTATCATTAAAAAATAAGAGTATATTTTTCTTACCAAAACAATCATAAAGCTATTTTCTCAAAGCCTCCTCAGCATTTATCATACTTTCTAAATCTTGCTGAAACAATTTTAAAGCTATTTTCTTAAAGCCTCATACCTTCTAAAAACCTCAAGTTTCTGAAATAGAAAAGACCGATTTTCTATTACCCATGTAAAGTGGGGCGGGGCGGGGGGGAGGACAACAGAGCCAGAATGAGTTAAAATAAGACTTTCTGAATGTTTATTTCATTGTATTAACATTATTAAACAGTATTACAGAAACTCAATAGTAAATTCTTCTCCTTAATAGACATTTTTAAAAAGGCAATATAGTTTATAACGTTTCATTGTAAGTACATGCAGTTAAGCCTCAATTACATTTAATATGGCTTTATTAAATCAACTATTTTACTCAAATCAATATGTTTCTCTGGCCAAATAACGTAACTTTGTAGAAGACACTTACCAAGTTTGGCTGACAAACTCAAATTCTTTCAAACATTAATTTCAGCCCTATGGGGTTGCTCCAAAGAAATTATCTAAGTTATTTACTATACTGTTTTCTATACGCATGGAGAGATATCACAGACCATGACAGGAGACCAATCAATACGCCAGAAATTCAGGGAGGCAGGTAATGTGGGGAAACAGAATGGGCTTTGAGTTAGACCTAAGTTGAACCTGACACTCTATCTCTGGCTGATCCTGGGAAAATGAATTTCCCTGAACCTGTTTCTTAAATAGCAAAATGAAGTTGGTATCATCTAAGCTGAAGTATCATTAAGAGAATTAAATGTCATGTCCAATTAGCAAGTTTCAGACTATTTCAGCTGCCTCATGAAGAGGACTTAGGGGAGGAAAAAAAAGCTTTCCTTAGTATTTTTGAAGTCACATGTGAGAAAAACTTTAAAGGAAGAAAATAATCTAAAATGGCAAGGGAAAGGAACTAGAAGGCAAAGAAAAATAACTTGTCTGAGGCAAGTAACTGGGTCTGGTCAAAGAGGACAACTGAGCATGTCTCTTTTTAATGAAGATTTTTACTTCATCTATTTAATTTACTCCCTCCTTTTTTACTTAGTTCAGATGTCAACATCCGTTAGCCTGGAGGAATCATGTTAATATTCTAGGGCAAACATCCAGTGTAAGTAAACATGACTACCAAAGGTAAAAAGTATCTAAATTAGATACTGGGTTTGAAATCACTGCAAACATGTATAAATATTTTCTTTCAACAAATTCCCAACAAAATTTAATGATGATCATCTGAGTATTTCTTTATCAAGATAGGAAACTGCTTTTTTAAATGAGATCATTCTAAGACAAATCTATATTTGTGGAAGATTATTCCTTATTGGAAAAAACACTTGTTCCTGAAGTTGGAACCATATGAAACTACCATTGTTCAACTGTTTGTGACCTGCAAATAGCCAATTGCACTTTGAGTGTTCAGTGTGTGCTAGAAATACCACGTACCAGGGTACAACAGGGTCTCTGTTTTCAGGTAATGTGGGTTTAGCCAAAAAGACAGAATGTATTCTGTATTCAGTGTATTCACTGTAGTTTTAGAAAAAGTTTTTTTGATATAGCCTTTCAGTTTCTACTCCATATTTCAGGGCCATACAGACTGAAACAATTAAGAATATTATTTTTTCAATTCATTACCGCATTTTGTCAATTCATTACTATGTTAAGGACTCTTGATAGAAAACAAAACTCCTTAGATTTGGTCCTCACCATCCAGTTTAGGACCCAGAAACCATGTTAAAATGGAAAGGGATGTTAGAAAAAAGAACTGAAAGAGGTTACCTCTTGTATAATTTGTATATATTTTCTAGTATATAATTTGTACATTTTATTTCTTCATGTTATAGAGAAGATGTGCTCCTAGCTTCCCTAAGAACATTTTTTTTTCCCTATAATTCATGGTCAAGAGTATAGTACAGAGTGAAATGAATATTAAAAGTTCACAAAATAATTGGGAGAGAAACACTGATAGCAAAATACCTAGAGAGCAGTTATTTCCTAATTAGAAACTTACCACCTAGTTCTCAACTGTTTCAAAAACTCTTATGCAGAAATGTCAGTGCTCTGACAATCTACACATCTTCCGCTTTTTAGTTGTACTATATATCTGAAAACACGTGGTTCTAGAAGTTCACATGAAGAAGAAACAAAAATGACTCTTTTTATTGTTAGGGAGAAATGTCGAGGCTTCCCAGTTTCCTCACTCCCGTCACACATACACCTGGAATGAGGACATGGGAAGCAAGGAAAATTTATTCTAAAATAATACTCCGAAAACGTCCTTGTTCAGCTGGGAGATCCAAGAAAAAAGATGACTTTTGACAAAGGGATGACGGCAAGAGCCTTGCTCATTTCTGCTTGAATGCACACATCTTACACTGAGGTCACCTGTGAGGAACTAAAGGTTTCCTCTTAAGATAGTAATGGATTTAACAAGTCTGACTAACCACTAACGAAGTGTAGAATACCTGCTGATTTACTATTTGTTTTAGCTTTTGTCTGGACAGAGGAGCTATAGTGCATAGGGTTGCACAAAGTCAGACACGACTGAAGTGACTTAGCACGCATGCACAAAGAGGATGGACTCTGCCACAAATCCAGCCACCCAACTGCTACATTTTTCAAAAAGAGCTTTTCAAACAGAATGGTTTTTGAAATAAGCTCAACTCTTAACACACCTCTCTCCTCACTAGTTTCTGCACTGACTTAAGAGAGCTCCATAAACGGGTGAGCAGAGGGCTGGCCACTGCCAAGTGTGATCCATAAAACCAGCAGCCCCTCTTCTCAGAGAGCTTTGCTTTTTTTTTTAATTTTCAATTTGATTTTCTCGAATTAAAATGTTTTCCCCCAAAGCTGCACACATGAAATGTGTTTTGCCAGCACAACTCTGTAAAAATTGATTCCTGAGCCTTTCAGTGACTGCCTGTCACCTGCTCCTTAAATGAAGGAGTATGTGAGTTTCTTAATACCACCACTCACGGTAACATCGTCATGCTGGTCACACTTACCGAACTATTTTTTGGGAGCTCTCCCCAGGTCAACATTAATTTTTATGAAAGCACTGATTCCACAGACCAATAAGGTTTTCTCATTTTGGTCAAGAGCGGCTACATGAATTGCTAATTAAACATGGGCACTTTTCACCCACTATTCTCTCTTTCCCCGCACACACTCTAGAAACCCGAAGTGAGAAGCAGACTACAACTTCCTCCAGATTTCACAGATGACAGCTCCCCTTTCGGGGGAACAAAATCTGGGGTTCCCAGTGCAGTCAGTCTTCAACCTTTGTGTCTGTCTGAGGAAAGAACAAAAGGCAGCGCTTCCTCCCCCAGCCCCTCCTCAACTCGGAGGAGGCAGGCTTGACAGAAGAACCGTGCTGGAGGACAAGGAGACCACGCCGGAGCCGGCGCGAGCTCCCCTCCACACGCACGTTACCCGAGCTACCCACCTTGGATAGCTGCCTCCTGAGGCTGAAGCGCTGAACCATGGTCACCCTGAGGACTCTTCACACAAAGCGATCCACCAAGGGAAGGGCTTTTTCCGAGGCCGCTTCTTGCAAAAATCGGTGGCGAAACATCTTGCAGGCTAGCACGGGAGCCAGAGGAACGCGCCCGGGAGACTCAACAAACTTGGAAGCCCTTCATTGTTCTAGGGGAGACAGGGCAGAGCCCACGTCGGAGGGGGAGGGCGGGATCCCGGCTCTGCGAGCGCGAGCACTTCCTGTGAGTCAGCCGAGAGGGGTCCGGGCAGAAGGACCACCCCTTCCCTTCCCATCAGATCGCCGGCCGGCCGCCCGGGTCGGCCAGGGGAGCCGCTCGCCGCGGTGCCACCTGAGAGCCGGGGACAACCTGGCTCTCGAGCGGAGGGGGAGCGGCGCGCGGGGGTCGGCGGGCACGGCTCTGCCTGCAGGCTCCTCCCCCGGGGCCTCCCAGGGGCGGGGGTCCGCGGCCCCGACAGCACCCCCTGCTCAGGCTCCACCGCAGGTCGGCTGCAGGGCGAAACCCTGGGAGACGAGCCCCGCTGGAGGAGAGGAGGAGTCTCCTCCCCGGCGGCTCGGCTCGGCAGGCAGCCGTCCGGCTTTGTCTAAGCGATGGGCCAAGCCTTTCCTCTTACTCACGGGGAGGGGCCCGGGGCAGGAATGTCAGGTGCGGGGCGACTTCAGCTTCGTCACGAAGTTAAAACAATCTAAGCCTGTCTTCTGGGATGCTCGCCCTCTCTCATTAGAACAAGGTAGTAACTTTAATAACACGTCTACATACACAAAAGGAACAGCTCGGGCTGAATTAATGAAGGTAGAAAGGTATGAAAAAATGGCAATGGTGAGGGCAGAGCCAAAGATTAAAAAATCCATGTGTGTTTTGCTGTCATTTCCTGGTCTCTTCCTAACTATTGGATGCTGCTTCCAGACGGCCGATGGAAGGATACAGCGTTATTGTAACGAAACTTTCCACACCATATGTTCCTCTGCAAATTTTTCATGACTTCTGAATGAATTTAACAACTGACCAAGGCAGAATTTGGGGGCATACATTAATTTTTCCCTGAGCCTGTGACTCTCAATTCCCTGTCACACATGACCACCTGTCAGGCTACATAAAGCCTTTGTGTAATGAACCTACTATGTGCGGTTGTTGTGTTGAGCATGTCACAACTATCATCCCATTGACTTCTCAAACAAGTCTGTGAAATAGGTACTAAAAGCCAACTATAAGTAAAGCAGGGATATTCTCTCTAAAAATCTCAATATTATTATGAGTAAACCATATAGTATTTCTAAATTTCTTTTCTTCAAATGAGAAAAATGAAAAACGAGTTTGAAAAGATCTTCATGCAATGGATATTCTCAACTGTGCCCGTATCACACACGACTGTTTCTACTTATCAGCAAATAACAGTTAAAAGTTCATCTAAAATATGACACATTTCAGAGTACCTTAGGAAGAGTAGAAAAGACATACCAAACCAAAAAAATATCAGGCTGCCAAGGCTCCAACAATTTCTCTAACCAAAATGCATACATAAAAAGTTTATTCTACAAACTCTGAATAGAAAAGGATTGCACATATTTAACTGAACTTTTTTTGTGAAACTCCAAAGCTTAAAAAAAACTTAGATCAACAGCTCTGACTGAAAGTGAAGCCTTCTTCGTATTTAGGTTCAGAGTATGCAATGCAACCTAATGTTTAAACTAACTGATTGCAATTTAATTCCAAGTGGAAAGTAGGCTGACAAAGAACTCGAGTTCTGTGTGTTTTGATTTTAAAAGGTAAAAGCACCATTACCTCCACTTTTCTCCTACAAAGAGAGAAACCAAGTACTCAGCAAACTTCTCCAGGGAAAGCAGAATTAATCCCAAACAGGGATTGAACCCACACTCCTGGCAGTGAAAGCACGGACTTCTAACCACTGGACTGCCAGGGAATTCGCAAGATACAGTATCTTTAAGCATGAAGTGTTTCTGATAAAAGCAACTAGAATCCCAGATCACTGCTGCAAGATTCTTGCTAACCCCACCTCCACAAAAAATAAAAAGAGTAAACAGGAAAAAGAATTAGAAAAAAATGTCAAAAATCTACAAACTTAAGTACACATTAAATATCAATATAACTGAACAAGGTATACATCCTCAAAGTGCCAGACACACATGTGCTAAGTCGTTTCAGCTGTGTCCAACTCTTTGCAACCCTATGGACTGTAGCCCGCCAGGCTTCTCTGTCCATGGAATTCTCCAGGCAAGAATACTGGAGTGGGCTGCTGTGCCCTCCTCCAGGGGATCTTCCTGACCCGGGACTGAACCTGCATCTCTTATGTCTCCTGCACTGGCAGGTAGGCTCCTTACCACTAGGGCCACCTGGGAAGCCCACAAGACTTAAAAAGGAGGATGTCTCCATTCGAGGAGGAACTTTTACTTATTTTTTACCTATTAAAATAAAGATAAATCTCTAATTGTTTAAAATGCAATAAAGCCTGTTAAATATGATTTGAATTCATGACTGCAATTCATTGCTTGATAAAATGATAAAAAAAAAAAAAAAAAACCTGAAAAGATCCTCAGTAAATTGAGCTGTTAGGGTAGAGATTAGAATCTCTAAATCTGATGTATTTTGAGGTGTCTCACAGCTTTGTGGATGAAAGCAGTAGACCAAGATCAAAAGCATTAGAACTGGGACTAGAACTCAAAATACCCAGATTCCACAGTACCACTCTTCCCATTACATAACGCTTCCTCCTGTTTTTAGTAATTTAGAATGCACTTAAAGAACACCACAGAAGATACGTAGTAAACTTCTGTTGCAAACTGTATACTGACTCCACTTTAAAATTTGAACCTTTATACTTTGCTATGAGGGAGTCTCCCTACAGCCTGGCGCACCTAAAGTAATATGCTTATAGTTCCTCCCCTTATCTTGCTGGCGTCCAGTCCTGTAACAGAGTTCTATTAAATAAATCTTATTGTTCAAACATTATTGTGGGTTTTAACCAGCTTTCTGTGATAACCCAGTAGAAGTAATTGCACAGTGCCAGCTACCAGTCAATCCATAAAACTATAAGACAGGCTTTCATTATGCAGCACCGTGTCATTGCAGAAAGCCCCTCTCATTCAGGCCAAACAAGCATTAATGACACCAGACACTCAGTACAGAAGGAAACATTCCCTTTACTCAAGGAGGTTCACAATCCAGTAAGGAAACACAGAAAACTTAAAACAACTGTCATTAATGCGGCAGGTGCTACAATACAGGGACAGTGGTGGTACAAAGAAGGGAGAGATCAACTTTCCAGGGGACAGAGAAACTTGCAAAGTAGGAGTCCTTCAGGGTGGGTAGAAATTCTGCAAGTGGACAAGAAAGAGGAAGGGCATTCCAGGCAGGAGAAAAAACACAAGTTAAAAACATAGAGGGGTGCTCGCTTCGGCAGCACATATACTAAAATTGGAACGATACAGAGAAGATTAGCATGGCCCCTGCGCAAGGATGACACGCAAATTCGTGAAGTGTTCCATATTTACAAAAAAAAAAAAAACACAGAGGGGTAAATCAAGCAGTAAGTAAAATTCAGTTTTTCCAAACTAACAACGCACCGTGTTGTAAGTCGTAATATTTTCCACAGTATTTTTTCTTTGTGGAATGGAATGGGGATTATAACAAAATTCATGTATTCTTTCTTTCTAAATTGCACGTTTGTTAACTATTTTGCTATAAACTGCCCAAATGGGAATAGCCCATCATTAACAAATAATAATCTGACAGGTTCTCTCTTTACACAAGTTATGGTTGTTTTAGCTATTGTTTGCCTTTAAAGCAAGGAGAGAGAAAAATCTACTTGCAAAAAGTTTAGTAAATAACATCTTCAGTTGCTGGATTTCCTATGGCAGTTCGGGCCCCTTGAATGTTATTTCTGTCTTGCACAAAGAAATTTCTTTTGGGAATCCCCAAATACACAACAATACAAAAACCATATTTTATCTACCTAAGAACTGCTTAAGTACCTTATGGAGTTATTTGCAAAGGTTCCAGCCACTGTCAATACAAACAACCCTGAAAGTAGTATACTTTATCCAGTAGTAAGATGTTAACTGATATTGATGACAAAAATAATTTTGAACACCTAATCGTATTTAATACCATAACTAACTCATTGTGATGGCTAATTTAAAGAGTAGCCAACCATGCCAAATTAACATATTTATTTTCATGAACTGGACATGGCTCTTTTAAATACGCTAAATTAAGGTTGTCCCCTTTTACATCAGCAACGTTTGGGATCTGTGATTATTTTTCCCTGTAAAACCCATGCCTTGTGTCACCTGCAGTGAATACATGGCAAGGGAGGGGGAGACAAGCCAAGGGAGAAGAGAGGGGGAGGACTATAGTGTACCTGCTAAGTACCAAACAACAATGTGACTGTTGAACACCCAGCAAGACTATGTATTTTAAATATGTAAACGCTATAAAATCACGTTCTTAGAATGGTCTTCAACGTGCTTCCTGTGCTCGTCCCCACTTTCTCTCTCCAGACATCTCACATGACTTTCAACTTCACTCCCAAGCTCTGCTCACACTTCTGTTCCTTCAGGAAAGCCTTCTCTGTCAGCCCTCCATGACCCGCTTCTCCACCCTGCTGATTCCTCCTCATACACTGTCATTTCCTTGTCTGTATCCCCTTCATCAAAACATAAGCTTCTTAGGGCAAGAACTCTGGCACCTGCTAGGCCAAGTATTTATTAAATATCCATGTTTACTGAATGAATGACTTAAAAATATAAGGCAAACTTCAAAAGTTTCTAAGACATTCTGGACTTCCTTCTTTCTTCCTCAACCATCTCCCTTACTCTTAAACTCCCTGATTTTTCCACTTAATTCTTCTTGTTCTCATATTTCACTTTGTGATTATTAATTTTATTAATTATTTGTCAATTACTTACCTCCCACTTATGACTCTCTATAATTTAACATTTTCCAATAAAATGCTTCTTGTAAAAATTCAGAAAATATGGTAAAATATAAAGAAAATTTGTGAATAATATCACCATACAGAGGGAACCACTAATAGTGTTTGATAAATTTTCATTTGGGCTTTTTATTTTTAATTCTGCTAATGATTTATAAATGCTTAACTGTTGTAACCACTATTATCAATTTATCCTTTTTTTTTACTATGAATTTATATACTATGTACTTATAAAAGTACACAGTATTATATGCATACTAGCTTGCTTTGTTCTTAACCCAACTAATATCATACCATCACATTATTTGAAACTTCCTTTTCTGTGGTCTGAATGTTGATGTCCCCCCAAAATTCTTAGGTTGAAATCTTAAAACCCAGTGTGATTGTTTTAGGAAGTAGGGCATTTGAGATACGCTACAGTCAGCAGGTGGGACCAGTGCTCTTATGAGAGAGACCCCACTCTCTCTAGTTCCTTCCAAGGTGAGGATACGACGAGAAGTCTGAGGCCTAGATGAGGGTCCTTACCCAGCCACACAGGCACACAGATCTCGAATGTCTAGCATATGAACTATGTGAAATAAACCCTGGTGTCTATATACTTCTCAGTCTGTGGTACGTGGTTATAGTAACCCAAATAAGCTAAGCTATCTGTTTTTAAAAATTCAATTTCCTTAGAAAATTCTGACAGCACATATGGATCTCCACTATTTAATTCCTATACAGTATTTCACAGTATAGATGGAAGAATTTATTTGTGCATTTTCTTGATAACCATTTAGATTATTTCCACATTTCTGCGAGTCCAAACATATAGGCCTACTCAGGCCTGCTGCTGGATGTGTGATTTTTTTTTTTCCCCTCCAGGTGAGACATTAAGATAAGATCCTAACTATTGAAGGTCCATCCCAAACTCATTTTTTTGGCAGCCACTCCCGTTCACTTAAGTTCACTGTCATTTCTGCTTCTGCGTAGCTCATAGTGATGGTTCTTATGCTTTTATATTTTGTGTGTTGATGTTGTATTGTTATATAGTTTTTTATGCATTAAGGTTGCCTTTCATCAAATTAAAAATAAGGACCTTGGAGGATTACATCTCATCTTTTCTGTATCCCAATTGCATAGTACCCTATACACAGTAGACTGTATTATGCATAGTAGCCTTTGACTGTGTGGATCACAACAAACCGTGGAAAATTCTTAAAGAAATGGGAATACCAGACCACCTGACCTGTCTCTTGAGAAATCTGTATGCAGGTCAAGAAGCAACAGTTAGAACCGGACATGCAACAACAGACTGGTTCCAAATCAGGAAAGGAGTACGTCAAGGCTGTATATGTCACCCTGCTTATTGAACTTATATGCAGAGAACATCATGGGAAAGGCTGGGCTGGATGAAGCACAAGCTGGAATCAAGATTGCTGGGAGAAATATCAACCACCTCAGATATGCAGTTGATACCACCCTTATGGCAGAAAGAGAAGAAGAATTAAAGAGCCTCTTGAGAAAGTGAAAGAGGAAAGTGAAAACGTTGGCTTAAAACTCAACATTCAGAAAACGAAGATCATGGCATCTGGTCCCATCACTTCATGGCAAATAGATGGGAAAACAGTGGAAGCAGTGGCAGACTTTACTTTTTTGGGATCCAAAATCGTTGCAGATGGTGACTGCAGCCATGAAACTGAAAGATGCTTGCTCCTTGAAAGAAAAGCTATGACCAACCTAGACAGCATATTAAAAAGCAGAGATATTACTTTGCCAACAAAGGTCCGTCTAGTCCAAGCTATGGTTTTTCCAGTAATCATGTATGGATGTGAGAGTTGGACTATAAAGAAAGCTGAGCACCGAAGAATTGATGCTTTTGAACTGTGGTGTTGGGGAAGACTCTTGAGAGTCCCTTGGACTGCAAGGAGATCCAACGACTCCATCTGAAAGGAAATCAGTCCTGAATATTCATTGGAAGGACTGATGCTGAAGCTGAAACTCCAATACTTTGGCCACCTGATAGGAAGATCTGACTCATTGGAAAAGACCCTGATGCTGGGAAAGATTGAAGGCGGGAAGAGAGGGGGATGACAGAGGATGAGATGGTTGGATGGCATCCCTGACTCAATGGACATGAAGTTGAGTAAACTGAGGGAGGTAGTGAAGGATGGGGAAGCCTGGCGTGCTGCAGTCCATGGAGTTGCAAAGAGTCAGACATGACTGAGCGACTGAACTGAAGTGAACACGGAAGACATTCAATAAATATTTGTCAAATGCCCTGAAAACTTTAAAACAATACATGGTCTTATCTGATAGGCTTACTTTATTTCTTTATTCCAAAATAAAACATTAGACAGGTTAATACTGCTTTAGATTTCATCTTCTCCATTTGTAGATATGAACCTCATAAAGGACAAACCACCTTACTCAAGTCTAAAATATTCCATCTCTGGTTTCTTTTTTCCCACCTGTCTTATAAGGAGAAACATTATGTGGCAGTATTCCTACTTCAAGAAGTGATACTAGGGAGAGTGACCTCACCAAAATGGCAGACTAGCAAATACTGGCCTCCCTCCCTCACAGAGACAATGAGTTAACAACAGACAGACAAGAAGTGACAGCACCTGGGCCACTGTAAACGCAACACTAGGCTTCAATGAAAGGGGTAGGAAAACCGTGGTGTTTGGCATTCTGCACTCATGCCACTTTCCCTGCAGAGCACAGTGTGGAGCAACCAGAAGAAAACGGTCACGCCTGGACTCTTCCCTCGGAAACACAAACCAAACAGACCACATGTCCAATTCTGGCTTGTCTGAGAACCATCTAAGGGACTGGCTTCGGTCTTGGATAACTCTGAGCACTAAGAGAACTAGGAACCAGAGCTGCAAGACACTGTAAGCAAGATGCAAAGGCACCTTGGAGCTGCAGTTCTGCAGGCAAACCCCAGGGGGAGTTGAGATTAGACAAAGGCTTGAGAGGCTGGGATAGGTGATTTTTTCCAAATTTTTTCAAGTGCCTCGGCAAAAAACGACAAAGCATATAAACAAGCAGGCAGGGCCCAATTAAAGGAACAAAATTAAGCTCCAGAAACAGACTCTAAAGAAACAGATCTATGAGCTGACTGACAAAGAATTTTAAATAACTGTTGTAACAGTCATTTCAATATGTGGTATTGGAAAAACTGGACAGTCACATGCAAAAGAATAAGACCACTAAGCCAAAATGGATGAACGACTTGAGCATAAGGCCCGAAACCATAAAACACCTAGAAGAAAACCTAAGTAGTAAGCTCCTTGACATTAGACTTGGCAATGATTTCTTGGATTTGACGCCAAGATCAAAAGCACCAAAAGTAAAAATAAACAAATGAGAATACATCAAACTAATAAGCTTCTGGAAAGCAAAGGAAGCCATCAACAAAATGAAAAGGCAGCCTAGCGAATGGGAGAAATATCTGCAAGTCATACACCTGAAAAGGGGGTAATACCCAAGATATATAAAGAATGCACGCACCTTAACAAAAAGTCAAGCTGATGAAAAAATGGGCAGAGGATGTGAACTGCTGCTGCTGCTGCTGCTGCTGCTGAGTCACTTCAGTCGTGTCCAACTCTGTGCGACCCCATAGACGGCAGCCCACCAGGCTCCCCCATCTCTGGGATTCTCCAGGCAATAACACTGGAGTGGGTTGCCATTTCCTTCTCCAATGCATGAAAGTGAAAAGTGAAAGTGAAGTCACTCAGTCGTGTCTGACTCTTCACAACCCCAAGGACTGCAGCCTACCAGGCTCCTCCGTCCATGGGATTTTCCAGGCAAGAGTACTGGAGTGGGGTGCCAGTGCCTTCTCCGAATGTGAACTGACATTTCTCCAAAGATGACAAAAGACAGCCAGCAAGCTTATGAGTAGATGCTCAACGTTACTAATCATCAGGGAAATGCAATCAAAACCATAATGAGACACTGCCTCATACCTGAAAGGATGGCTACTATCAAAACCAAACCAAACCCAGAAAACAAGTGTTAATTCACAACAGCTAAGAGGTAAAAGAAAACCAAAGATCTAACAGATAAATGAATCAACAAAATGTGGTCTATACACACAAGGGAATATTATTCAGTCTTAAAAAGGAAGGAAATCCTGTCACGTGCTGCAAGATGGATGAACCTTGAGGACATTATGCTTCGTGAAATAAGCCAGTGAGAAAAAGACAAACACTGTATGATTCCGCTTACATGAGGTATCTAGAGTAGTCAGATTCAAACAGAAGGTAGAATGGTGGTTACCAGTGGCAGAGGGGAAGGAAGAAAGGAAGAGTTTTGAAAATGGGTAGAGAGTTTCTGATTTGCAAGATGAAATGGTTTGGAGATCTATTTCACAACAAAGTGAATATAATTACCACTACTAACTTGCGCATTTGAACAGTAAATCTTTTTAAAATTTGGGCCACACTGAGTGGCATGATCTCAATGCTCCAGCCAGAGACTGAATCCATGCCTCTTGCAGTGGGAATGCAGAGTCTTAACCACTTGACTGCCAAGGAAGTCTCTTAAAATAGTATATTTTGTTACACGCTTTTCCCCACATTGTTAAAAAACTGACATGAGCTGTATTTCTGTCTATTTCCAAATATGCTCCTTGATTCAGCACTTTTGTTTCTTTAAGCCTCTCTCCTTTTCTTGCATTTAGGCATGAATATCAACCAACAGATGTCTCTTTTTTTTTTTTTTTCCTCAGAAAAATAGAATATCCTCTAAATAAAAGGACATTCTCTCCAGACAGAAATGAAGAGTTTTGACAGTGACACATCACTGCAAGGCTTTAAAGATCTAGTACCAAAAAAAAAAAAAGACTTACTGCCAAGAATCCTTATAAATGGACAAGCAGCTACTCCTTTCTGATTTGTTCTTTATAATATTTTATTACTCATATTCACACGATGTTAAAAAAGAATTCTTTAAAACATAACTTCTTAGTCTTCATCTAAATTCTATTTCTCATAGGTGGCCTTTTGTAAAGGACAATAATTACATTAAAAATAACTACAACTCTAAATGAAATAATTATATCCTGAAGTTTTGGTCTCTCAAGTGGGGCCCCCACACAATTGTTTACATTGCCCAGAGCATGCTGAACACGAACGCTATCACAAGTCAGACAGACAAAGGAGCAACTCCTCCCTCACAGGCCACACAAACATCTCTAGCAGTGAAAAATGACAACACTCGTGAAAAGAAAAGATCCAAAGACCACATATGTACGGACAACAAAGCAAACGAGAAGGCTGCTGGGGATTCTTACGTCTTCCTGCTGAGAGGCCTGTCTTGGCGTTATGAAATGTCATTCTTTATCCTCAGCAATACCACGTGCCTTAATGTCTAAGCTATCTGATAGTATTGTATTATATATATTATATTATAACCTACCTCATATTAGCACAGTTTTAACAGTTTTCTTTTGTTAGTGCTCACATTTTTTTCTGCTTTTTACTTCCATCTTGCTATTTGTTGTAAATCTGTCCTGTGTGTTCTTTATTCTTTTATTCTTCTTTTCTACGAATCAAGCATTTTTCTATTTCATTTAACCTTGTCTATTAGTTTTAATGCATTTTTGTGTTATTCTGTCAGTGGTGCCGTGAATTACAGGGTTACAGGCTACCTTAAGCACCTTCCAAACAACCCTCCCCCGAGTCCTTCTTGCTACTGTTGTATATTTTATTTCTACTATGTTTTAAGCCACACGGCAGTCATATTATCATTTTAAAGTTCTATCTTTAACCAACGTAAGGAAATATACATGAAGGCTGTACACAGAATGAACAAAATTAAGTAATACTATTCCAGCTAAACTGGTATTTGCTGAAATCCCCTACAGATTCGTGTCACCTGGCAGCCAGGGACTCAGGGAGTAAGCTGTTAGTGTACAAAGTCACAGGCACTGTGTATCTAACTGGCCCTCCATGGAATTCACAGCCTCCAGCCTCAGCAGCGTGGAGCTTTTAGAACACTAGAGGAACCCTGATGTAGCTCTAAGACACACAGGTACACTGAATAGGGACCTCAACTCTTTCTCTTACTTAGCCTGACATTATCATTTTATCTCATCCTTTCCTCCTACTGGAATGTTTCCAAAAACGCTATAGAACAAATTACTACATTGGACAAAAACGTCTGTTAACTAAACTATTAAGATCTTTTAACTTTGCTGTGTTGCAATCACACACAATTACCATTTTTATAGGCTAAAACTGCTTACCTATTGGCAACTGCATATGGCTTAAAGCAATACTTAGCGTAATAAGTATAAGATATCTAGATTAAGGAAATCAAACTTACATTATATTAAGTGTAATCTAGGCTACACTTAATCTAGATTTCCTTCACCCAAATCAGGATTTGGAAAACTAAGCTTTAATGTCTAAATTCAAACGTTAAAAAGATTATCCTGTCTATGACACTCCAGACCAATGAAAGGAGAACGAAGCTCATGTTTAGCTCTTTAGTAACAAGAATCCAAGACAGAAGATAACTGCAAAATTGCTACAAGAGTGCTATTTTTTTTTAGCGGCTACAGGAAGAAACAAATGGATCCTAGTCTTTCCTACTGTACATGAGTGGCCCCCTAGGTTTCAAAAGGCTCTGTATGTGCTGAAAAACAGACTAACCTGGATTACAACCAGTGGAAATGAAATTTTCGGTGATTTCTACTTTGAGGGCAAAGAAGACTTTAGAAGGCAAGTCTGTATCAAAGTCCCTCACATTTCTATTGTAATAAAAGCTTCCTTACAGAGGAATCAATGGACTAAACATATTTATCTTGGCTTTCTAATAAAATTGAAATAATAAAAGGCATACAACCAGAAAGGCACAGCAAACTTGAGAGGAGAAAGCAATAGATAAGGATGCCAATAAAACTCTCTGGGAGGCGAAGAACGATAGTCCAGTAATAGAGGACAGCTGTGGGGTTTCCTCCAGTCGCGTAAGTACTTGGTAGGGGAGTGGGTGGTGTGAAGCAATCAATAAGAAGCAAGCCTATTTATGCCAAAAGTATAGAAAAGTCAGGATTTAGAAGTATCAGGGGTTACTCTAAGGACAAGGGCACTGGGTTGAGTCTGAAAACAGAAGGACTGGATATGAGTATTTATAGTGAGCACTTAGCTCAGCAGCTCATTCTCCTAAGGCACAGGAAGGTGATCAGTCCAGGGGTTTATTTTCTGGGGAACACTGAAACAAGGGACGAGAAACTGAGAGACTCTAAACTCTGAGGGATGGAATGAGGTACCACTCTAAGGACAGAAGGATTACACTGATAAATGAGAATTTCAGTCCTCTTCCTCCTAGTGTTCCAGCAAAAAAGGCAGCCAGGCCGATGACCACCACCACCATCCATCCACCAGCTAAGGCTAAAGTCTGAATAACTCGTCTGGAAAAGCTAACTGCAGAGCTGAAGAAAAGGGGTCTTCAGTAAAATGAGTCTCTGCCTAATTACTCTATACTAAAAGCTATCATTTACAAGCTTTCACAAAGGAGAGCTTCCCACCACAGCATTTTAATGCCTCCCTCAAATATGAAGAGAGTGTCATGGATGACCAGACACTTGAGAAAACCCTGTAACCAAAAAGACAGAGACTAAAACACCCAAGAAAAAAGAAAAACGGAAGGACTCTGAAGAGACAGAGACAATATAGGAAGAAAAAGAATCCTCAGAAACAAAAGAAAACAAAACCTTTACTAAAGGAATAGGATATTATACAAAAGTATTCATAGAAGAAAAAAAGGCCTTAGAAACTTTAAAACATGATAGAAACAAAATATTTTAAGGGAAGTATCGGAAAATAAGGAAACTTCCCAGGAATGAGGATAAAAGACAGAGGCAGGAAACGAAACAGAAGACCCGACCTGTGACTAAGAAGTGTAGGGGTTGGGGGATAAGATGCACAGTGCAGATGAGCCACAACTATATGCAGTGACACGGAGCAAGCTCAGAAAACACAGCTGCATAAAAAGCAACTCACAGAAGACGTGCTGCTGCTGCTCAGTTGCTCAGCGCGTATGACACTTTGTGCTCCCATGGCCTGCAGTCCTTCACTGCCTCCCTGAGTCCACTCAGACTCATGTCCATTGAGTCGGGGATGCCATCCAACCATCTCGTCCTCTGTCGTCCCCTTCTCCTCCTGCCTCCAATCTTTCCCAACATCAGGGTCTTTTCCAGTGAGTCAGCTCTTCGCATCAGGTGGCCAAAGTACTGGAGCTTCAGCTTCAGCATCAGTCCTTCCAGTGAATATTTAGGGTTGATTTCCTTTAGGATTGACTGGTTTGATCTCCTTGCAGTCCAAGGGACTCTCAAGAGTCTTCTCCAACACCACAGTTCAAAAGCATCAATTCTTCGGCACTCAGCTTTCTTTATGGTCCAATTCTCACATCCATACATGACTACTGGAAAAATCATAGCTTTGACTAGATGGACCTTTGTCAGCAAAGTGATGTCTCTGCTTTTTAATACACTGACTAGGTTTGTCATAGCTTTCCTTCCAAGGAGCAAATGTCTTCTAATTTTACATAAGCTATAATATACCATTTTATAAAGCCCCAAAACAAAAACAACTAAACAATGTCACATACATCACTTCAGACTCTGAGAACCTGAAAGATGGCAGCACATGAGTCTATGAAAACTCCTTCACAAAAAATGTACAAGAATTCCTTGGTTAAGGATTCAGTGGTAAGGACTCCACGCTATCACTACCAAGGGCCTGGGTTCGATTCCTGGTTGGGGAACTGAAATCTCATAAGCCACACAGAGTGGACAAAAAAAAAAAAAAAAGGTCAAATCACAGATTTGCAAGCAAGTAGAATGTTTTATACTTCTGTGTTGAAAAGCAGAAGTCTGTGACTTTTAAATTCTTGGTTTCAACAATTCTCTGAAGGACTAAAAACATTAACACATACTGAAATAGTATTAATTTTTTAAACATCATTTGTTCCTATAGCTTATTGTTGGCCTAAAGTCACAATTCAGTCTTCCTTTGTCAGAATGCTTTTCAATGCTTCCAGCTGTGATTTCAAAAATGGTACTAGGACAATGCTGAATTGTGAAGCCACAGACAGTGAATGATAAGAGATGCAAAGTGACAGGAAGAAAAAAAATCACAAGGGTACAAAAAGGAGAGAGAGAAAAGACAGTATCTATAGAAAAATATATATCTAAAATGTTCAAATTACACAAAAAAGAATGGTCTCTGTTATTTTTCATACTGAACATATGATTCTGTGATTTATCAGTATACACGTCTATGTGGGTCTTGTGTCCATGGTTCCTAGATCATGGCTCCCAAGACTCTTGGAATTCCTCAAGGGTAAAGCAGTGGGGACTGCCTTGTTATAATACTTGGTATTTTGTCCTCAGTTCCTGAAATAGTTTCAGAGTATAAAAGTAAAATGGGTGTCTTATTATTGATAATCCCTTGCAACCACATCTGAATTTCTGCTAACGAGGTGACTTTATAAGGGCCTAGGTAACCCATGCTTGGCGGGCGGCTAGTTGCCAGGGGAACCAAGCCGTGTGATAAGAGGGCTGGAACTTTCAGTCCAACTCATCCCACCCAACCCAACCCCCACCCCTGGGAAAGAAAGAGGGACTAGAGATTACACTCAGTCACCAGAGGCCAAGTAAATAATCCAGCTGCCTGGGTAATGAAACTTCCATAAAAATCCCTGAGGACTGGGTCCGGAGAGCTTCCAGGTTGGTGAACACACGGAGGTGCTGGGAGAAAGCAGGGAAGCTCTGATGTCTGCCCTCACACCTTTCCCTTTGCACCTCTTCCATCCACCTGTTTCTGAGTTATATCCTTTAGCAATAAAGCTGTAGTGTCATAAGTAAAATATTTTCCCAAGTTCTCTGGGTCGTTCTGCTTAATAGTAAATTAATCATTCCCGAGGAGCGGCTTATGGAAGGTGCTCTAGCCGGCTGGTCAGAAGCACAGCAGACAACTGGACTTGGGGCTGGCAGTAAAGGGCGACGGGAGGCAGCCTCACGGGACTGAGCCCTTAACCTGTGGGATCTGACGTTATCCTCACACAGCGTCAGAACTGCTTTCAACTGGAAGACACCCAGCTAGTGTTGCAGAGGACTGTGTGGAAGGAAGAAAAATCCCAGACCTTTAGTGACCAAAAATGAAGTGTTTTGTGTGAATAATAAAAGAGAGACACAAGAATAATTTTTCCTTTATACAACACTGATGTCTTTTGCCAAGATTTTTCTGCCAGTTTTGATGGTAGTTAATTTTTTTAAACCTCATTTTTAGGTGAATCCCACTAAAAGAGTAAAAAAATAACTGCCCATTAAAGTTAGTCTAGATGTGACAATGTGTGACTCATCTAAATTGAGGAAACTGATTTATTCAATTGATTTTATTCAGTAAAACTACAAATCTTCATAATGATGAAAGCAGGACGTAAAAGTCAAGCTTGTCTTGATTTCTGTACCAATCTACAAACCAATCTGTATCCTAATGCAACAGAAGATAAGGACACAGAACTATAAGCAGAAAACAAGGAATACATATCACATACTAGTAGGTAACCCAAGGCAGGTAATTTACACTGCAGCCTAAATTCCCCTAAGCTCTAATCGGATCATAAACCTTTATTTCCATTCTCACGAAGCTGAACTTCTGACAATTAGAAGACAGACTGAATTCTATCTTTATGCAAAGAAACTTAAGCAAGGTCACCTTACACCTACGGCCCTCTGGGCAAACATTCTTAGGAAGAATACATTAATCTCACACATATTTATCTGCTTAAACTTAATTTGATTCTATATTCAGTGCAACTCATCACAAATCATGTAAAGACAATGTATGATAACCAAAGAATATGGAAAACACGGAAGAAAGCTTAACAAAGAACTATTTCAAGTCCTAACAAACACACTTACAGTAACAAAATGGGGTAGATTATTTTCTTCAGCTGTTTTGTATTCTTGTAGCAGACAACAGTGCCACAGAGTAGGAAAACTTAGACCCTGTTCTTTTGCCTAGAAGAATGTACAGTTGTGACCTGAGCCATCTACAGTGACTGAGAACAACCTACTGTTGTGGGAAAGGCTGTGATGAGCTTCGGCCAGTAGCAGGGCTGAAGATATTCCATGCGATGCTAAAGTGGTTCTTTCTATGTGCATCTGCATTGCTCCTCAACAGGAGACTTGCTCCCTAAGACTGTGTATGTTCTAATGTTCTAATCTCTATGTCAAAAAAGTCCCAGAAATCATTTTCCACAGAGCATCTTCATATGGAAGGTTATATCAGTCTTTAGTTCCTCTGAAGCACTAGTCCACGATTAAACTTCTTACAAAGAAATGCTCAGAAATAGAGAGATCAGAATTAGGGTTCTCTTTCACCCTTATGGCCGTGCATTCATTTCGTGACTTTTCATTTCTAAAAGAAAAGTGCTGCTGAGATGGAAATCATCTCAATAAATGCGTGGCCAGTCATTACAAAAAAAAAGTCTCAATTCTGGTGAATTCAGCATCACTTCTAGAGTCATTGGTGCAGAACGGCTTTTGCCTCTGCGTTAACAATGAGAGAGAACAGGGTATTACATGAACCAGGAGAGAAGAAACCCGCAACAGAAAACCTTCAGCAGTGCTTGCTCTACAGCACTGCAGTCACATTCACAATACTCAAATCAAGATCTGTATCGTGAAGAAGCTCTGCGTTTATTGCCGACTTATCTTTGTTAGCTGCATTTTACAAAACAACCATTCCCTCACCAAAAAGAAACAAAAGAGTTTAGGAGGAAACTAAGGTTTTTCTTTTTAAGGTGATACAACTTTGAAGGTTCAAAGATGAAGCTGTTCAATTTCTACCACGGAACAGACTAATTTTAATGAAACACTACTTGCGTATGTTAGACAGAATTGAAAACATATTTCCTAAGTCATTAGTGATACTATATACTTCAAAATATATGTTCATTTATTTTAAACTTGTTTTCATTTCTTTCTCTATTTGATATAATGAAACAGAGTAAGCAATAAAGTCCATTTTTGGAATCTCTTATTGTTTAAATATTTAGTTTTCCATTTAGTTGGGATGGAGAAGGGAATGGCAACCCACTTCAGTATTCTTGCCTGGAGAATCCCACGGACAGAGGAGCCTGGTGGACTGCAATCCATGGGGTCACAAGGGGTCGGACACGACTGAGTGACTAGCAATTTTAGTCAGAAATGCTATAGGCTTGAAAAAGACGTTAATAGTTTTCCCTATGTGGAGATGGCTTGAGAACCAAAAACCTTTAAACTTTCAAAGACAGCAGAGGTTTGCATGAAGAAGTTCACCAACTTCCCAGCACACTCCTGAGTCAGACCTCCATTCACAGCCTAACTCTCCCACAGTGTTTTACGTTTAAGAGCTCAACTCAGGAATTCCTATCGATAGCCACAGAATCTTAGAAGAAATATCGGAAGCTTAGTCCAATTCCCAACTGGAGTCGTGGAGCTTTTTTCCTACAAGAGGCATGATGTGTGGTTCTCCAGCCTTTGCTGGATCGCCCAAGGCAGCCTACCTCAACACTGGACAGTTCTATTGTGGAATCTGTTCTTACATTCTGCTAGTGTCATATTCCTGAAAGTGAAGGTGAAAGTGAAGTCAGTCGTGTCCGATTCTTTGCGACCCCATGGACTGGAGCCTACCAGGCTCCTCCATCCATGGAATTTTCCAGGCAAGAGTACTGGAGTGGGTTGCCATTTCCTTCTCCAGGGGATCTTCCCAACCCAGGGATTGAACCCAGGTCTCCCCCATAGCAAGCAGATTCTTTACCAACTGAGCCACAAGGGAGGCCCAACATAATACACAGGAACAATTATATAAAATATGAAAATATAAGAGGCAAAGTAAAACGTGTGGGTGAGCAAAATAATTTGGAGGCTACTATTCTCCATAGTTTGGAGAAGGCAACGGCACCCCACTCCAGTACTCTTGCCTGGTGAATCCCATGGACGGAGGAGCCTGGTGGGCTGCAGTCCATGGGGTCGCTAGGAGTCAGACATGACTGAGCAACTTCACTTTCACGCCTTGGAGAAGGAAATGGCAACCCACTCCAGTATTCTTGCCTGGAGGATCCCAGGGACGGGGGAGCCTGGTGGGCTGCCGTCTATGGGGTCGCACAGAGTCGGACACGACTGAAGCGACTTAGCAGCATTCTCCATAGTTAATAACCTTCCCTTTATTTTTTTTAAAAAATTTAGGTCACAGGAGGCCTACTATATGATTATGAATCTTCAACAGATATTAAATACTCATAAACAGTGTAGCATCAACCACATATAAATAAATGTTCAGCATCAGACTCCAAGGGCACCCAAATAATAGAGTGAAAGGCAAAAGAGTCCAGAAGTGGTGGCAAAGAAATGGGACTATCCAGCTCTCCATCACGCTTACTCCATGCATGTGGCAACCATGTACACAGACAACACACACACATGTACACACAAACATACACCCACACCCAGAAGGGGGATAAAGACCTGTGAGCCTATCTTTCATTATCCTTCCAACCTAAATCTAAAAACTGAATCTAATTTGACTAAATTTATCCACCTCTAACTGGAGGAGGAAATGGCAACCCACTCCAGTATTCTTGCCTGAAAAAATCCTACGGACAGAGAAGCCTGGTGGGCTATAGTCCTTGGGGTCACAGACAGTCAGACATGACTGAGTGACTGAGCATGAGCACTTAAAGGCCTAAGCTGGATTCTCCAGAATCTTAATATTCAAAGTGACCCCCAGAACATATCAAGCCCATTTCAATTAACATTTAAAATATAGTTATCCTTGAAATTAGTTTTCAAGTATAGTACTGTTTAGAAAACACTATCAAAATCCTTATTATACAGAAGTAGAAAATACTCTAAGTTTTTAAAGAAAATGTTCAGGTTGCCACAAGGAGTACCCTAAAAACAAGGCAAGGAAATGAAGAACGAGTCTTTGAGAAACTGCTCTATCTAGGACCTTTAAAAAAGGCAAGCAATTTAAATTAAATTAGGTTTTCATAGGCTCCCCTAGTAGCTTAGATGGTAAAGCATCTGCCTGCAATACAGGAGACCCGAGTTCGATCCCTGGGTTGGGAAGATCCCCTGAAGAAGGAAATGGCAACCCACTCCAGTATTCTTGCCTGGAGAATTCAATGGACAGAAAAGCCTGGCAGGCTACAGTCCATGGGGCCACAAAGAGCTGGACACGACTGAGTGACTAACACACACAGGTTTTCAAAGCACACTGTCTATCTTCTGGTTATTTAAAACCAAAACCACCTTGCTGACCAAAGTAAAAATCCTGAAGCTATTTACTAACTACAAGACATTATGCAAAAGTTCAGAATTTGTGCCAACATTTGTTAAAAGTTAGTTCCAAGACCAAGTTGGTAATTAAAAATAAGACTTTGGGATTATTATGACGGTTAACCAAGAAACTTTGTTTAAAATACACTGCAGCCAGTAAGAATCACAAACCTAATGCAGAAAAATTAGCCATTTCATTAAACACTCTCAGCAGTACCAGAAGGTATCAGCAGAGGGCCTCTAGAAACAGTGGTACGCAAGCTTTCTAAAAACATCTTTCCCAAGTAAACCAGGACATGAATTACTTCCCTGGTAGTGGTATTTGCCAAAAAGAAAGTATAAGTTCAAATTAATTTGTCAACATCTGGTTAAGACTCTAGCTCAGAAATTAAATCTGGGAATTTCTCTTAAACCAAAATAATTCACCCCCAAACAAAGAAAGCAATATTCAAATGTCAAATATTGCTTTTCAGGTTACCACTCTGCACTGTAGGACCAAACTTTTCTAACAGTTTAAACAAAAGTGCCAGCTCTTCAGAATATTATTTTTTTTAAAAAAAACCGTTTGATATCTATTGTTGTTCAGTCACTAAGTCATGGCTTACTGTTTGCAGCATGCCAGGCTTCCCTGTCCTTCACTATCTCCCGGAGCTTGCTCAAACTCATGTCCATTAAGCTGGTGATGCCATGCAAACATCTCATCCTCTGTTGTCCCCTTCTCCTCCTGCCCTCAAGACATCTAAGATCATACAATCACAAATATGATAGAAAAGCAACATGTGCTATCTTACTGTAAGTAAATTAGGGCCCTACTGAACCAGGCAGATCCATATCACTTCTGATTTCCTAAGAAACTCTGTTATAATTTCAGAGGCTTCCTTTATCCCAGTAGGCTGAAAATTCTATTATTTGGAGTTGGGAAGTAATTTTTTTTAAAGATAAAACAAAGTTCACTAGCAAAGTCTTATAACATTCTTAAAATTAGTGGGCATCTGTATTTTTAAAGCACTATCAACAAAAATTTCAACTGTTCTGAATTAAATTCTATGACTTTCACCAGGTGAAAATCAAAGATATGAAAAAGATTGCAAAAAGGAAAAGAAACTTCAAACTAGAGTTAAATATATTAAAAGAAGCATATCGGATCTTAGAATCAGAAAAGTGATAGGGACTTCCCTGGCGATCCAGTGGCTAAGACTCTGGGCTTCCAATGCAGGAGGCCTGGGTTTGATTCCTGGTCAGGGAACTAGATCCCATGCTGCAACTAAGACCTGGAGCAATGAAATAAATAAACGAGAAAAGCGATAGCTAAGCTCTCGTAACCACATGTGGAAACTGTATTCTGTTTTGGAGACTATAATTTAAGAAGAACACCGAAGAACTAGAACAACCAAGAGCTGATGGACCAGTATGACTAAGTATTCAAAATGACAATGTGAGAACACCCCAGCGCTTGCTCCAGCAGCACATATACTGAAATTGGAACACAGAGTATAGTAACGCGGGCCCTGCACAGGGATGATACTCAAATTCCTGAAGCACTCCGTATTTTTCATGGGCCTCTAGGGTCCTTAGTGAATTGTTTAAAACACAGATTTACATCTGTGACTGCCAAGGATCTTCCTGATTTGCAGTTTCCTGATGGAGCCCAGGGAGACTCCAAATTCATCTAGCATCCCAGAATCTCACTGCTAGAAGGCCATTCTTTAGGTCAGTTTTCTCTTTGAGCTACCTCCAGGCATTACTGATGGCTACAAGATTAGTTTTGGCAAGACCCACAACAGCAAAGGGTAGTAGTCAGAAGGATGACTTTTGTTACTCATCTGTAAAAGATGACCAGAGTTGTTTAAAAGTAGTAACAGAAGAAACCAAACAAGAGTAGTGGGAAAATCAGCCTCTGTCACTGCTCACATTCAAAAAGCTTATTTAAGTTATTTTGAAAAAAGAAAAACTTTGTCCCCCTTTCTTGTCCCCTACTTGATCACAACAATCATGTTCTTCAATTCTGACATACAAACAGGATAGAAAGACAAGAAAGCTGAACATGGAATCAGAAGGGACCCAGGGTCCCTAGTATCACAGTTAGTTGTATTACCTCAGGCTGTTTTTCCAACATTTTTGGATCTGTAAAATGAGGAGCTTGCTTAGGCTTAGCCCATAGCCTTAATAGTCTTTGAGTTTTTGCTAATCACCTGGCAATAGCCAGCGATCTTTTGGCTGAAAATCATTTGTGTTGCAAGGGGCTCATTTTGTAATCAAGGTTTCTAAATTCTTAGCTTCCTCATTACAATGATATTGAAATCTGTGTCAGGGCTCTTTACCCCAGTAAGATGTTACTGTGATAAAATAAAATGTAGTTGCCAGTTCTATTGCTCAGTCAGTAAAGAATCCACCTGCAATGCAGAAGACCTGGGTTGGAAAGATCTCCTGGAGGAGGAAATGGCAACCTACTCCAGTATTCTTGCGGGGGAAACCCCATGGACAGAGGAGCCTGGTGAGCTACAGTCCATGGGGTCACAAGAATCGGACACAACTTTGCGACTAAACTACCACCAACAAATATTTTACTTGATCTTTGGCTAAAGATATATTTTTGTAATATATAAACCAACAAATCCTTGCTAATTCTTTTTACAAAGAGATTTGTCCAAAGACTGATTTTTGAAATCAAACATCTTTTACATATTTTAAAGGATTCTATTTAGGAAATAAGATGCTTTCAAAGTCAAACCATAGATAAAATGAGAGACACTAATGCCTAATAAATACATGCTGATCCTGAAGTATGAAATCTGGTCTGCTCCCACTGACTGACGAAATCACAGGTCATGATGATGTAACACTGAAACAAGTCAAATAGTAACAAATACTTACTAAAGCTAATACTTACAAACTAACTAAACAAATACTTACAATATTTTGCTAACTTGCCAAAGCTGCCTATCTTTCTTTAGATAAAATGCTGCATTATGATCATTGAAGAAAAACCAATCTGTTCCAGTAATTATCTTCTATCATACATGGTCCTGGTCTGTCCTTCTATTTATCTACCTATGAGTCTTTGGGAAGCTAAGAGTCACAAGACAAATTCTTGTAACAATGTTCTGGATTAAAAAAAAATAAAAAAGAGTAGTGGACTTTGGGGGCCAAAATTCTCCCTCCCTCTTAAGACTGAAGGCTACTGATAAAGTACTCAAATCCTCTGTGAATAAAAGGGGAAAGCAGAAGGTATAGGCACATACTATGTTCCTTTAGAGGTCTAATTACTCTAAGGTCTCTATATATTTTGTAATATAAAGGAAAAGGAGGTTAAATTCAACTTAAAGAGTGAACTTGCCTTTGCATTATGTTGAGCCTTCATCACAGAAGGAATACAACTCAGATGTTAAAAATAAAACCAAATAAAACTTGGAGAGGCATCCTTATGATGATAACTGTGCATGGTAAGTCTGCCAAGGTCAAGAACATCCTAGCTACACCTTCAATTCCACTCTTAGGACAACCACATTAAAAATTAGTGTAAGATCATTAAGGATAATAAAGGCATCTTGTGGGTCACCACAGAAATATACTGCATTAGAACAAACATACACATTCTGGACCTCCTTGTGGCTCAGCTGGTAAAGAATCCACCTGCACAGAGGGAGACCTGGGTTCGATCCCTGGGTTGGGAAGATCTCCTGGAGAAGGGAAAGGCTACCACGCCAGTATTCTGGCCTGGAGAATTTAATGGACTGTATAGTCCATGGGGTTGCAAAGAGTCAGACATGACTGAGTGACTTTCCCTTCATTTCACACATTCTAGACCTCTGAGTTAGGGTCAATAGCCTAAAAGTTACTTTCTTTGGCATATGAGTTTTGTTCTATAAAGTACCTTTACTAGAGAACAACTGAAAAGTCAAAACACATCTTCATCTCTGATTTATTCCTACTTTCCCATCCGGGATCGTTTCCTTGATAGTATCAGCTACCAAACTGACACTAAATACACAAATGAGAAAGATCTCTATTGGTTTTCATTTAAAAAATACAATTTTCAATGTTTTTGTTTTTAGGAAAACAGACATTATTTTACTACTTCTCCCAAGCAGACTTTAGGACTTTCAATTTTATCTTTAATTATTTTTAAAAGTATTTATTTATTCACTTATTTGGTTGCACTGGGTCTCAGCTGTGGCATATGGGATCTTTAGTTACAGCATATGGGATCCAGTTCCCCGACCTGGGATTGAACCCAGACCCCACTGCATTGGAACCCTGGAGTTCCAGCCACTGGACCACCAGGGAAGTCACTTTATTTATTTTTTTTTTTTTAATTTTTAATTGGAGGATAATTGCTTTACAATTTGTGTTGGTTTCGGCCATACAACAGTATCTCTATTTTTAATTCTAACATTGTCAGTAAATTCTACCCACTCTTCTATTGTCAATTCCATTTCCACAGTTACCAATTCAGTTCAGTACTTTAAAAAGAGCGCCTATTACTACTACGTATGATAGTCACTACTCAGTCCAGCCCACATCCTAACAATTCCCTGAACTAGTGACTTCTCAAGGTATAATTCCTTCATTACTAATGGCCTGTCACAGTTGGAGTCATCTCCTCACTTCCGCCTACTTCTCCTGGTCTAGGGGTACCACCTTGTGGTCAGCAACAGGAATTATCCTTCCCATCACCTCGTTTCTTTCCCCTTTGGTAGAACATTACACCTAGGCTTTCTGGTTTTGCACACGGCTCAGTTAACTCAATCTTACAAACCTCCCTTTCTTTTGAACAGAGTAGAATGCCATCATGCAGTAATTTACTGCAGAGGGTAGTGTTCCTTATTTATAAACCCTGGGAAATTCACATACTCTAAGTCTACAAGCTATTTGTTACTGAATGAGAAAGAATGGGTTTTAGTCTACACCTTTGACAAGGCCAGTTGACATGACTATTTTTTAAAAAGCTACATATAAACACAGTAAATTTACTAAAAAAACAAAACAAAACACAGTAGGCCCCAAATGGAGTCTCTTATGCTAATTCTCATAACATCAAACTGAGAACTAAACTACAGTTTTTTGCCTCTCCCAGAAATGGACTCAAACCAGCCAACCAGGAACTGCTGATTAGCATTAGTTAGGTAACCCTTGCCATCCTCTGTAAGGACAGTAACCTAGCAATAACCAACACACTTTTTGGACGAGTGTAACTTCCTTGTTCCTGCTCCCTTCTGCCTAGAAGTCTTTTTCTCTGTACAGCTCTTCAGAGTTCGTTTCTATTTGGCTCAGACTGAATGCTGCCCAATCCATGAATCATCAAATAAAGTCAATAAGCTCTTGACTTGGTTCAATTTTGTTTTTTTGAAAGGTACTAACACTTAGACCATACAACCTAAGTTTAAATAAGACATACAGATCAAATTCTCACTAGTTAAGAACTGTTTCAAGTATTGCTCCTCACCCATCAGGCATGGCAGACAGGTGGCTACAGCTTACAGCCTTGACGTACATTATCATTTTCTCCCCTTTAACAATGCCAAAAAAAATCCAACTTCCGTAACATTTCCTCATAGTACAGGCCCTTGGGACCTTACCCTTTGCTGTTCCCTCAGGTCTCCCTTCAGAGGTTTGGTCTGCTCCCTCGCATCCTCCAGGTCTTCGCCTGTATATCAGTGAGGTCTTCCCTGATCACTCTGCTTAAAACTTCCCTCCCTAGAAATCCTTATCCTCTTACGCAACTGTCATATCATGCACTTTACTTATATGTTTTGTTAAACTTCTCCAGAGCAAATATTTTTGTTTGTTTGTTTCACTCATACATTCTCAGTGCCTAAGACTGTGGTGGGCAAAGTATGGGCCGAGGCCCAGACACTGTTCACCAGTCAAACCCCGGCATGCCCATTCATTTACATATTATGGGTGACTGATGTCATGCTCCGACACAACTGAGTAGTTGCAAGACAGACCATATGGTGGAAAATACAATGACTACTTACAGAAAAAGTGTGCAGATCCCTAACCTAAAACAATGGTAGGTCAAACACTCAGTGGAACAACTACCAAGCAAACAAACACGGGGGGAAATGTCTCCGATCCCACGGTATTTTATAAAGATGTAACGGAAGAGTGTCTACACTGAGATATCACTATGAAGCTCTCCCCAGGCTGGCCACCTGTGACCTCTCTGAGGCCATCTTGTACTACTGTCCCCCCTCACTCAGCTTTTCCATACTGGTCTTGCTATTCCCTGGACACGTCAGGTAGGGAATGTCAGCTCCTACCCTGGAGTTATTTCATCCGCCTGAGTACTTATCCCCCAGAAAGCCAGCCTCATGACTAATTTCTTCATCTCCTCAAGTCTTCACTCAAACGTTACCTTCTCAGTGAGGCTTACCTTACCTTATACTGCAACTCCCCTCCCCTCTGTACACACCCCTAATCTCTTTCTTTCTCTAATTTTGCTCTTTTCTTCCCATAATACTCATCACACTTCATCGTAACATATTATTCATTTTTATATCTACTGTATGTTATCTCCTTCAATACAGAGTAAGCCTCCATAACAGCACATATGTTTGCCTGTTTCGTTTTCTGGTGTATTCTAACTACCTAGAAAACTGCCTAGTACATAGTTGGTATTTAATAAGTATTGATGAATAATTAAATGAAAGATTACTCCATTTCAAAAACTTCTCTGCATACACTCTCAAACTCCCTAACTAGATATCGTTTCTTGCTCCCTATCTATTTACTTCTAATTCATCAAACCAATAATTCAAGGGCCAAAGTATTGGATGCGTGCTCAGTCGCTCTGTCGTATCTGACTCTTCGACCCCATGGACTGTTAGCCCTCGAGATTCTTCTGTCCATGGGATTCTCCAGGCAAGAATATTGGAGTTGGTTGCCATTTCCTCCTCCAGGGGATCTTCCTGACTTAGGGATCGATCCTGCACCTCCTGCAATGGCAGGCAGATTCTCTACCACTGACCCACGTAGTGAAGCCCAAACTATTGGCATGAGGAGTAAGACACACCCCTGCCCTTAGGTAATTCTTCTTTCCGCTCCCACCGTCTCGTCTTTGATCCAAACTACTGTCATCTCTCTGGACACGACAGCCTTCCAGCTCATCTATCTGCATCCCACCTGAACCCAGTCTAATCTACTCTTCACACCATAAACACAGTGATATTTTCTAATCATAAAGGTGCAACTGTCCCCTTTGCTTAAAATGCTTTGATATTACTCATTCCTCTTAAATGGAGAAAAACTCCCGAACACTGTCTGCAAACCTCTGTATGAACTCCTTCCTCTCTCTCTCTCCAGCCTTACCCTCTGTGTGCTTGCATGGACACGCACACACACCTGCCATCCCGTCCCTCGTACTCAGGAAAGCGTCCTTCTATCTTAGCACCTTTGCACCTGGAGTTCTCTCTCCATCATCTAATTACCTCAGCTTACCCTCCAGATCTTTGCCATTTCCTCACAGAAGTGACATCCTTAACTAGGTCCTAAGTTCCTGTAATAGGCTCCAGTAGCATGTGCCACGGTTGAAACTTTAGATTTGCTCAAGTGATTATTTAATATGTGTCCCCATCTGATAATAAACTCCATGAGAGTAAGGATCACATCTTTTTCTGTTCATCACAGTATCCACAGTGACTGGAACATCTCATTATATGTTTGCTGAACAAATGACTGAATGAAAGAGTAAGTCAAGATATGGACAAAAGGAAAAACTTTAGAGGAAAAATAAAAAGCGTGAGAAAGGAGTACTAGCTGTTAAGTTGTAGGAGGTAAAGAAGTCCACATGGGCTAAATCATGGGAGGTCCTGTGTATCATCTTAAAGAACTTTCTTTGCCCCTCAGGAAATGATGGAGCCAGTGACTGCTTTTTAAGCAGTGGAAATGACAATGACTTTAGTATTTCAGATAGCTCTCACAAGCTGTGTCCAGCATGGAGAAAAAAAGAATCTGAAAGGGCAGTGAGACAGATGAAGGCCTAAACTAGGGCACTGATTTGGAATGGAGAATGGGGGCAACCTTGGGGGTCATGTCATTAAAGAGCAGGAGCGGTCCAGATAGCTCTAAGCTTGCCGACCGGGCTGAATGGGAGCTCCAGAAATTCGGATTCAGTAATTCTTAAAACTCGTGGGCTGACTGCACTGGAATCATCTGAGGCAACAAGTTAGGAAGCAAACAGGAATATAATTAGAAGCGTTCATTATTAGCTATGATGATTACTCTTCATCCCACTTATTTAATGAAAAGGGAAACTATCTTTGGCCACAGCCTCGGGGTACTTGAAGAGATACTTCTTTTCAGTCACCCAGGCAAAGTGTGCAGAGTACTAGATATAAAGCACAAGAAGTTAACAGGTAATTTAACAGAAACTTACCCGCTCTGCAGACGCCTCATCCCCTGGCAGACACGCAGCAGCAGCGGCAGCGGCACAAGCTATTTCCATCACCACAGAGCTGGAAGGAGCGTCAGTAGTGGATGAAGACCTGGGTCGGCCGGACTGCATGACAGTTGCCATCTCCTGGCCAGATTTCCTGTTGATCTGGGGACTTCCCTTTGGGGCCTCTGGCTTGCCCCGCCTGCTGTGCAGGCTTGTCCCTCTCTTCATCTTGGGTGGCACGCGGATCTGCTGCAGGACACGATTCAGAGCTGTGGGGTGGGTGGGGACACCATCAGTCTCAGCACACGCGTTCTGGCTTTCCAGATCCATTTCAGGCTCTGGGTCTGCCTGAATCTGTTGCACATCGTGGGGGGACACGGACGACCTCCTGCGCTGGTGCTGGAAGAGATGCTTCAAGCCTTGGCCAATCACGTTAATGTTCTCCAAAGCATTGTGGGTCATTTTAGACAACTTTTGTTCTGATTCTGTTTGCTTTCTGGCCTCTGCATCTTGGGATTTGCCTCCGGGATCAGGGTCCTCAAATAACTGTTCACTGCCCGAAGGCTCCATCAGTAGACTTAATACGCTTATTTGCAAACTCAAAAAAATTTTTTAACACACCACGACTGTCAAATTAGGTAGGCATTGCTTCGACAGTAACTACACATGCAGCTGTGAGACGAAGGCTTCATGCCTACCTAATGTTAAAAAAAAAAAAAAAAAAGCTCGTATTATAAATCCATGCAGAAACTCCAGTGTTAAAAGAAAAACATGCCACTAGCCCAAGAAGTAGACACTATCATTAAGCAATCTTTAATCAGAAGATTAAAAGATAGTTTTCTAGATAGTGGGTAATGATTATTTTCTAGAATAGGAGGAAAAGCTCCGAAACAAGTACAAAGGAAATGAAAAAACAGCGCTGTTAAAAAACTCCCTACAAGTTGCAATGTGAAGAGGAACTACATACTAGAAGGGTCATCTTGGAATGCAAACCATAATAATATTTGAGAGAACAGCCATTACTTGGGAAATCGAGAGACATCCGAGCACAGAGCATTCAATACAGACAGTCTAGCTGAGGCAATTGAAATGATTCCTCTCAATCACAACCATAGTTAATTATCTGCATGCTGAAGCTCAATATAGTAAATTCAAAGAATAACTGTGAAACGTGGACATCCCAATCTAACTGCATTGTGGGTTTTAATGGAAAAGAGGAATTTCCAGTTATCATTTATATTCATCAAGGTCACTGGCAACTAGACACTTCTCTTTTGAGAAGGTTTGCTCTTTTGAGAAGAAAATGCAAACTGAAATCTTATAGGTTGGATTCTCTGCTGGAACACAAACGACCTTTCGGTACAATGAGTACATGATCCAGAAAGAATCTGTCTTCAGAGACTAGAGCTTGGCTCAGAACCAATGAACAAAGAAAGAGACTCAAAGGAATCCCTTTCTTTGAAAAGGGTCGACTCTGACAAGAGGCTGCCCATGTACAGCCCACCCTCCATATGCACGGGTTCCACATCTGCAGATTCAACCAACCTCAGATGGAAAACATTTGGGGTGAAGGAGTTCTAGGATTTCCAAAGAGCAAAACCTGAATTTGCCATGCTCCCAGCAACTGTTTTCATAGCATTTATTTACGTTGTATTAGGTATTATAAATGCTCTACAGATGATTTAAGGTATATGGGAGGATGCGCATGGTTCTATGCAAATACTATGCCATTTCATATAGGAGACATGAGCATCTGAGGATTTCATTATCTGCAGGAGTCCTGGAACCAGTCCTCCATGGGTACCAAGGGACGGCTGTATTCACACAAACTCAAAAGCAAAGAAGTGACACAGTAACTGGGTATGACTAAAAAGGAGAGAAAAAGAAAGGTCAAATAGCAACCACACACCAACATTAAAGTGCAGGAAATTAAAAGGAAGTTGAAACTAAGAGATGTAAGGTCAGCATAACTGCCACAGTTACGGAAGTCATATGCCAAAGAAAGGGAGGGTGTGGTAGGGATAAGATTTCTCATAATAGAAAACTTTTTTTAAAAAATTGAGTTTCTGCAAGTATGTAAAACAAAACTGCATTAATGTACAGAACCTGCTACAGAGGACAAAATGTGGTGCGTGAAGTTCTTTATTTCTATATTTTACCTCAACTTTTCCTTCAAAGGGCTTTAAAACTCCCTGCGTTACACCAAGGACTTTGAACAGTTTGAAGTCACTACTAAGTCACTACCAAGTCTGAAGCACTTAGGGTGGTCATGGTCTGGGCATACGCAGACAGACCTCTGGCCACCAAACAGCAATCTGAAAGGCATAAATCAGTTGGATTTAAGAGTTCACGGTGACCTCCAGACTCCTAGAGTCCAAAGGGATAGGAATGCAAACCCATCAGACCTTTCTTCCTGGTAACTTCTCTCAGACGACCCTCTCACCATGAACGTGGATGGACACCGTCACTGTGGCTTTGCGGACCACACTCTTACATGCCTATCTTCCCATCTCCTAACCTCTTCATGACTCAGGAGCATAAACCATGTTGACAGGGTTAAAGGCCTTTAACCAGTACCTTCCTACTAACTAAATACCACAAAATTCTTTACTCCCAAACTAGGCAAATGAGGAGCAGTCACGAGGATGGGAAATTTCACTGCTTTTCACTCAAATTCTCTGTGGCTGCACCAAAAACCTGCCACACGGCTGGGGCCTCTCACCCTTTTCCCGACTCTGTGTTGCTTTTATTTTTCCTTTTCCCTTTGGGAGAGCCAAGAGAGAAGCCCTTAATCCTACCGACATAAACAAATGTTTTGGGCTATATGGAGTTTTCTGGGGCTCCTTGTGGGCAAAAATGTTGTCAACAGTATATGTATTTAATTATCCTGACCTTCCCTCATGAGTTTCTAGTGCAGACTAATAGTTATTGAATTATTTTCACTCTGCAAAGCACGGAGCTTCTCAGACAAAAAGGGCTATGTAACCAAGATAATCCAGTAACTGTATATCAACCTCTTCTTGTACTGGGATATTTAGACCCCGAAAAGACAGAAGGATGTGAAAGCAGCAGGCTGATAATGAGGAAGTAAATTACTTTTTTCCTTATTTATATTGCATTAGCTAAATAATACAACATATTTTTTGTTGCTGCTATTTTGAAAGTAAAACATATAAAATAAGTTTCTCCCATGATAATAAAAGACACCATAAAGAGAGGAATGGTATCAAGGTTCGTTAGAACACCAAACAATCTACTTGTCTCATATATAAACATACAAGGAATTTATTACTCAGCAGATCAGCTTCATTGGGCAGTGTTATAAACTAATCAAGGGGCTTCCCTTGTGGCTCAGATGGTAAAGCGTCTGACTACAATGCAGAAGACCCGGGTTCAATCCCTGGATCGGGAAGATCCTCTGGAGAAGGAAATGGCAACCCACTCCAGTACTCTTGCCTGGAAAATCCCATGGATGGAGAAGCCCAGTAGGCTACAGTACATGGGGTCGCAAAGAGTCAGACATGACTGAGCAACTTCACTTCACTTCACATTAACTTCACTTCACATAAACCTGCTTCTTGGTTTTAAAAAAATGGAAAATATGGTACATTTTTAAATGTCTGTATCTTCATTTGAGATTTCATTAGCATGTCTATATCATTTATTCTCATATAATTTAAAAGAATGATTAATTATAAGGATATGCCAGCATTTGGAGGAAAACCCAGAAACAGGGTGTTGATTTCCAAGCCAAAGCTTGCATAGGCTATCTACATGGCTGCACAGATTACCTAGTAGAGGAGTAGTAAATTCTGGGATTTCTAAAGGCAAAACATATCTTCATGATACTAACAGAAGCTTACCTAACACAGAACACCAAAGAAACTTAAACTGAGCTTTAAGCATCAAATTGTTAGATAAGAATTTTGAAACAACAACCTGTTGCACTGACTGTAAAACGTAATGCTATAACCATTATATAAAACTTGTGACAAGAAGAAAGCAAGCACTAAAATAATTCAATAATGCGAATGTTTTTTAAGACTCCCCTATTTTCTTCTGTAAGACAGTAGTAAAATTCAAATGAATAATAACTGCTGTTCAGCTTATTAAACTTCCCAAACAACTGTATTGCTATCTCTGGTTTAACACAAACAAGTTCAACTGTAAAGCTAAGTGTTCTTTCATAAGAAGGAAATGTTGGCTTCTCTTTTATTCACAGGGCTTCTCTGAAAAGTAAAGTCCTTCTAAGTAAGCCTGAGGAAACCAATAGAGAGAAAAGGGAACAAAAGGATATGGGAGAAAGGGGGCAGGAGGAAGGGGTGGAAAGCGGGGAAAAAAGAGGAGGAAATGGGAGCCACCGACAAACCAGGTATTTCAGAAAACTTGGTTAAATTCTCAGAATTTTAACAATTTTCTACAACAGTTTTGAAAAAAAAAAAAATTCGAATTATATATGAACTATCTTTCTTTTTTTTTCCTTTAAGTTGTTACTCCCAACTTTTTAGTTTTCTTGATAGACACGGTGACCAAAGCATTTTGGTTTGGCTATGAACCAAATTATTTCACTGACGCTAACAAATTGGATACTTGCCTTTATCACTCTTCCTCAAGCACTTCTAAGGTGTTCTGGAATCCTTTTAGGGAAAGCTGAAAAGCAAACATTAAGAATTACAAGGTAGGAAACTTAGAAGAGGGGAGTTTATTTATATAAACATAGGAAAAAACTGAGTATACACATAACAAAATGGTAACATTTAGCTCTCAGTGGTAGTACAGGGTAATTTTTTCTAGTGTTTTTCAGTATTTTCTCATTTTGCAAAGAAATAATGAAAAAAAAACTATAATCAAGAAAAAACAATTTGAGGAACGTCAATATTAAAAAAAAAGTATATTTCATAAATCTTTTTACACTATGATACTGAATTAGGAATGGATAGTCCATTAATTCTAATCTTAAAGTAAAATGAAATGCAAAATAAGTGTGTTAGTCGCTCAGTCATGTCTGATTCTTTGCGACCCCGTGGACTGTATGTAGCCTGCCACGCTCCTCTGTCCACAGAATTCTGCAGGCCAGAATACTGGAGTGTGTTGCCATTCCTACTCCAGGGGATCTTCCCGACCCAGGGATTGAATCCGGGCCTCCCAAATTGTGGGCAGATTCCTTACCAACATGAAAAGAAGCATAATTTTATAAGCAAGTATCTTTCAAGTAGCTTCCAATTCTCCATCCACAATTTTGCATTCAAAAGCAACTCTTAATAAGTATGTCTACCATGAATAATTGAGGCTCAAGATGCACCAAAATGGAAAATTCCCTGGAAAACAGCCATTACCAGAGGCAATTTACTCAGGCATGTGTTTGGGGGGCATCTGCTTTGTGCTCCAAATTACACAAACAAAGCATCCTACCTTACCCTCAAGGAAGTAATCTAGGATGGAAAGTGAGTTTACATACTTGAAGCTTAAGAGAAACAGCACAGAACAACATAATTAAGTGCTAGAATGTGTAAGGACAACTATGATTACCATCAGAAGTGAAGAAATCCGATGACACTTGCCTTGAAAAGTTTCAAGAACAAAGAAGCTTTCACTGCACTTTGAAAGATGAGAAGACGGATGAATGAGCAGGAAGATACAGGCCGAGATTCCCAGCTGCAGAGCAGCACACACGCTACACACTGGGGGCCAGTGAAGAGGCCAGATGACTGCACTGGGGGTACTCATCCTGAGTCATCTGGAGAACTGGGTGGCTGGTGGGCAGATGTGAGGGGGGACTTTCCATCTTTAACTTTTTCTACCTCTCGAAGTATATACATTATGACTATTCTTATGTCAGGAAAAAATAAACTTACACATTTGGAAAAAAAAGAAAGTAAATACATGTTTTAATCTCAAGGGGAAACATTTTAAAATTATAGAAAAGGACATAACTATTGTGCTAGCAGAAAGGAAAAACAGAATTAAAATATGCAAATAAATACAAAAAGGAGGGAAAGCAAGATTGCAGATAAGACATATAAAAAGGAAAATATAAGATATCAAATGCAAACCCAAATATCCCAATAATTATATTAAATCTAAGTGGACCAAAAGAAAAAGACTATCTATCACACTAAATAAAAAACGGAAATCAATCCCTGGTGGGCCAGTGGTTAGGACCCGGCACTTTCACAGCAGTGGCCCGGTTCATTCCCTGGTTGGGGAACTAAGATCCCACAAGCCCTGTGACGTGGCCAAAAAAAAAAAAAAATTCTCTATTATGATGTGTAAAAGAATCATGCCAAATATAGAGAACAATTAAAATAAAATGTATAGAAAGGGTTAACAAACATAATCTAAACAAAAGCTGCTCAAGCTTTATTAGTAGTACTCAAAGTAGACTATAATTCAAAAAGCATTAATGGAGGTAATATAATTCATAGGATTAAATGCAGAACTCATTAGAAAGACATAATTTAAAATTTATATGCAAGTAATAACCTAGCCTCCAAATGCATAAAGCGCAATTTAGCAGACCTACAAGAAGTGAAATATATCTATAAGCATAATGGGGAAATTTTTAAAATCTCTCATAATTGACAGAATAAACGACCTAAATCGGAAGAAAAAGAGAGTTAGATCTGAATAGCATGGTTAACAAACTGGGGACCTAAACAGACATTTGTATAAGACAGTACCCAATAACTGCAGAATACTCTATCAAGTTCAAAGAGATCACTTACAAAAAGTGATCCATATGCTGAGCACTAAATCAAGTCTCACAAGTTCTTCTCTGACCACAATGTGGACTCCTAAGGTTCACAGTGGATAAAACCGCTCTCTCCCCACCACCCACAATGCCACCTGACCAAACCTGCAGACAATGCAAAAGGGATGGAGTAACACAAGATGCTAGACAAGCACCTATAATCCTAGAGTTAAAGCTTTCTTTCTAACCAAAGGAAATACAGCCCCAAGAGCATGCAGGAATTCCACTGCAGTCAGGACGATTAAATCACAAATTTTGACCAATTGCTGGACACTGAATGTGGGCCAGTATGAGAGTGCCAAGTCTCAAGGGACTGCAATCAGGAGAGAGGCTCTACCCTATTACAGGCTTTTCTGCCAGGAACCTCAAAGGCTGTGTGTGTGGGGGAAGGGGGGTGGGGGGGAGGCAGATAGAATCTGAGAGAATGCAAAGAAGCTTCTTATCCCAGCCCCCACCCTTGTGGAGCTTGGCAGCCAACGCCAATCAGCCCAAATCTATCCCCTATTAGCTTAGGGACTTCCCTGGTGGTCCAGGGTGGTTAAGCCTCCGTATGCTCCCACTGCAGGGAACGAAGATTCTGCATGCTACATGGTGAGGCCAAAAAAATAAAATACAGGGGCAGAGAAGGCTGCTTTGAATAGGAAATTCAAACAAAAACTACTATTGGTTAAAATCTATTAAGAAAAAAACTTAAGCTTAAAAAAGGGGAGGGAATATAAAACCTAAGATAGACACAGCAGTTGAGGAAGAAAAAAGAAGGGGAACAACTCCACTCCTAGAAACAGAAAATTTTACAAGAGACCCAGGTTCTAGTGCCTGCCTAAATCTGAGGCGTACCAGATCATCACAGAACTCCCCTCAACCTCCACTACATGCTAACAGTTCAGTTCAGTTCAGATGCTCAACCGCTCAGTCATGTCTGCCCTTTTGCAACCCCATGGACTGCAGCATGCCAGGCTTCCCTGTCCATCACCAACTCCTGGAGCTTGCTCAAACTCAGGTCCATCGAGTCGCTGATGCCATCCAACCATCTTATCCTCTGTCATCTCCTTCTCCTCCTGCCTTCAATCTTTCCTAGCATGAGGGTCTTTTCCAAGGAGTCAGTTCTTTGCATCAGGTGGCCAAAGTATTAGAGTTTCAGCATCAGTCCTTCCAATGAATATTCAGGACTGATTTCCTTTAGGATTGACTGGTTTCATCTCCTTGCAGTCCAAGGGACTCTCAAGAGTCTTCTCCAACACCACAGTTCAAAAGCACCAATTCTTTGGCACTCAGTTTCCTTTATAGTCCAACTCTCACATCCATACATGACTACTGGAAAAATCATAGCTTTGACTAGACGGACCTTTGTCAGCAAAGTAATGTCTCTGCTAACAAGCTTTGAGTAAAAATAATGGAATATAGCTGCAATAAACAAACTCACTGTGTGAAACAGCACAAAGAGAAAACCCAAAGCTAAGCCGGGATATAATGGACACTAGGGAAATTTGAAGTCTTTGGTTTCCATGGCAACAACATGTATCAATGCTGGTAACCATAGCAATAATACTCTTTAAACATAGCCCAACCCCTAACAGATTAATTTAAATTCTACCTTAAAGGCTCAGCAGAAGGAAGCTTGCAGTCTTCTCCAAGCATATCAGATATTCACCTCAGTATTTCCTGTTCTACACAAAATGGACACCTTTCAACAAGAACTTATGAAGCATGCCAAGATCAGATCAGATCAGTCGCTCAGTCATGTCCGACTCTTTGCGACCCCATGAAACGCAGCACGCCAGGCCTCCCTGTCCAACACCAACTCCCGGAGTTCACTGAGACTCACGTCCATTGAGTTAGTGACGCCATCCAGCCATCTCATCCTCTGTCGTCCCCTTCTCCTCCTGCCCCCAATCCCTCCCAGCATCAGAGTCTTTTCCAATGAGTCAACTCTTCGCATGAGGTGGCCAAAGTACTGGAGTTTCAGCTTTAGCATCATTCCTTCCAAAGAACACCCAGGACTGATCTCCTTCAGAATGGACTGGTTGGATCTCCTTGCAGTCCAAGGGACTCTCAAGAGTCTTCTCCAACACCACAGTTCAAAAGCATCAATTCTTTGGCACTCAGCCTTCTTCACAGTCCAACTCTCACATCCATACATGACCACTGGAAAAACCATAGCCTTGACTAGACAGACCTTTGTTGGCAAAGTAATGTCTCTGCTTTTGAATATGCTATCTAGGTTGGTCATAACTTTCCTTCCAAGGAGTAAGTGTCTTTTAATTTCATGGCTGCAGTCACCATTTGCAGTGATTTTGGAGCCCAGAAAAATAAAGTCTGACACTGTTTCCACTATTTCCCCATCTATTTCCCATGAAGTGATGGGACCGGATGCCATGATCTTCGTTTTCTGAATGTTGAGCTTTAAGCCAACTTTTTCACTCTCCACTTTAATAAAAACATAGTTTGCAGAAACAAAGCAATCATCAGAACTAGACTCAGAAATGCCATGGTATGAGAATTATCAGAGAATTTAAAACATGATTAATATGGTAGAGAATAATGGAAAAGGTAGACAACATGCAAGATCACACAGGTAGTTTGACAGAGACATGGAAATCATAAAGAATATAGTGGAAATCCTAGAAAGAGAAACATGGTAATAAACAACAAATTATTTTAGTAGATTTGAAACAGCTAAAAAAGAATCAGGGAACTTGAAGACAGGCTCACAGAAATTACTCAAATTGAAATGTAAAGAAGAAAAGAAGTAGGAAAATAAAACAAGAGAAAACATCCAAGAACTGTGGGAAAATATCAAATAGTGTAATATACTCAGAATGCCTGGAGAAGAAAGAACAAAGCAGAAGAAATATGTGAATGGTTAAGTGACAAGACACCAAACTATACAGATTTAAGAAGGTCCAAAAATGTCAAACAAGACTTAAAAGAAACCCCAAAACTAGGCATAATAGCTAGCTGAAATAATAGCTGAAAAGAAAAAGGGAAATCGTGAAGGCAACCAGAGAGGGAAAACATAGTATATACAGAGGAACAAGGATAAGGATTATAATAACCTTGCTGTCAGAAACTTTGCAAGCAAGATAATAGGGGTTTAGCAACTTTAAAAAAATGTTGAAAGAAAAAGATTGTTCAACCAGTATTCTATATCTAGTGAGAATATCCTTCATAAGTGAAGAGGAAATAAAGACTTTTCCAATGTGTAAGTGCACTTTTTGGTGCAGCCACTATGGAAAACAGTATGGCTGCTGCTGCTGCTGCTGCGTCGCTTCAGTCGTGGCCGACTCAGTGCGACCCCAGAGACGGCAGCCCACCAGGCTCCCCCGTCCCTGGGATTCTCCAGGCAAGAACACTGGAGCGGGTTGCCGTTTCCTTCTGCAGTGCATGAAAGTGAAAAGTGAAAGTGAAGTTGCTCAGTCATGTCCCAGTCTTTGTGACCCCGTGGACTGCAGCCCACCGGGCTCCTCCGTCCATGGGATTTTCCGGCAAGAGTACTGGAGTGGGGTGCCATTGCCTTCTCCATGGAAAACAGTATGGAGTTTTCCCTAAAAAGCTATCAAGAAAAAACAGAGCTGCCTTATGACCCAGCAATACCACTCTTGAACGTACATCTGGAGAAAACTCTAATTCAAAAAGATACATGCACCCCAATATCATAGCAGCACTATGAATAATAACTAAGACATGGAAGCAACCTAAATGTCCATGAGTAGAGGAATGGATAAATAAGATGTAGCATATGTACACAATGGTAAAATACTCAGTCATAGAAAGAATGAAGCAATGCCATTTGCAGCAACAAGGACTGACCTAGCGAGCATCATGCTAAGTGAAGTAAGTCAGAGAAGACAAATATCACAGAATATCTGTGGAATATTATATGTGGAATCCAAAAAAATGATACAAATGAACTTATTTACAAAACAGAAACAGACTCACAGAGAAAATGAACTTACAGTTGTCAAAGGTGAAAGCGGGTGAGGATAAACTGGGAAATTAGGGCTTAAAAGATATACACTACTAAAACAGATAAACAAGGCCTACTGTACAGCACCGATAACTATGTTCAATATCTTGTAACAACCTAAAAAGGAAAAGAATCTGAAAGGGAATACATATATACACATACGTATAACTGAATCAGCTTGCTGTACACGAGAAACTAACACAACATTGTAAATCAGTTCAGTTCAGTTCAGTCGCTCAATCACCTCTGACTCTGTGATCCCATAGACTGCAGCACACCAGACTTCCCTGTCCATCACCAACTCCCGGAACTTGCTCAAACTCATGTCCAGCAAGTTTCTGATGCCATCCAACCATCTCATCCATTGTCATCCCCTTCTGCTCCTGCCTTCAATCTTTCCCAGCATCAGAGTCTTTTCAATTGAGTCCATTCATCGCATCAGGTGGCCAAAGTATCAGAGCTTCAGCTTCAGCATCAGTCCTTCCAATGAATATTCACGACTGATTTCCTTTAGGGTTGACTGGTTTGATCTCCTTGCAGTCCTAGGGACTCTCAAGAGTCTACTCCAGCACCACAGTTCAAAAGCATAAATTCTTCAGCACCCAGCTTTCTTTATGGTCCAACTCTCACATCCATACATGACTACTGGAAAAACCATAATTTTGACTATATGGAACTCTGTCGGTAAAGTAGTATCTCTGCTTTTAATATGCTGGTGTGTGAAATGAGTGTAATTGTGAGGTAGTATGAACATTCTTTGGCATTGCCTTTCTTTGGGATTGGAATGAAAACTGATCTTTTCCAGTCCTGTGGCCGCTGCTGAATTTTCCAACCATACTTCAATTAAAAAATCTTAATTTCAAATTTCTGACATCAAGTATTCACGATATGTAATTCAAAACAGGAAAGAATACTCAAAGTAAACATACACTAGTATTTATTATTAATTAATGTCACATACAAATAGCAGGCTTCCCAGGAGGCTCAGTGGGTAAAGCCTCCACCTGCAATGCAGGAGACACAGGTTCAGTCCCTGGGTCAGGAAGATCCCTTGATGGAGGGCACGGCAACCCACTCCAGTATTCCTGCCTAGAGAATTCCATAACAGAGGAGTCTGGAGGGCCACACTTCATGGGGTCAATAAGAGTCAGACAAAACTGAAGTGATTGAGCACGTACACAC